>NC_091288.1:83009323-83325295 GCF_032444005.1 Ranitomeya imitator
ATTACTACAAACTAATCTTTTGTATTTCACTTAAGAAACGAAAGACCATCCTCGATCCATGCAATCCTCTTTTGGCAGTTGCTTAAATCTGTTATCCTCAAGACGAATACGGTACGAAATATTTGTTGAACTAACTGGTTGCTTCTGTGCAATACCCTCACATTTTACATTGATAAGTACGGTAAAAGATCTTAATACAGATTAATTGCTACTGCATTGTTGCGAATTTATATGCCTATGCATAACCTAGGATGTACATTTCTTATGTATTGCATGGCTTAAGCTATGGCTCATGCACTTTGTAGAAGAGCTGAAAAATACTGCCATTGTTGACAAAGGAGCACCTTCTAAGTGTTGAATTTTGAGGATATTTTGGACCTTCTATCAAGAATGGATGCCATTAGTAAAGCATTGAAGAAAATGTGAGGCCTTTACTCTTTAATTTTTGGAAGACACCAAATCAAAGTAAGTAGAACAAATTTAGTATTTCAATTTTTGCATTGTATTTTCTCCATTGGTCTTAGCTGACATTTTTTGTTTTGCTTTGTGTAGGCAAGAAAATTATTTTTCTGGAAGCAAATTCTGGACTCTTGGAATCAATGAAAAACATTTTAAAATTCACGTTATGCTTCAGTTGGATGGTATTTATCCCACCATTCAATTACGTGTGCAAAGCTGTGAATGTAAATTAGATTCAATCATCATTTGTCAGAAAGCTCAGAGGCTCTACATTGAGATTTCATTTTTATTACTACAAGCTAAACTGCTGTGTTTTCGTTAGAGAAACAAGGGACCGTCCACGATACAGGCAATTCCCGTTTTTGGAGTCAATGAAACATGTATCCTCAGGCTATTTATTGGAAGAAGATCATGTTCAAGTGCTTGGTTGTTCCTATGCAATGCCCACACATTTCATAATGATAAATGCAGTAAAGGTTCTTGTCAAAGAGTTATTTGACTGCATTGTTGTGAAACTATCTGCATGCACAGAGCTGTGAGCAATAACTTTTTGCTCATTGCATGAGCCATAGCATAGCTAATGCATGTTATAGAAGAACCTTTTTGTAAAGGATCTTCTGCTTTTGTCAAAGGGTCATCTTTTGAATGTTGGATTACGACGTCGCTTTGGACCTTCCATCAAGAAAAGTTTTAATCAGAAGAACCTTCAAGAAGATGTGTGGATTTTGTTGAACATTTTTCAAAAAAACAACAAATCACGATAAGTAGAACTAATGTAATATTTAAATGTTTGGATATAATCTTCCCTTTTTGTCCAAATATGTTTTTGGTTTTCCTTTCTTGTAGAACAGGAAGATCCTATTACTTACATGGAAGCGGTTCCTGGACTGTAGGATTCCTAGGAAGACATTTAAGAATTCAGGTCATATTCCAACTGGGTGGTAAGCAATTGATCAAGCATTCTACCAAATTTTCAAAGCTTTGAATGTAGACAATATGCAATCATCATGTGTCAGAAAGCTGAGAGGCTTTACATTGAGATTGCATTTTTATTACTACAAACTAATCTTTTGTATTTCAGTTAAGAAACGAAAGACCATCCTCAATCCATGCAATTCTCTTTTGGCAGTTGCTTAAATCTGTTATCCTCAAGCCAAATACGGTATGAAATATTTCTTGACCTAACTGGTTGCTTCTGTGCAATACCCTCACATTTTACATTGATAAGTACGGTAAAAGTTCTTAATACAGATTAGTTTCTACTGCATTGTTGCGAATTTGTTTGCCTACGCATAACCTAGGATGTACATTTCTTACGTATTACATGGCTTAAGCTATGGCCCATGTACTTTTTAGAAGAGCTGAAAAATTACTGCCATTCTTGACAAAGGAGCACGTTCTAAGTCTTGAATTTTGAGGATATTTTGGACCTTCTATCAAGAATGGATGCCATTAGTAAAACATTGAAGAACATGTGAGGCCTTTACTCTTTAATTTTTGGAAGACACCAAATCAAAGTAAGTAGAACAAATTTAGTATTTCAATTTTTGCATTGTAATTTCTCCATTGGTCTTAGCTGACATTTTTTGTTTTGCTTTGTGTAGGCAAGAAAATTATTTCTCTGGAAGCAAATTCTGGACTCTTGGAATCAATGAAAAACATTTTAAAATTCACGTTATGCTACAGTTGGATGGTAAGTATTTATTCCACCATTCAATTACATGTGCAAAGCTGTGAATGTAAATTGTATTCAATCATCATTTGTCAGAAAGCTGAAAAGCTCTACATTGAGATTTCATTTTTATTATTACAAGCTAAACTGCTGTGTTTTCGTTAGAAAAACAAGGGACCGTCCATGATACAGGCAATTCCCCTTTTTGGAGTCATTGAAACATGTATCCTCAGGCTATTTAAGGGAAGAAGATCATATTCAAGTGCTTGGTTGTTCCTATGCAACGCCCACACATTTCACAATGATAAATGCAGTAAAGGTTCTTGTCAAGGAGTTGTTTTACTGCATTGTTGTGAAACTATGTGCATGCACAGAGCTATGAGCAATAACTTTTTGCTCAGTGCATGAGCCATAGCATAGCTAATTCATGTTATAGAAGAGACTTGTAAAGGATCTTCTGCTTTTGTCAAAGGGTCATCTTTTGAATGTTGGATTACGACGTCGCTTTGGACCTTCCATCAAGAAAAGTTTTAATCAGAAAAACCTTCAAGAAGATGTGTGGATTTTGTTGAACATTTTTTCAAAAAACAACAAATCAAGGTAAGTAGAACTAATGTAATATTTAAATGTTTGGATATAATCTTCCCTTTTTGTCCAAATATGTTTTTGGTTTTGCTTTCTTGTAGAACAGGAAGATCCTATTACTTACATGGAAGCATTTCCTGGACTGTAGGATTCCTAGGAAGACATTTAAGAATTCAGGTCATATTCCAAGTGGGTGGTAAGCAATTGATCAAGCATTCTACCAAATTTTCAAAGCTTTGAATGGAGACAATATGCAATCATCATGTGTCAGAAAGCTGAGAGGCTTTACATTGAGATTGCATTTTTATTACTACAAACTTATCTTTTGTATTTCAGGTAAGAAACGAAAGACCATCCTCGATCCATGCAATCCTCTTTTGGCAGTTGCTTAAATCTGTTATCCTCAAGCCAAATACGGTACGAAATATTTGTTGACCTAACTAGTTGCTTCTGTGCAATACCCTCACATTTTACATTGATAGGTACGGTAAAAGTTCTTAATACAGATTAGTTGCTACTGCATTGTTGCGAATTTGTGTGCCTACGCATAACCTAGGATGTACATTTCTTACGTATTGCATGGCTTAAGCTTTGGCTCATGCACTTTGTAGAAGAGCTGAAAAAATACTGCCATTCTTGACAAAGGAGCACCTTCTAAGTGTTGAATTTTGAGGATATTTTGGACCTTCTATCAAGAATGGATACCATTAGTAAAACATTGAAGAACATGTGAGGCATTTACTCTTTAATTTTTGGAAGACAACAAATCAAAGTAAGTAGAACAAATTTAGTATTTCATTTTTTGCATTGTATTTTCTCCATTGGTCTTAGCTGACATTTTTTGTTTTGCTTTGTGTAGGCAAGAAAATTATTTCTCTGTAAGCAAATTCTGGACTTTTGGAATCATTGAAAAACATTTTAAAATTCACTTTATGCTTCAGTTGGATGGTAAGTATTTATCCCACCATTCAATTACATGTGCAAAGCTGTGAATGTAAATTATATTCAATCAACATTTGTCAGAAAGCTGAGAGGCTCTACATTGAGATTTCATTTTTAATACTACAAGCTAAATTGCTGTGTTTTCGTTTTCGTTAGAGAAACAAGGGACCGTCCACGATACAGGCAATTCCCCTTTTTGGAGTCAATGAAACATGTATCCTCAGGCTATTTAAGGGAAGAAGATCATGTTCAAGTGCTTGGTTGTTCCTATGCAATGCCCACACATTTCACAATGATAAATGCAGTAAAGGTTCTTGTCAAAGAGTTGTTTTACTGAATTGTTGTGAAACTATGTGCATGCACAGAGCTATGAGCAATAACTTTTTGCTCATTGCATGAGCCATAGCATAGCTAATGCATGTTATAGAAGAACCTTGGAAAGGATCTTCTGCTTTTGTCAAAGGGTCATCTTTTGAATGTTGCATTACGATGTCGCTTTGGACCTTCCATCAAGAAAAGTTTCAATCAGAAGAACCTTCAAGAAGATGTGTGGATTTTGTTGAACATTTTAAAAAAAGAACAACAAATCAAGGTAAGTAGAACTAATGTAATATTTTAATGTTTGGATATAATCTTCCCTTTTTGTCCAAATATGTTTTTTGGTTTTGCTTTCTTGTAGAACAGGAAGATCCTATTACTTACATGGAATCGGTTCCTGGACTGTTGGATTCCAAAGAAGACATTGAAGAATTCAGGTCATATTCCAACTGGGTGGTAAGCAATTGATCAAACATTCTATCAAATTTTCAAAGCTTTGAATGTAGACAATATGCAATCATCATGTGTCAGAAAGCTGAGAGGCTTTACATTGAGATTGCATTTTTATTACTACAAACTAATCTTTTGTATTTCAGTTAAGAAACGAAAGACCATCCTCGATCCATGCAATTCTCTTTTGGCAGTTGCTTAAATATGTTATCCTCAAGCCAAATACGGTATGAAATATTTCTTGAACTAACTGGTTGCTTCTGTGCAATACCCTCAAATTTTACATTGATAGGTACGGTAAAAGTTCTTAATACAGATTAGTTGCTACTGCATTGTTGTGAAATTGTGTGCCTATACATAACCTAGGATGTACATTTCTTATGTATTGCATGGCTTAAGCTATGGCTCAGGCACTTTGTAGAAGAGCTGAAAAAATACTGCCATTCTTGACAAAGGAGCACCTTCTAAGTGTTGAATTTTGAGGATATTTTGGACCTTCTATCAAGAATGGATGCCATTAGTAAAACATTGAAGAAAATGTGAGGCCTTTACTCTTTAATTTTTGGAAGACACCAAATCAAAGTAAGTAGAACAAATTTAGTATTTCAATTTTTGCATTGTATTTTCTCTATTGGTCTTAGCTGACATTTTTTGTTTTGCTTTGTGTAGGCAAGAAAAATTTTTCTCTGGAAGCAAATTCTGGACTCTTGGAATCAATGAAAAACATTTTAAAATTCACGTTATGCTTCAGTTGGATGGTAAGTATTTATCCCACCATTCAATTACATGTGCAAAGCTGTGAATGTAAATTGTATTCAATCATTATTTGTCAGAAAGCTCAGAGGCTCTACATTGAGATTTCATTTTTATTATTACAAGCTAAACTGCTGTGTTTTCGTTAGAAGAACAAGGGACCATCCACGATACAGGCAATTCCTTTTTTTGGAGTCGATGAAACATGTATCCTCAGGCTTTCATAGGAAGAAGAACATGTTCAAGTGCTTGGTTGTTCCTATGCAATGCCCACACATTTCACAATGATAAATGCAGTAAAGGTTCTTGTCAAAGAGTTGTTTTACTGCATTGTTGTGAAACTATGTGCATGCACAGAGCTATGAGCAATAACTTTTTGCTCATTGCATGAGCCATGGCATAGCTAATGCATGTTATAGAAGAACCTTTGGAAAGGATCTTCTGCTTTTGTCAAAGGGTCATCTTTTGAATATTGGATTACGACGTCACTTTGGACCTTCCATCAAGAAAAGTTTCAATCAGAAGAACCTTCAAGAAGATGTGTGGATTTTATTGAACATTTTTTTAAAAAACAACAAATCAAGGTAAGTAGAACTAATATACTATTTAAATGTTTGGATATAATCTTCCCTTTTTGTCCAAATATATTTTTTGGTTTTGCTTTTTTGTAGAACAGGAAGATCCTATTACTTACCTGGAAGCGGTTCCTGGACTATTGGATTCCTAGGAAGACATTGAAGAATTCAGGTCATATTCCAACTGGGTGGTAAGCAATTGATCAAGCATTCTATCAAATTTTCAAAGCTTTGAATGTAGACAAAAGATGGTATGGGAGAAGGACCTGCAATGACATCACGGTCACATGATGTCATCACAGGCCCTGCGCACCTGCGCTACAAAGACCTGCCATGACGTCACGGTCATGTGACCGCGATGTCTTCACAGGTCCTGCGCTCATACCAACCCTGGGACCGGAAGTTGCCATGGACTACAAGGGGCCCTCGAAAAGGTGAATATATGTTTATTTTTTATTTTTTAACCTGTGACAAACCTGGCTGGGCAATATACTACGTGACTGGTCAATATACTACGTGGCTCTGTGCTGTATACTACGTCACTGGGCAATATACTACGTGACTGGCCAATATTCTACGTGGCTCTGTGCTGTATACTACGTCGCTGTGCAATATACTACGTGGCTCTGTGCTGTATACTACGTCACTGGGCAATACACTACGTAACTGGGCAATATACTACGTGGCTGCATAATATACATGTCACTAGGCAATATACTATGTAACTGGGCAATATACTACGTTGCTGCGCCATATAAACGTCACTAGGCAATATACTACGTAACTGGGCAATATACTACGTGGCTGGGCAATATACTACGTCACTGGGCAATATACTACATGGTTGGGCAATATACTATGTGGTTGGGCAATATACTACGTGACTGGGCAATATACTACGTCACTGGGCAATATACTACGTAGCTGGGCAATATACTACGTGTCTGGGCAATATACTACGTGTCTGGGCAATATACTATGTAGCTGGGCAATATACTACGTGGCTGGGCAATATACTACGTAACTGTGCAATATACTACATGGCAGGGCAATATACTACATGGCTGAACAATATACTACGTGGCTGGACATTATACTGCGTGACTGTGCAATATGCTATGTGGCTGGACAATATACTGTACTATGTGGCTGGACAATATACTGCGTGACTGTGCAATATACTATGTGGCTGGGCAATATACTACGTGGCTGGGCAATATACTACATCGTTGGGCAATATACTACGTGGTTGGGCAATATACTACGTGACTGCAATATACTACGTCACTGGGCAATATACTATGTGTCTGGGCAATATACTACGTCACTGGGCAATATACTATGTGACTGGGTAATATACTACGTGTCTGGGCAATATACTACGTCACTGGGCAATATACTACGTGTCTGGGCAATATACTACGTAGCTGGGCAATATGCTACGTGGCTGGACAATATACTACGTGACTGTGCAATATACTACGTGGCTGGGCAATATACTATGTCACTGGGCAATATACTACGTGGCTGGGCAATATACTATGTGGCTGGGCAATATACTGCGTGGCTGGACAATATACTACGTGATTGTGCAATATAGTACGTGGCTGGGCAATATACTATGTCACTGGGCAATATACTACGTGGCTGGGCAATATACTACGTGGTTGGCCAATATACTACATCACTGGGCAATATACTACGTGGCTGGGCAATATACTACGTAACTGGGCAATATACTACGTGGCTGCATAATATACATGTCACTAGGCAATATACTATGTAACTGGGCAATATACTACGTTGCTGCGCCATATACACGTCACTAGGCAATATACTACGTAACTGGGCAATATACTACGTGGCTGGGCAATATACTACGTCACTGGGCAATATACTACATGGTTGGGCAATATACTACGTGGTTGGGCAATATACTACGTGACTGGGCAATATACTACGTCACTGGGCAATATACTACGTGGTTGGGCAATATACTACGTCACTGGGCAATATACTACGTAGCTGGGCAATATACTACGTGTCTGGGCAATATACTACGTGTCTGGGCAATATACTACGTAGCTGGGCAATATACTACGTGGCTGGGCAATATACTACGTAACTGTGCAATATACTACATGGCAGGGCAATATACTACATGGCTGAACAATATACTACGTGGCTGGACATTATACTGCGTGACTGTGCAATATGCTATGTGGCTGGACAATATACTGTACTATGTGGCTGGACAATATACTGCGTGACTGTGCAATATACTATGTGGCTGGGCAATATACTACGTGGCTGGGCAATATACTACATCGTTGGGCAATATACTACGTGGTTGGGCAATATACTACGTGACTGCAATATACTACGTCACTGGGCAATATACTATGTGTCTGGGCAATATACTACGTCACTGGGCAATATACTATGTGACTGGGTAATATACTACGTGTCTGGGCAATATACTACATCACTGGGCAATATACTACGTGTCTGGGCAATATACTACGTAGCTGGGCAATATGCTACGTGGCTGGACAATATACTACGTGACTGTGCAATATACTACGTGGCTGGGCAATATACTATGTCACTGAGCAATATACTACGTGGCTGGGCAATATACTATGTGGCTGGGCAATATACTGCGTGGCTGGACAATATACTACGTGATTGTGCAATATAGTACGTGGCTGGGCAATATACTATGTCACTGGGCAATATACTACGTGGCTGGGCAATATACTACGTGGTTGGCCAATATACTACATCACTGGGCAATATACTACGTGGCTGGGCAATATACTATGTGGCTGGGCAATATACTGCGTGGCTGGACAATATACTACGTGGCTGGGCAATATACTACATCGTTGGGCAATATACTACGTGGTTGGGCAATATACTACGTGACTGCAATATACTACGTCACTGGGCAATATACTATGTGTCTGGGCAATATACTACGTCACTGGGCAATATACTATGTGACTGGGTAATATACTACGTGTCTGGGCAATATACTACGTCACTGGGCAATATACTACGTGTCTGGGCAATATACTACGTAGCTGGGCAATATGCTACGTGGCTGGACAATATACTACGTGACTGTGCAATATAGTACGTGGCTGGGCAATATACTATGTCACTGGGCAATATACTACGTGGCTGGGCAATATACTACGTGGTTGGCCAATATACTACATCACTGGGCAATATACTACGTGGCTGGGCAATATACTATGTGGCTGGGCAATATACTGCGTGGCTGGACAATATACTACGTGGCTGGGCAATATACTACATCGTTGGGCAATATACTACGTGGTTGGGCAATATACTACGTGACTGCAATATACTACGTCACTGGGCAATATACTATGTGTCTGGGCAATATACTACGTCACTGGGCAATATACTATGTGACTGGGTAATATACTACGTGTCTGGGCAATATACTACGTCACTGGGCAATATACTACGTGTCTGGGCAATATACTACGTAGCTGGGCAATATGCTACGTGGCTGGACAATATACTACGTGACTGTGCAATATACTACGTGGCTGGGCAATATACTATGTCACTGGGCAATATACTACGTGGCTGGGCAATATACTATGTGGCTGGGCAATATACTGCGTGGCTGGACAATATACTACGTGATTGTGCAATATAGTACGTGGCTGGGCAATATACTATGTCACTGGGCAATATACTACGTGGCTGGGCAATATACTACGTGGTTGGCCAATATACTACATCACTGGGCAATATACTACGTGGCTGGGCAATATACTACGTAACTGGGCAATATACTACGTGGCTGCATAATATACATGTCACTAGGCAATATACTATGTAACTGGGCAATATACTACGTTGCTGCGCCATATACACGTCACTAGGCAATATACTACGTAACTGGGCAATATACTACGTGGCTGGGCAATATACTACGTCACTGGGCAATATACTACATGGTTGGGCAATATACTACGTGGTTGGGCAATATACTACGTGACTGGGCAATATACTACGTCACTGGGCAATATACTACGTGGTTGGGCAATATACTACGTCACTGGGCAATATACTACGTAGCTGGGCAATATACTACGTGTCTGGGCAATATACTACGTGTCTGGGCAATATACTACGTAGCTGGGCAATATACTACGTGGCTGGGCAATATACTACGTAACTGTGCAATATACTACATGGCAGGGCAATATACTACATGGCTGAACAATATACTACGTGGCTGGACATTATACTGCGTGACTGTGCAATATGCTATGTGGCTGGACAATATACTGTACTATGTGGCTGGACAATATACTGCGTGACTGTGCAATATACTATGTGGCTGGGCAATATACTACGTGGCTGGGCAATATACTACATCGTTGGGCAATATACTACGTGGTTGGGCAATATACTACGTGACTGCAATATACTACGTCACTGGGCAATATACTATGTGTCTGGGCAATATACTACGTCACTGGGCAATATACTATGTGACTGGGTAATATACTACGTGTCTGGGCAATATACTACGTCACTGGGCAATATACTACGTGTCTGGGCAATATACTACGTAGCTGGGCAATATGCTACGTGGCTGGACAATATACTACGTGACTGTGCAATATACTACGTGGCTGGGCAATATACTATGTCACTGGGCAATATACTACGTGGCTGGGCAATATACTATGTGGCTGGGCAATATACTGCGTGGCTGGACAATATACTACGTGATTGTGCAATATAGTACGTGGCTGGGCAATATACTATGTCACTGGGCAATATACTACGTGGCTGGGCAATATACTACGTGGTTGGCCAATTTTACTACATCACTGGGCAATATACTACGTGGCTGGGCAATATACTATGTGGCTGGGCAATATACTGCGTGGCTGGACAATATACTACGTGGCTGGGCAATATACTACATTGTTGGGCAATATACTATGTGGTTGGGCAATATACTACGTGACTGCAATATACTACGTCACTGGGCAATATACTATGTGTCTGGGCAATATACTATGTCACTGGGCAATATACTATGTGACTGGGTAATATACTACGTGTCTGGGCAATATACTACGTCACTGGGCAATATACTA
The DNA here is from genome assembly GCF_032444005.1 of Ranitomeya imitator. NCBI lineage: Eukaryota > Metazoa > Chordata > Amphibia > Anura > Dendrobatidae > Ranitomeya > Ranitomeya imitator. The sequence goes on from NC_091288.1 coordinate 83,020,237, forward strand.
CGTGTCTGGGCAATATACTACGTAGCTGGGCAATATGCTACGTGGCTGGACAATATACTACGTGACTGTGCAATATACTACGTGGCTGGGCAATATACTATGTCACTGGGCAATATACTACGTGGCTGGGCAATATACTATGTGGCTGGGCAATATACTACATCACTGGGCAATATACTACGTGGCTGGGCAATATACTACGTAACTGGGCAATATACTACGTGGCTGCATAATATACATGTCACTAGGCAATATACTATGTAACTGGGCAATATACTACGTTGCTGCGCCATATACACGTCACTAGGCAATATACTACTTAACTGGGCAATATACTACGTGGCTGGGCAATATACTACGTCACTGGGCAATATACTACATGGTTGGGCAATATACTACGTGGCTGGGCAATATACTATGTGGCTGGGCAATATACTGCGTGGCTGGACAATATACTACGTGATTGTGCAATATAGTACGTGGCTGGGCAATATACTATGTCACTGGGCAATATACTACGTGGCTGGGCAATATACTGCGTGGCTGGACAATATACTACGTGATTGTGCAATATAGTACGTGGCTGGGCAATATACTATGTCACTGGGCAATATACTACGTGGCTGGGCAATATACTACGTGGTTGGCCAATATACTACATCACTGGGCAATATACTACGTGGCTGGGCAATATACTACGTAACTGGGCAATATACTACGTGGCTGCATAATATACATGTCACTAGGCAATATACTATGTAACTGGGCAATATACTACATTGCTGCACCATATACACGTCACTAGGCAATATACTACGTAACTGGGCAATATACTACGTGGCTGGGCAATATACTACGTCACTGGGCAATATACTACATGGTTGGGCAATATACTACGTGGTTGGGCAATATACTACGTGACTGGGCAATATACTACGTCACTGGGCAATATACTACGTGGTTGGGCAATATACTACGTCACTGGGCAATATACTACGTAGCTGGGCAATATACTACGTGTCTGGGCAATATACTACGTGTCTGGGCAATATACTACGTAGCTGGGCAATATACTACGTGGCTGGGCAATATACTACGTAACTGTGCAATATACTACATGGCAGGGCAATATACTACATGGCTGAACAATATACTACGTGGCTGGACATTATACTGCGTGACTGTGCAATATGCTATGTGGCTGGACAATATACTGTACTATGTGGCTGGACAATATACTGCGTGACTGTGCAATATACTATGTGGCTGGGCAATATACTACGTGGCTGGGCAATATACTACATCGTTGGGCAATATACTACGTGGTTGGGCAATATACTACGTGACTGCAATATACTACGTCACTGGGCAATATACTATGTGTCTGGGCAATATACTACGTCACTGGGCAATATACTATGTGACTGGGTAATATACTACGTGTCTGGGCAATATACTACGTCACTGGGCAATATACTACGTGTCTGGGCAATATACTACGTAGCTGGGCAATATGCTACGTGGCTGGACAATATACTACGTGACTGTGCAATATACTACGTGGCTGGGCAATATACTATGTCACTGGGCAATATACTACGTGGCTGGGCAATATACTATGTGGCTGGGCAATATACTGCGTGGCTGGACAATATACTACGTGATTGTGCAATATAGTACGTGGCTGGGCAATATACTATGTCACTGGGCAATATACTACGTGGCTGGGCAATATACTACGTGGTTGGCCAATATACTACATCACTGGGCAATATACTACGTGGCTGGGCAATATACTATGTGGCTGGGCAATATACTGCGTGGCTGGACAATATACTACGTGGCTGGGCAATATACTACATCGTTGGGCAATATACTACGTGGTTGGGCAATATACTACGTGACTGCAATATACTACGTCACTGGGCAATATACTATGTGTCTGGGCAATATACTACGTCACTGGGCAATATACTATGTGACTGGGTAATATACTACGTGTCTGGGCAATATACTATGTCACTGGGCAATATACTACGTGTCTGGGCAATATACTACGTAGCTGGGCAATATGCTACGTGGCTGGACAATATACTACGTGACTGTGCAATATACTACGTGGCTGGGCAATATACTATGTCACTGGGCAATATACTACGTGGCTGGGCAATATACTATGTGGCTGGGCAATATACTGCGTGGCTGGACAATATACTACGTGATTGTGCAATATAGTACGTGGCTGGGCAATATACTATGTCACTGGGCAATATACTACGTGGCTGGGCAATATACTACGTGGTTGGCCAATATACTACATCACTGGGCAATATACTACGTGGCTGGGCAATATACTACGTAACTGGGCAATATACTACGTGGCTGCATAATATACATGTCACTAGGCAATATACTATGTAACTGGGCAATATACTACGTTGCTGCGCCATATACACGTCACTAGGCAATATACTACGTAACTGGGCAATATACTACGTGGCTGGGCAATATACTACGTCACTGGGCAATATACTACATGGTTGGGCAATATACTACGTGGTTTGGCAATATACTACGTGACTGGGCAATATACTACGTCACTGGGCAATATACTACGTAGCTGGGCAATATACTACGTGTCTGGGCAATATACTACGTGTCTGGGCAATATACTACGTAGCTGGGCAATATACTACGTGGCTGGGCAATATACTACGTAACTGTGCAATATACTACATGGCAGGGCAATATACTACATGGCTGAACAATATACTACGTGGCTGGACATTATACTGCGTGACTGTGCAATATGCTATGTGGCTGGACAATATACTGTACTATGTGGCTGGACAATATACTGCGTGACTGTGCAATATACTATGTGGCTGGGCAATATACTACGTGGCTGGGCAATATACTACATCGTTGGGCAATATACTACGTGGTTGGGCAATATACTACGTGACTGCAATATACTACGTCACTGGGCAATATACTATGTGACTGGGTAATATACTACGTGTCTGGGCAATATACTACGTCACTGGGCAATATACTACGTGTCTGGGCAATATACTACGTAGCTGGGCAATATGCTACGTGGCTGGACAATATACTACGTGACTGTGCAATATACTACGTGGCTGGGCAATATACTATGTCACTGGGCAATATACTACGTGGCTGGGCAATATACTACGTGGTTGGCCAATATACTACATCACTGGGCAATATACTACGTGGCTGGGCAATATACTATGTGGCTGGGCAATATACTGCGTGGCTGGACAATATACTACGTGGCTGGGCAATATACTACATCGTTGGGCAATATACTACATGGTTGGGCAATATACTACGTGACTGCAATATACTACGTCACTGGGCAATATACTATGTGTCTGGGCAATATACTACGTCACTGGGCAATATACTATGTGACTGGGTAATATACTACGTGTCTGGGCAATATACTACGTCACTGGGCAATATACTACGTGTCTGGGCAATATACTACGTAGCTGGGCAATATGCTACGTGGCTGGACAATATACTACGTGACTGTGCAATATACTACGTGGCTGGGCAATATACTATGTCACTGGGCAATATACTACGTGGCTGGGCAATATACTATGTGGCTGGGCAATATACTGCGTGGCTGGACAATATACTACGTGATTGTGCAATATAGTACGTGGCTGGGCAATATACTATGTCACTGGGCAATATACTACGTGGCTGGGCAATATACTACGTGGTTGGCCAATATACTACATCACTGGGCAATATACTACGTGGCTGGGCAATATACTACGTAACTGGGCAATATACTACGTGGCTGCATAATATACATGTCACTAGGCAATATACTATGTAACTGGGCAATATACTACGTTGCTGCGCCATATACACGTCACTAGGCAATATACTACGTAACTGGGCAATATACTACGTGGCTGGGCAATATACTACGTCACTGGGCAATATACTACATGGTTGGGCAATATACTACGTGGTTGGGCAATATACTACGTGACTGGGCAATATACTACGTCACTGGGCAATATACTACGTGGTTGGGCAATATACTACGTCACTGGGCAATATACTACGTAGCTGGGCAATATACTACGTGTCTGGGCAATATACTACGTGTCTGGGCAATATACTACGTAGCTGGGCAATATACTACATGGCTGGGCAATATACTACGTAACTGTGCAATATACTACATGGCAGGGCAATATACTACATGGCTGAACAATATACTACGTGGCTGGACATTATACTGCATGACTGTGCAATATGCTATGTGGCTGGACAATATACTGTACTATGTGGCTGGACAATATACTGCGTGACTGTGCAATATACTATGTGGCTGGGCAATATACTACGTGGCTGGGCAATATACTACATCGTTGGGCAATATACTACGTGGTTGGGCAATATACTACGTGACTGCAATATACTACGTCACTGGGCAATATACTATGTGTCTGGGCAATATACTACGTCACTGGGCAATATACTATGTGACTGGGTAATATACTACGTGTCTGGGCAATATACTACGTCACTGGGCAATATACTACGTGTCTGGGCAATATACTACATAGCTGGGCAATATGCTACGTGGCTGGACAATATACTACGTGACTGTGCAATATACTACGTGGCTGGGCAATATACTATGTCACTGGGCAATATACTACGTGGCTGGGCAATATACTATGTGGCTGGGCAATATACTGCGTGGCTGGACAATATACTACGTAATTGTGCAATATAGTACGTGGCTGGGCAATATACTATGTCACTGGGCAATATACTACGTGGCTGGGCAATATACTACGTGGTTGGCCAATATACTACATCACTGGGCAATATACTACGTGGCTGGGCAATATACTATGTGGCTGGGCAATATACTGCGTGGCTGGACAATATACTACGTGGCTGGGCAATATACTACATCGTTGGGCAATATACTACGTGGTTGGGCAATATACTACGTGACTGCAATATACTACGTCACTGGGCAATATACTATGTGTCTGGGCAATATACTACGTCACTGGGCAATATACTATGTGACTGTGTAATATACTACGTGTCTGGGCAATATACTACGTCACTGGGCAATATACTACGTGTCTGGGCAATATACTACGTAGCTGGGCAATATGCTACGTGGCTGGACAATATACTACGTGACTGTGCAATATACTACGTGGCTGGGCAATATACTATGTCACTGGGCAATATACTACGTGGCTGGGCAATATACTATGTGGCTGGGCAATATACTGCGTGGCTGGACAATATACTACGTGATTGTTCAATATAGTACGTGGCTGGGCAATATACTATGTCACTGGGCAATATACTACGTGGCTGGGCAATATACTACGTGGTTGGCCAATATACTACATCACTGGGCAATATACTACGTGGCTGGGCAATATACTATGTGGCTGGGCAATATACTGCGTGGCTGGACAATATACTACGTGGCTGGGCAATATACTACGTGACTGGGCAATATACTACGTGACTGGGCAATATACTACGTGACTGGGCAATATACTACGTGACTGTGCAATATACTACGTGGCTGGGCAATATACTACGTGGCTGGGCAATATACTGCGTGGCTGGACAATATACTACGTGACTGGGCAATATACTACGTGACTGGGCAATATACTACGTGACTGTGCAATATACTACGTGGCTGGGCAATATACTACGTGGCTGGGCAATATACTACGTGGCTGGACAATATACTACGTGGGCATGCATATTCTAGAATACCCGATGCGTTAGAATCGGGCCACCATCTAGTAGTAATATAATGCACCCCCATAGCTGTATAATACACCCCCACAGTAGTATAATGCTCCCCCATAGTCAACTTCTGGCCTCGGATTTGCCGGCGGTGTGTATTGCCATGCACATACCCGGAGGGTCTCTGTGCTGCAACACACTTCGACTAAATGTGGGTCTGAGGATGCACACCCAGTTGAGGATTGTGCTGACGTCATCGAGCCTCCACTCACATGGGTTCGGTCGCGACCTCTGAGATGTTACGCCCCTGTGGGATGTCACATGTCGTCTCTTCTGGAATGTAAATGACTATAATTTCTTCCATAGGGACAGTGTCATGTGCAAGCTGATGTATCAAAGTCATAAAAGTCCATGTTTCAGCAGAGATCGTAGCACAAAGACCAAGTATCTACTGCACAATTTACTGTCCAATGATTTGCAAACTACATTCAGGTAATAGAATCTATACAGAAAATTACTAGTAAGATGGTATAACGCTAAGTTTGGAGTGTTAAAACTATGTACAATACAATTTACGAATTTGGCTCACTTAGGGCAAAATTTAAACCGGACAGAAAAACGGCATCCCTAATATCAGACACCTAAGACTGACCTATCTCATGGGTTTTTGTTGTGACCTATCTCATGGATTTTAGTTATGTATTCATTCAAGTATCCAGTGCAAGATTGTTAGGGAGGTGGTGAAAGAAATTTGGGTTCTTATAATGTCACAGGTGATCACCGTACAACCTGTACACTGAATATACACTTATAGTGTTACTGAACATGGTACATAACTAGTGTTGAGCATTCCGATACCGCAAGTATCGGGTATCGGCCGATACTTGCGGTATCGGAATTCCGATACCGAGATCCGATATTTTTGTGATATTGGGTATCGGTACCGAATTAATAGGGATGTGTAAAATAAAGAATTAAAATAAAAAATATTGATATGCTCACCTCTCCGGCGGCCCCTGGACTTCACGCTGCTAACCGGGAGGCTTCTTTGTTTAAAAAGCGCGCCTTTCGGACCTGTGAATGACGTCCCGGCTTCTGATTGGTCGCGTGCCGCCCATGTGACCGGCACGCGACCAATCAGAGGCCGCGACGTCATTCGCAGGTCCTCAATTCCTAGCATTAGCAGTTTTGTGAATGAGAATGACGTCGCGGCTTCTGATTGGCCGCGTGCCGGTCACATGGGTTCTACAGAACCTAATAATTGTATGATACAATATTGTTCTGCTCCAGGAAGACATCCAGGCCTCTCTTGAACCCCTCGACTGAGTTCGCCATCACCACCTCCTCAGGCAAGCAATTCCAGATTCTCACTGCCCTAACAGTAAAGAATCCTCTTCTATGTTGGTGGAAAAACCTTCTCTCCTCCAGACGCAAAGAATGCCCCCTTGTGCCCGTCACCTTCCTTGGTATAAACAGATCCTCAGCTAGATATTTGTATTGTCCCATTATATGCTTATACATGGTTATTTGATCGCCCCTCAGTCATCTTTTTTCTAGACTAAATAATCCTAATTTCGCTAATCTATCTGGGTATTGTAGTTCTCCCATCCCCTTTATTACTTTTGTTGCCCTCCTTTGTACTCTCTCTAGTTCCATTATATCCTTCCTGAGCACCGGTGCCCAAAACTGGACACAGTACTCCATGTGCGGTCTAACTAGGGATTTGTACAGAGGCAGTATAATGCTCTCATCATGTGTATCCAGACCTCTTTTAATGCACCCCATGATCCTGTTTGCCTTGGCAGCTGCTGCCTGGCACTGGCTGCTCCAGGTAAGTTTATCATTAACTAGGATCCCCAAGTCCTTCTCCCTGTCAGATTTACCCAGTGGTTTCCCATTCAGTGTGTAATGGTGACATTGATTCCTTCTTCCCATGTGTATAACCTTACATTTATCATTGTTAAACCTCATCTGCCACCTTTCAGCCCAAGTTTATCTTCTCTTGTATTAACTGCTTTACATAGTTTTGTATCATCTGCAAATATCGATATTTTACTGTGTAAACCTTCTACCAGATCATTAATGAATATGTTGAAGAGAACAGGTCCCAATACTGACCCCTGCGGTACCCCACTGGTCACACCGACCCAGTTAGAGACTATACCATTTATAACCACCCTCTGCTTTCTATCACTAAGCCAGTTACTAACCCATTTACACACATTTTCCCCCAGACCAAGCATTCTCATTTTGTGTACCAACCTCTTGTGCGGCACGGTATCAAACGCTTTGGAAAAATCGAGATATACCACGTCCAATGACTCACCGTGGTCCAGCCTATAGCTTACCTCTTCATAAAAACTGATTAGATTGGTTTGACAGGAGCGATTTCTCATAAACCCATGCTGATATGGAGTTAAACAGTTATTCTCATTGAGATAATCCAGAATAACATCCCTCAGAAACCCTTCAAATATTTTACCAACAATAGAGGTTAGACTTACTGGCCTATAATTTCCAGGTTCACTTTTAGAGCCCTTTTTGAATATTGGCACCACATTTGCTATGCGCCAGTCCTGCGGAACAGACCCTGTCGCTATAGAGTCCCTAAAAATAAGAAATAATGGTTTATCTATTACATTACTTAGTTCTCTTAGTACTCGTGGGTGTATGCCATCCGGACCCGGAGATTTATCTATTTTAATCTTATTTAGCCGGTTTCGCACCTCTTCTTGGGTTAGATTGGTGACCCTTAATATAGGGTTTTCATTGTTTCTTGGGATTTCACCTAGCATTTCATTTTCCACCGTGAATACCGTGGAGAAGAAGGTGTTTAATATGTTAGCTTTTTCCTCGTCATCTACAACCATTCTTTCCTCACTATTTTTTAAAGGGCCTACATTTTCAGTTTTTATTCTTTTACTATTGATATAGTTGAAGAACAGTTTGGGATTAGTTTTACTCTCCTTAGCAATGTGCTTCTCTGTTTCCTTTTTGGCAGCTTTAATTAGTTTTTTAGATAAAGTATTTTTCTCCCTATAGTTTTTTAGAGCTTCAATGGTGCCATCCTGCTTTAGTAGTGCAAATGCTTTCTTTTTACTGTTAATTGCCTGTCTTACTTCTTTGTTTAGCCACATTGGGTTTTTCCTATTTCTAGTCTGTTTATTCCCACAAGGTATAAACCGCTTACACTGCCTATTTAGGATGTTCTTAAACATTTTCCATTTATTATCTGTATTCTTATTTCTGAGGATATTGTCCCAGTCTACCAGATTAAGGGCATCTCTAAGCTGGTCAAACTTTGCCTTCCTAAAGTTCAGTGTTTTTGTGACTCCCTGACAAGTCCCCCTAGTGAAAGACAGGTGAAACTGTACAATATTGTGGTCGCTATTTCCTAGATGCCCGACCACCTGCAGATTTGTTATTCTGTCAGGTCTATTAGATAGTATTAGGTCTAAAAGTGCTGCTCCTCTGGTTGGATTCTGCACCAATTGTGAAAGATAATTTTTCTTGGTTATTAGCAGAAACCTGTTGCCTTTATGGGTTTCACAGGTGTCTGTTTCCCAGTTAATATCCGGGTAGTTAAAGTCCCCCATAACCAGGACCTCATTATGGGTTGCAGCTTCATCTATCTGCTTTAGAAGTAGACTTTCCATGGTTTCTGTTATGTTTGGGGGTTTGTAACAGACCCCAATGAGAATTTTGTTACCATTTTTCCCTCCATGAATTTCGACCCATATGGATTCAACATCCTCATTTCCTTCGCTAATATCCTCCCTTAAAGTGGACTTTAGACAAGACTTTACATAGAGACAAACCCCTCCTCCTCTCCGATTTTTACGATCCTTTCTAAACAGACTGTAACCCTGTAAGTTAACTGCCCAGTCATAGCTTTCATCTAACCATGTCTCGGTTATTCCCACTATGTCAAAGTTACCTGTAGATATTTCTGCTTCTAGTTTTTCCATCTTGTTTGTCAGGCTTCTGGCGTTTGCGAGCATGCAGTTTAGAGGATTTTGTTTTGTTCCAATCACCTCGCTGTGGATTGTTTTAGAAATGTTCTTACCTCCCTTCTGAGTATGTTTTCCTGGGTCTTCTTTGTTCAAGTCTAATGTTTTTCTTCCTGTCCCCTCTTCTTCTAGTTTAATGCCCTCCTGATGAGTGTAGCGAGTCTTCTGGCGAATGTGTGTTTCCCAGGTTTGTTGAGGTGTAGTCCGTCTCTGGCGAGGAGTCCATCGTACAAGTAATTCACACCGTGGTCCAGGAATCCGAATCCTTGTTGTCTGCACCATCGTCTTAGCCAGTTGTTTGCATCAAGGATCCTGTTCCATCTCCTGGTGCCATGCCCGTCTACTGGAAGGATAGAAGAAAAAACTACCTGTGCATCCAGTTCCTTTACTTTCTTCCCCAACTCTTCAAAGTCTTTGCAGATTGTCGGTAGGTCCTTCCTTGCCGTGTCACTGGTGCCAACATGTATCAGAAGAAATGGTTGGACGTCCTTGGAGCTGAAGAGCTTTGGTATCCTATCGGTCACATCCTTGATCATCGCACCTGGAAGGCAGCATACTTCTCTTGCGGTTATGTCCGGTCTGCAGATGGCTGCTTCTGTGCCTCTCAGTAGTGAGTCTCCCACCACCACCACTCTTCGTTGCTTCTTGGCTGTACTTTTTGCTGTCACTTGTTGCTGTGTGCCCTTTTCTTTTTTGCTTGCTGGTATTGCTTCATCCTTAGGTGTGCCATCTTCATCCTCTACAAAGATTTGATATCGGTTCTTCAGTTGTGTGGTTGGTGATTTCTCCATGGTCTTCTTGCTTCTTTTGGTCACATGCTTCCACTCATCTGCTTTTGGAGGTTCTCTGACACTTTTTTCACCTTCTGTGACCAGTAGAGATGCTTCTGTTCTGTCTAGAAAGTCTTCATTCTCTTTGATGAGTTTCAAAGTTGCTATTCTTTCTTCCAGACCCCGCACCTTTTCTTCTAAAAGGGCCACTAGTCTACACTTCTGACAGGTGAAATTGGATTCTTCTTCTGGTCGATCTGTGAACATGTAGCACATGCTGCAGCTCACCATGTAGGTTGTCACATCTGCCATGTTGCTCCTAGATCCTGCTGACTTGCTGTGTGTTTTCCTTCTTGTGTAATGTACTCAGCCAAGCTCTCTTGCAATAATGTCCTACAGGCAAATATGCAAATTAGCCTCCTCAAGCTTGAATCCCTGGTTTGGTGATGCTTTCCAAGCAGCTTGTCCCGGCTGTACCCAACGATCTTCTAGCTTAGGGAGACTCTTCGCTTTTCCCAGAAGGCACCTGGAATATGCAAATTAGCCTCCTCAAGCTTGAATCCCTGCAGCAAAGTATACCGCCGTTGGTACCACTCACATAGTAGTATTAATGTGCACACACCAAAATCAATAAATAATCAAGAGAATTACCCACCGCAATAGGGGACCCTACACGAACCTGCCTCCGCCCCAACGCGCGTTTTGGCACAAACAACCTTCGTCAGGGGGCATTGAAGTGAACTACAGCCGTGTACATATAGGAACAACCCCGGAAGTGAAAGGCGGCAATGACCCGGAAGTGACCGACTCTGCCATAGCAACCACCAACGCTGAACACTACAGGAACTCCGGGCAGAGACCAGCGACCACGGGGACCCCACGTGATCAGCCGTCACCCGACCGGGACCTGAGCGCTACAGCGTTGAGGGGGATGACAGCGCATAGAAGAAGTGGTAAGTAACATCACCAATGACAGTATGCCACGCACTAGAGAAAGCGATGTGCCAGAAGTGACACTTCACATACAAGAAATGTAAGCAGAGGTGATAGCAGGATAGTAAATAAACACAATGCTGACTATATTAGGAAGAAAGGGGAAGGGGAAGCGAGGGAAGGGGAGGGGGGAAGAAAGGGGGAAAAAGAGAGGGGGGGAAAGAAACAAAGGAGGCAACCATCATATAAATAATTAAATGATACATAATTACTATAAACCCTCCTCTAAATACCAATCCCACCCCAAGCGGACATAAAATGGCCAAATGACCAGATTATGGCACATGTTGCAAAAGTCTACACCCCGACATATTACAAATAATGCTAATAATAGCCCACAGAGTGTACAAAGGGCGGAAATATACAGCCATAAACGGACAATCAAGAAAACCCCAATTAAATCACAATACTAATAAATATAGCATAAATTGCAAAAGTCTACACCCCCTCAATAATATAAATAGCACTACAGCAATCACACTCAAAATATATACGTTTCGGCAATCAATAATTCTTGAAATATTCAGCCAAATTTGGCCATAAATGTCCTCCAACACACGACAGCAACACAAAGTTCATCCGTAGATTGTAGAGAGACGCCGGTAACCGCCTAAGATCATCATAATGGAAAAGCCACCGGGTAGGTAACCTAAACACCATACTGGACTAACATAACAGCAGTTAAAAACTTTAAAACAAAAACATATAAATTTGACACTCATACCCAAATGCTCAAATGCACAGCAGCCACCCGATAACTACAAAAAAGGGGCATAGCTGATATTATCATTTAATCCTATTGGGTGGACCGTATTAAGTGTCCAGATCCACCTAGACTCAATCTGGGCTAAACGTCCAATTGGAGTTGGGAATACGAGGAGGGGGAACTTTCCAACGTTTAGCCCAGATTGAGTCTAGGTGGATCTGGACACTTAATATTCGGTCACTATGTGGTGGTAATACATGGTCTGGTCATGGTGTTGTGGCATTTGTTCCTTGTATGTGGTATTATCCGGTCACTATGTTGAGGTAATATGTGATTTGGTCATGCTGTGATGGCCAGGGGGGGGCCCTGGGCTACCGCACAGATTGACCCTCTGATAATCATCTGTGAATGCCAGCGGCCGCCGCCGGCATTTATGTGCCCCCCCCGCCGTACCCGGTGGGCAGAGAGAGGGGGCCCGCATCGGGCCCCTTCTCATCTGCTCACCGGGCCCCTTCTGGCGCTGCGGCGGTTTCCTATTGATGTGCGGGCGCGCTCCCGCACGTCAATAGTTAACAACAGCCGCCAGCCAATTGGAGGCTGGCGGCTGATGTCGGCCGCAGGCGCACACGTCGCCGGCGTCTGACGTCATTGTCAGTCGCCGGCGAGTGTGCTCTGCTGCAGGGAGCTCACCGCCTGGAGCGCGGACAAGTGAGGAGACTGCTTGTTTTTTTTTTGTTTTTTTTTTTATAACGGTGGACACACTGAGGGCAATGCTGGAGGACACTGGGGCAATGCTGGAGGACACTGGGGCAGATTGCTGGAGGACACTAGGGCAGATGGCTGGAGGACACTGGGGCAATGCTGGAGGACACTGGGGCAGATTGCTGGAGGACACTGGGGCAGATGGCTGGAGGACACTGGGGCAGATGGCTGGAGGACACTGGGGCAGATGGCTGGAGGACACTGGGGTAGATGGCTGGAGGACACTGGGGCAATGCTGGAGGACACTGGGGCAGATTGCTGGAGGACACTGGGGCAGATGGCTGGAGGACACTGGGGCAGATGGCTGGAGGACACTGGGGCAGATGGCTGGAGGACACTGGGGCAGATGGCTGGAGGACACTGGGGCAGATGGCTGGAGGACACTGGGGCAGATGGCTGGAGGACACGGGCAGATGGCTGGAGGACACTGGGGCAGATGGCTGGAGACACTGGGGGAAATGCTGGACATACTGGGGCAGATTGCTGGACACACGGTTGGTAATATTCTGGACACACTGTCTGGGGGCAATGCTGGACGCACTGGGGCAGATTGCTGGACACACTGGGGCACTATGCTGGACATACTGGGGCAGATTGCTGGACACACTGGGGGTAATATGCTGGACACACTGGGGCAGATTGCTGGACACACTGGGGCAGATTGCTGGACACACTGTCTGGGGGCAATGCTGGACACACTGGGGGCAATATGGTGGAGACACTGGGGCAGATTGCTGGACACTGGGGCAATATGCTGGACATACTGGGGCAGATTGCTGGACACACTGGGGGCAGGACTGGAGGCATGGGCAGAATGTAGACACGGGGCATGATTGGAGACACGGGGCAGAATGAAAGACATGGGGCAGGATGGATACGATGGAGACATATGGGGCAGGATGTGGAGATCATATGGGGTAGAATGGATACTCATGAGGGCAGGATGCGAGAACATATGGCTGGAGCCTGGAATGAGACACACGGGGCCAGGGTGGGGAATATTATTACCATAGGGGCTAATTAAGGGATATTATTACTGCAGTGATGTATTTAGTTTATTTTTTGAGTATACTGTTTTAAATGGGGGTCAGTCCTGTTACTGTGCAGAGTGACACTATATCGCCTTTTTTCTTCATGTGGTGTAATGTAGAAGTTGTGAAAAATTAAGTAATGTGTTCTACAAGCGGAGCTCGAGATAACTGTGTTATTTCCTGCAGAAACGAGTCCTGGCTGGAAGAAATGATGGTGGTCTGTGCTGGATGAAAGATGAAGGACTTCACCTAGAGACGTCACTGGTGAGTCAGTGTTACCTATACACTGACACTATACACTGTATACTATATAGAGGTCCTGTGTATAATACCACCAGTGATCTCTGTATTACCTCTACACAGACACTGCATACTAAGTACAGATCTCCTGTGAATACTGGCACTTATGGTGATAGTATTGTGTTGTTGTTTTTTACTGATCAGTATTGTAGTATTCAGTCACTATGTGGTGGTAATATGTGGTCTGGAAATGGTGTTGTGGTATTTGTCCCTTGTATGTGATATTTGGTCACCAAGTGGTGGTAATAAGTGGTCTTGACATGGTGCGGTGGTATTTGTTCCTTGTATGTGATATTATTCGATCACTGTGGTTGTAATTTGTGGTCTGGTCATGTTGCGGTGGTATTTGTTCCTTGTATGTGATATTATTGGTCAAAATATACCTAAATTGTATTGCAGATTCTACCAAATATTTAATAGGTTACAGTAGAGTAGGGCCCGGCCATTTTTCTGGAATAATCTGGTTCGGGTATATCATGACCCCCGTCACATGACCCCCGTCACATGACCCCCGTCACATGACCGGGGGGGGCCCAAAGTGTCTGAACAGCCCGGGGCCCTGGCTACCCTTAATCCACCCCTGGTGATGGCGCTTGTCCTTTGTGTATAGTATTATTGGTCGTTTTAAAAAATGTATGTGACACATTCCCTTAGAGAAAAATAAATAAAAATATATCTAAAAAGAGCATGGGTATTTAAGAAATATTTAATAGGTTAGAGTAGAGTAGGGTCCTGCCAGAAGAGTCTACCATGTTGTGTAGCTTCTTAAAAAATCTTTTGGCGAAACAAAAGCTGCTGGCTATGTATGTGATCTGGTGTTCTATGGGAACTGTTAATGTGTGATTGGTAAGGACGTGGTACAGAAGTAGAGTTTTTCCAAGAGTGGGCGGTGGAATTTTGAAGTGTTCAAGGGGTGGAGGCGCAGTTGGGGTGCAGGTGGAGCCTGGGTGGAGTCTAACTGGGGCCCAAAAAGTTTGACACTACGGTGCTGTGAAATTCCTGGTAGAATCCCTGAACATTAGACATGAGTTTATTCACCACAGTGCATTTCCAATTATATGTTAGAATATCAGGGTGATCCTGGATTAATAAAAGTTGCAAATTTAAACTTTAGATGTTCCCTGTCCAGGTTTTGGGATCATTTTAATCCAAGAGTGGAAAAAAGAAACCCAATAACATAATATGTACAATTTCCAAAGTCCATAATTGAACTTATGCTCAAAAATATATGTAAAATACAATATAAATTAAAAAACTAAAGCGAATTAAAAATGTAAAATAAGATTTTGTGTCTGGTTGAGACTGGATGGTATACGTGTAAAGGACCTTTCATCACATGCTGAACTGAACACACGATGTAATAGTGACTGCAGAGCAGAATAAAACATTTTTTTTTATTTATTTTTAATCTCATCTCTCCTTGTGGAGATATCAGCAATCAAATCATTTGGCACCTAATGAGTTAACTTTTGTCACGTCCAAGTGGGTGTTACCAGAGAGCGACTCCTACAGGGAGAAGACGTACGCACCCCAATAAAAACACCCAATTCAGCTTAACTAAAGTGAACTCATTAGATGCCAAATACTTTGATTGCTGGTATATCTGCAAGAGAGAGGTGAAAAAAAACTAAAAAAAAAAGTTTTATTCCACTTCTGCAGCCACTATTACGTTGTGTGTCCAGGTCAACATGAAAGATTTGGTGGAAGGTCCTCTACACGCATATCATATGTTCTCAACCAAAGCAAGATCTTATTTTACAATATTAATTCCCTACATTTTTTATTTATATTGTATTTTACATATATCTTTTTGAATAAGTTCAATGCTGATTTGGATTTATATTGAATAAGTTTTTTCTGTTATTTAGACCTTGTAATGTTGACATATTTCTCCATACACAGTTTTACACGTGAACCTCTAAATGATCAGACGCTCCTTGATTCTCTCATTTACCTAAGTGATGAGTGTAATGAACCAATCAGATGCTTGCTTTGTTTGCTTTGTTAATATTAATGAGTGAATTTTTGAACCAACCAATCAGATGCTTCCTTTTTCTGCCATTTGTGACATGACAGTTGGAATGTGTCGGTTGGTGCCAGTGAGGAGTTTCTTGTTATACCTGACCCCAGCCCTGGTACCGTGCAGATATGGGATGTAATTAGGGTCCGATGGGCCCCGGTGCAAGAATTGGCCCTTCAGGTATATATATGTTCCTCATCTTAGCCCCATCTTGCTACATATATATATATACCCTACATCCTGCCATATATGTCCCTCAGCCCGGTATATATGTATCTATCTAGCTCTCTATATGTATATATTGTATACATTACTATATTAGGTGAATATTGTTATGTGTATTTATGGTAATGATTATAGATTTTGATTTTAGGTTTTGTTATCTAGAGATCTCTTTTCTCTGCATTTACTAATGTAATAGGTATTGTGATATTCTGAGGCCTGCTGGCTCAGCACACGGTAGATGAACACCCTTTGTGCCAGTGATCATTATATTTTGTGTTGTATTGATTGCATTGTAAAACCAAATAAAAATTACTTAAAAAAACAGTCATACCTAATAATCCTAATTGTACGGCAACTATTGATATGTTGTATGATTGATTGTGTTTTTGTCATAAAAAAAAGTTACAAATGTTTTATTTTAAGAAAACCAAATAAAAAATAATTGAAATTAAAATAAAAATGAGTCAGTGGGTCCAACTCTTTGGGGAACGAGCGAACAGTATAAGTCTATGAACATCACTGGGGAAAAAAAGTAGCAAAATTTTTAAAAATCAAATACATACAGTGGTGAGTATTCATGAGAGCAGAGGTCGCACTACATATTTTACAGCAGGTTAAGAATATTCTTTTTTAGCAATTTTGAGGAGTATTTTTATACTAGGAGGAGTAAGTAATTTGCATAAAGTCACATTTATAGTAAACACGTTTACAGAATGTTTAGACCTCCCTGCATATAAAGAGATACATGTCTCCAAGCATGAAATGGGTTTTCCACTCTCCAGAGAGTCCTCTGTATCGGGCAGTGCTGTGTATAAATAATAGAATCAGGTGCTCCCCTCACCTTCCCCGGGTCCAGCGCTGGCTCTCCTCTGCCCAGGTCTCTGTGTATTGGCTGTAGTTGTGACCTCACTGCTGCTGCCAATATAAAGAGCCCATAGCAGCAGCGGACAGCCGGAGCTGGACTCAGGGAAAGTGACGACCATCTCATTTTAACCCCTTCATGACCCCAGCTTCATTCGGTTTTGCGTTTTCGTTTTTCGCTCCCCTCCTTCCCAGAGCCATAACTTTTTTATTTTTCTGTCAATATGGCCATGCAAGGGCTTATTTTTTGTGAGACAAGTTGTACTTTTGAAAGGCATCATTGGTTTTAGCATGTCCTGTACTTGAAAATGGGAAAAAAATTCCAAGTGCGGTGAAATTGCAAAAAAGGTGCAATCCCACACTTGTTTTTTGTTTGGCTTTTTTGTTAGGTTCACTAAATGCTAAAACTGACCTGCTCTTTTGATTCTCCAGGTCATTACGAGTTCATAGACACCAAACATGTCTAGGTTATTTTTTATTTAAGTGGTAAAAAAAAAAATTCCAAACTTTGCTAAAAAAAAAAAAAGCGCTATTTTCCGATGCCCATAGCGTCTCCATTTTCCATGATCTGGGGTCGGGTGAGGGTTTGTTTTTTGTGTGCTGAGCTGACATTTTTAATGATACCATTTTGGTGCAGATACGTTCTTTTGATCTCCCGTTATTGCATTTTAATGCAATGTTGCAGCAACAAAAAAAACGTAATTTTGGTGTTTCAAATTTTTTTTCTCGCTACGCCATTTAGTGATCAGGTTAATCCTTTTTTTATTGGTAGATCGGGCGATTCTGAACGCGGTGATACTAAATATTTTTTTCATATTTTTAAAAACATTTTGTTTTTTATTTTTGCCATGCTTCAGTAGCCTCAGGCATAGCCTGATCGGCTCTGCTACATAGGAGCGATGCTCAGATCGCCCCTATGTAGCTGAATTACCGATCCCTCACTGACCCGCCCCCTAGTTTGCATAATGAATACCTAACATACTGAATAAAAAAAAGAAAAAACGCTTCTGCAGACAGGTGTCGGCCGTGGTACCTGTGCTACAGTATAATCGCATGGTTACTGTGCACTTAATCCCTTTTGCAGATTTACTTGAGCGACCACCAAGATGGCATGCGCAATAGTAGCTGTTGGTGATCTCCGAGAGCTGCTACTGTGCAGGCGACGCCATCTTGGTGGAGGACATTTTTTCTCCTCCAGCAAGATGGCGCCGCTGGCGCCTGCACAACAGCCGCTATTGGATCTCTATATAGACCGAAAGCTGCTACTGCGCTGGCACAGCGAGCAGCATTCTAAAAATGACTTTTTTTCCCTTGCTCAAGTAAATCTGCAAAAGGGATTAAGTAAACAGTAACCGTGCGATTATGCAGCAGGGTTTTTTTTTCTTCAGTATGTTAGGTATTCATTATGCAAACTAGGGGGCGGGGCAGTGAGGGAGCAGTAACCTGTCAGCAGTCTGCATTATGAATATCTAATGACCACATACCCCAACCCCACCTTAGGGCACGAGAATCTTATTACCGTAACTACAAACCGAAAATAAAGATTAAAGGGAACCTGTCACCCCTCCCCCAGGCGTTTTTAACTAAAAGAGCCATCTTGTGCAGCACTAATGCTGCATTCTCTCAAGGTGGCTCTTTTAGTTCGGGTCCCTGCCAACGCTGAAATAATCGTTTTTAGAATTTGCCCCTCATACCTGCAGTTTGTCAGGGGGGCATGTCTTTTCCCCCTGACATAAACGCCTCCCAGCCGTCACTCAGGGCCTCCGTGCGCCGGGCCCCGCTTCCATTTCCTTCCTGAACGTCCCCGGCGCCTGTGCTGTAAGTTTCTTTTCTGGCATGCACAGTTTGCGCTGCCCTTCCACTCCCATCACATTCACATGACGGGAACTTACAGCGTAGGTGCCGGGGACGTTCAGGAAGGAAATGGAGGTGGCGTCCGGCGCACAGAGGCCTGAGTGACGGCTGGGAGGCGTTTGTGTCAGGGGGGAAGAATTAAGATTAGTGGTCACATAACCACACATACATACTGAGAATACAGGGGAATTGTGACCCCATGCGTATCACACACTGTACTGGTCAGCAGTCTGCAGTCACATTGAGTGACTGCAGACTTTCCTTCTGAGACCAAGCAACAACCTCATCAAGGTAACAAAGGGTTTATTATTAGTGATGAGCGAATATACTCGTTACTCGAGATTCCCTGAGTTTTCATCACCGCAGCTGAATGATTTACATCTATTAGCCAGCATAAGTACATGTGGGGGCTGCCAGGCATGTAATCAAGCTGGCTAAGAGATGTAAATCATTCAGCTGAGGTGAGGAAAACTTAATCTCTGAGCACTAAAAAATACTCGGGCTCGGGAAATCTCGAGTAACAAGTATATTCGCTCATCACTATTGATGACTATTTATTATGAGATTATTACATTTAGTGCTGATTACGCCAGGACTACTGTGTGGGTGTTGGGGTGAGCAGCCGGGGGATTGCTATGAAATTATTAAATCACATGTGCTCTGCATGTAATAACCTCATAATAAATCTACCCCCCAACCCAGCCGTATAATACACCACCATAGCAGTATACAGTATAATGCAGGCCCATAGAAGTATAATGCACCCCCATATTACTATAATGCAGCCCCAGTCATATAATGCACCCCCATAGTAGAATAATGCACCACCATAGTCATTTATAGTATAATGCACCCCCAAAGCCGTATAATGCACCTCAATAGAAGTATAATGTACCCCAAAGTCATATATAGTATAATACACCTCCATATGAGTATAATGTACCCCATAGTCATATATAGTATAATGCACCCCATAACAGTATAATGCACCCCCATAGCAGTATAATGCACCCCATAGCAGTAAACAGTATAATGCAGCCCCATAGTAATATAATGCACCCCTATTGTTGTATAATGCACCACCATAGCAGTATAATGCACCCCATAGTCATATATACTATAATGCACCCCCATAGGACTATAATGTGGCCGCATAGCAGTATAATGCACCCCAATAGCAGTAAAATGCACCCCCATAGCAGTAAAATGCACCCGCATAGTATAAGGAATCCCCATAGCAGGACAATGCACCCCATAGTAATATGCTGCACCCTCACAGGAGTATAACGCTCCCCCAAAGCAGTATAATCCCATAGCCATTTATAGCATAATGCACCTCCATAAGACTATAATGCACACCAATATGAGTAAAATGCACCCCATAGTCAGGTATAGTATAATGCACCCCCATAGCAGTATAATGCACCCCATAATCATATGCAGTATAATGCACCGCTATAGCAGTATATAGTATAATGCACCCCCATAGCAGTATAATGCACCCCTATAGCAGTATAATGCACCCCCATTGTAATATATACTTTAAAGTACCCCCATAGGAGTATAATGTGGCTCCATAGCAGTGTAGTGCACCCCTTAGCAGTATAATGCACCCCCATAGTAGTATAATGTACTCCTTATATCAGAAAAAGCACTAGGCCTAGATATATGGCACTTCCAATATCAATACAACCAAAGAAGAACATATAAGGAAGTTACACGCCCAATATAAAAATCCAAACAAATTTTATTAATATATTATAACATTAACATACATATAAATATAATTATAAAAAGGAACACAGACAAAGACACTGCCAACACGGGCATGTACCAAGAATAAGCACCATACAATATAAACAGATGTTCAGTATACGTAGAAAACAGCCACTATCATAAATAAATTCACCATTGATATATCCAATAGAGGTGACATAGATCAACGTGCATAAATAAATGCTACTAGACTATACCAACACATTTAAATAAAAATATACGAGCAAAGAATGCTTCATAAAATTTTGGTACCTGGTAGCTACCTGCCGCACAAGCCTGACCTTACCATCAGAGACTCCAGTGAACACCAAGGTAGCTACTTAGTCACACCCCTTCCAGGGTAGTCTGGTTTGTTTCACAGTGGAGCCACACCCCCTCGCTCATGCCAACAAGAAAGGGTGTTAGCGTAACACCCCATAGTAGTATAATGCACCCTCATTGTAGTATAATGTACCTTATAGCAGTATATTGTACCCCATAGTCGTATACTGCACCCCATAGTCATATACAGTCATGGCCAAAAGTATTCACACCCCTGCAATTCTGTCAGATAATACTCATTTTCTTCCTGAAAATGATTGCAAACACAAATTCTTTGGTATTATTATCTTCATTTAATTTGTCTTAAATGAAAATACAGAAAAGAGAATGAAGCAAAAAGCAAAATATTGATCATTTCACACAAAACTCCAAAAATGGGCTAGACAAAATTATTGGCACCCTCAGCCTAATACTTGGTTGCACAACCTTTAGCCAAAATAACTGCGACCAACCGCTTCCGGTAACCATCAATGAGTTTCTTACAATGCTCTGCTGGAATTTTAGACCATTCTTCTTTGGCAAACTGCTCCAGGTCCCTGATATTTGAAGGGTGCCTTCTCCAAACTGCCATTTTTAGATCTCTCCACAGGTGTTCTATGGGATTGAGGTCTGGACTCATTGCTGGCCACCTTAGAAGTCTCCAGTGCTTTCTCTCAAACCATTTTCTAGTGCTTTTTGAAGTGTGTTTTGGGTTATTGCCCTGCTGGAAGACCCATGACGTCTGAGGGAGACCCAGCTTTCTCACACTGGACCCTACATTATGCTGCAATATTTGTTGGTAGTCTTCAGACTTCATAATGCCATGCACACGGTCAAGCAGTTCAATGCCAGAGGCAACAAAGCAACCCCAAAACATCAGGGAACCTCTGCCATGTTTGACTGTAGGGACCGTGTTCTTTTCTTTGAATGCCTCTTTTTTTCTCCTGTAAACTCTATGTTGATGCCTTTTTATTATTATTATTATTATTATTATTATTATTATTATTTATTTATATAGCACCATTGATTCCATGGTGCTGTACATGAGAAGGGGTTACATACAAGTTACAAATATCACATACAGTAAGCATTTGCTCAACAGGAAAAAAAAGGCATTTAAACTGGGTGACAAAGAGGAAATTAAAATGATACAGCATGAATTGAAGCATAAAATAAAGGAGGCCCAGGAAGCCTTCAGAATTTAACTTGAAAAGAAACTGTCCCACAATAATACCAGAGAGGTTTGGGCAGGAATGAAATTACTGACTGGGCTTAAGCTGAGGCTTGAAAATGATCCAGGAACAATGGACAAGGCTAATGAGATGAATGAGTATTTCAATAGATTTAGCAGTACATGTGTAATGCAAACTGATAGTGGATGGGAACTGGGTGCAAATTCTGCAACATCGATATTGAAGGATGAGCAGACCTATTTTAGAGTATCCGAAAATGATGTGAGGAGGCAGTTTAAGTCACTTAACATTGGTAAAGCTGCAGGACCTGATGGACTCAGCTCACGTGTCCTTAAAGTTTGTGCAGACCAGCTGTGTACTGTCTTTACGCGCCTATTTAATGGAAGTCTACAAACACAGAGGGTACCAGTGTTATGGAAAACTTCCTGTCTGGTGCCGGTACCCAAGACGACTTCTCTTGCAACCCTAAATGACTATCGTCCTGTAGCCTTAACATCTCACGCTATGAAGGCCTTGGAAAGATTAGTGCTTGCTCACTTAAGACCGAGGGTCAATGCTTTTATTGATCCCCTTCAGTTTGCTTACCGACATAGATTGGGGGTGGATGATGCTATTCTTTCTCTGTTACATAGGGTACATTCATTTCTGGAGATTGACGGAACCATGGTGCGAGCGATGTTCTTCGATTTCTCGAGTGCATTTAACTCCCTGCAGCCACTTTTACTACACAAAAAGATGACTGATATGAAGGTTGAGGAGGGGATGAGAAATTGGATAACTGACTACCTATCAGATCGGCCACAGTTTGTACAGATGGGAGCAGTGGTGTCAAGCAGATTATTGAGCAGTGTAGGTGCCCCCCAGGGAACGGTGCTTGCGCCCTTTCTATTCACACTGTATACTTCAGACTTTCAGTATAAATCTGAACTTTGCCACCTTCAAAAATTTTCGGATGACTCTGTGGTTGTGGGATGCATTAGGGGAGATCAGGGGGATGAGGAATATAGAAGGGTGGTGTCGAATTTTGTGGATTGGTGCAATGGTAACTATCTGCAACTAAATGTTAAGAAAACTAAGGAGTTGGTGGCCAACTATAGCAGGATAAAGATGGAATGCTTAACGATCACTATTGCTGGTCAGGAGGTAGAGCAGGTGGAGAGTTACAAATATTTGGGGGTCCATTTGGATAGCAAACTGGACTGGAGATGCCACTCAGAGTTTGTCTACAAGAAGGGGATGAGCAGACTGTATTTCCTAAGGAAACTGAGGTCTTTTAGTGTGTGTAGCAAAATGTTAGAAATGTTCTACCAGTCTGTGGTGGCAAGTGCCATCTTTTTTGCAATCACGTGCTGGGGTAGTAGTGTGCGGGCCTCTGATGCTAATAAGCTGAATAAGATTATTAAGAAGGCAAGTTCTGCTGTGGGCTGCAAGCTGGACTCTTTTGGGGAGGTAGTGGAGAAAAGAACTCTGAGAAAGTGTATGACAATTATGAACAATAATGCACATCCATTATATGAGCTATTCATGAGACAGAAGAGCACCTTCAGTAACCGGCTTATACTCCTAAGTGTAAGAAGGAAAAATATAGGAAATCGTTTGTGCCAACTGCCATGGGAATGTACAACAATAACATTAGGGTTAAACCACCAAGGTGAATGTCTACTTATTTCTCTACATTTCAGTTCACTTGTTGTGTATGTCCTATTCTAATGTATAATGTTCTTCTGTCAACAAACTGTCATGTCAACTATGTAATTCCTTTATGATTTTTATGTTTTAAGTCGTGCTGCTGTAATACCATAATTTCCCACGGGATCAATAAAGTGTATCGTATCGTATCGTAACAAACTAACAATGACGGACTGATACAGAGGGGCGAGGACCCTGCCCTTGCGGGCTTACATTCTACAGGATTATGGGGAAGGAGACAGTAGGTTGAGGGTTGCAGGAGCTCCGGTGTTGGTGAGGCGGTAGCTCCGGTGTTGGTGAGGCGGTAGCTCTGGTGTTGGTGAGGCGGTAGCTTCGATAGTGATGAGGCAGCAGCGGTGTCAGTGCTGGCTGTAGGCTTTCCTGAAGAGATGAGTTTTCAGGTTCCGTCTGAAGGATCCGACTGTGGTTGATAGTCGGACGTGTTGGGGCAGAGAGTTCCAGAGGATGGGGGATATTCGGGAGAAGTCTTGGAGGCGATTGGATGAGGAGCGAATAAGTGTGGAGGAGAGAAGGAGGTCTTGGGAGGACCGGAGATCACGTGAGGGAAGATATCGAGAGATTTGTTCAGAGATATATGGAGGAGACAGGTTGTGGATGGCTTTGTAGGTCAGTATTAGCAATTTGAACTGGATACGCTGAGGGAATGGGAGCCAGTGAAGAGATTTGCAGAGGGGGGAAGCGGAGGAGTAGCGAGGAGAGAGATGGATTAGTCGGGCAGCAGAGTTAAGGATGGACTGGAGAGGTGCAAGGGTGTTAGCAGGGAGGCCACAGAAAAGGATGTTGCAGTAGTCAAGGCGGGAAATGATGAGGGCGTGCACAAGCATTTTAGTAGATTGGGGGTTGAGGAAAGGACGGATCCTGGAGATATTTTTGAGCTGGAGGCGACAGGAGGTGGAAAGAGCTTGGATGTGTGGTTTGAAGGACAGGGCAGAGTCGAAGGTTACTCCGAGGCAGCGGACTTCGGGTACAGGGGAAAGCATGATGTCATTGACTGCGATAGATAGGTCAGGTAAGGAAGATACCTTTGCCTTTGCCCAAAAAGCTCTACTTTTGTCTCATCTGACCAGAGAACATTGTACCAAAACGTTTTAGGCCTTTTCATGTAAGTTTTGGCAAACTCCAGTCTGGCTTTTTTATGTCTCGGGATAAGAAGTGGGGTCTTCCTGGGTCTCCTACCATACAGTCCCTTTTCATTCAGATGCCGACGGATAATACGGGTTGACACTGTTGTACCCTTGGACTGCAGGGCAGCTTGAACTTGTTTGGATGTTAGTCGAGGTTCTTTATCCAACATCCGCACAATCTTGCGTTGAAATCTCTTGTCAATTTTTCTTTTCCGTCCACATCTAGGGAGGTTAGCCACAGTGCCATGGGCTTTAAACTTCTTGATGACACTGCGCACGGTAGACACAGGAACATTCAGGTCTTTGGAGATGGACTTGTAGCCTTGAGATTGCTCGTGCTTCCTCACAATTTGGTTTCTCAAGTCCTCAGACAGTTCTTTGGTCTTCTTTCTTTTCTCCATGCTCAATGTGGTACACACAAGGACACAGGACAGAGGTTGAGTCAACTTTATTCCATGTCAACTGGCTGCAAGTGTGATTTAGTTATTGCCAACACCTGTTAGGTGCCACAGGTAAGATACAGGTGCTGTTAATTACACAAATTAGAGAAGCATCACAAGATTTTTCGAGCGGTGTCAATACTTTTGTCCACCCCCTTTTTTATGTTTGGTGTGGAATTATATCCAATTTGGCTTTAGGACAATTCTTTTTGTGTTTTTTCATTTAAGACAAATTAAATGAAGATAATAATAAAGAATTTGTGTTTGCAATCATTTTCAGGAAGAAACTGAGTATTATCTGACAGAATTGCAGGGGTGTGAATACTTTTGGCCATGACTGTAATGCATCCCATAGTAGTATAATGCATCCCCAAAGTAGTTTAATGCACCCCCATAGTCATATATAACATAATGCACCCCCAAAGTATTTTAATGCACCCCCATAGGCATATATAGTATAATGCACTCCCATAGCAGTATAAAGCACCCCCATAGTCATGTATAAAATAATACACCCCATTGGAGTATAATGCACCTCAATAGTCATATATAGTGTAATCCACCCCCACAGAAGTATAATGCACCCCATAGTCATACATAGTACAATGCACCACCATATCCGTACAATGAACCCCCATAGCAGTATAATGCACCCCCATAGCAGTATAATGCACCCCCATAGCAGTATACTACACCCCCATAGTCGTATAATGCACTACCATAGGAGTATAATGTACCCCCATAGCAGTATAATGCACCACCAAACTCATGTATAGTATAATGCACCCCATAGGAGTATCATTCACCCCAATAGTCATATATAGTGTAAAGCACCCCCACAGAAGTATAATGCACCCCATAGTCATATATATTATAAAGCACCCCAATAGCAGTATAATGCACTCCCATAGCCATATAATGCAGCCCATAGTCATACACAGTATAATGCACCCCAAATCAGTATAATGCGCCCCCATAGTAGTATACTGCACCATAATAGCAGTATAATGCACCCCATAGCAGTATAATGCACCCACATAGCAGCATAATGCATCCCCATAGCAGTATATAGTATAATACACCCCCATGGCAGAATAATCTACCTATATAGCAGTAAAATGCGCTCCAATACCAGTTTAATGCACCCCCATAGTCATATATAATGCAAACCCATAGCAGTATAATGCACCCCATAGTCATATAATGCGTCCCATAGTAGTATAATGCACCCTAAAGCAGTATAATGCACCCCCATAGTAGTATAATGCACTCCATAGCAGTATAATGCACCCCCACAGTCGTAAAATGCACACCGATAGTCATATAATGCACCCTCATAGTAGTATAATGCATCCCATAGTAGTATAATGCACCCCTATAGCTGTGTAATGCAACCCAATAGTCATATATAGTGTAATGCACCCCTGTAGGAGTATAATAAAGCCCCATAGTAGTATAATGCACCCCCATAGTCAACTTCTGGCCTCGGATTTGCCTGCAGTGTGTATTGCCATGCACAGACCCGATGTATCTCTGCGCCGCAATACACTTCAACTAAACATGGGTCTAAGGATGCACACCCAATTTGGCATTGTGCTGACGTCATTGAGCCTCCACCCACTTGGGTCTGGTTGCGACCTCTGCGATGTTACGCCCCTGTGGGATTTCACGTGTTGTCTCTTCTGGAATGTAAATGACTATAATTTCTTCCATAGGGACAGTGTCATGTGCAAGCTGATGTATCAAAGTCATAAAAGTCCATGTTCCAGCAGAGATCACAGCATAAAGATCAAGCATCTACTGCACAAATTACTGTCCAATGTTTTGCAAATTATTTTCAGGTAATAAAATCTATACAGAAAATTACTAGCAAGACGGTAATATGCTAAGTTTGGAGTGTTAAAATATGTACAATACAATTTACGAATTTGACTCACTTAGGGCAGAATTGAAACCGGACAGAAAAACTGCATCCCTAATATCAGACACCTAAGACGGACCTATCTCATGGGTTTTAGTTCTGACCTATCTCATGGATTTTAGTTCTGACCTATCTCATGGATTTTAGTTATGCACGCATTCAAATAACCAGTGGAAGAGTGTTGGGGAGGTGGTGAAAGAAATTTGGGACCTTATAATGTCAGTGGTGATCACTGTACAATCTGTACACTGACACTATAGACAGAGCTCCTGTGTATAATGTCACTGGTGATCATTGTATTACCTGTACACTGACACTATATACAGAGCTCCAAAGTACAATGTCACTGGTGATCACTATATTACCTGTACACTGACACTATATACAGAGCCCCAAAGTACAATGTCACTGGTGATCACTATATTACCTGTACAATTGATATAAGTGGTGCAGCCCTGCACAACAAATGGAGATGAGGTGCAAAACCTGGTCAGTAAATGGAATGCTATAAACAGCATGCTTATATAACATTTTATATTGTTACATACCAAACACCTAATTGCAGTAATTTTATTGCTACATTATCTGTCAGTGCACGACTACAGGTTTACGTATGCATTTGTTTCGGCCTTTATATATTCATGTATGTCATATTGGACCATTACATGTTTAGATAGGATACATTTTGTACATATATAGCACTTTATCCATGTAGTATTGTTATTTCATGATATTTGTGCTTAGGGGTGGTGACTCATGGTTCTGTATTAAGACCTTTTTAAATGGTTTTATATGTTTGTCATGTTCTTTGAGGTGTAATTAAACATTTTTTGATATTTTCACATATTTTATGGGTGTGCATACCATTATTGGTCGAGTCTTTTTTCTTTTGTGTTTATTGTATTACCTGTACACTGACACTATATACAAAGCTCCTGTGTATAATGGCACTTAGTATTGTGGTTTTTTAGTATTGCAGTATTCGGTCAGTATGTGGTGTTAATATGTGGTCTGGTCATGGTGTGGTGGCATTTGTTCCTTGTATGTGGTATTATCAGGTCACTATTTGGAGGTAATATGTGATTTGGTCATGCTGTGATGGCACTTGTCCCTTGTGTGTAGTATTATTGGTCGCTTTAAAAAATGTATGTGACACATTCTCTTAGAGAAAATTTATATAAAAATATACCTAAAAGAGCATTGGGTATTTTAAGAAATGTTTAATAGGTTAGAGTAGAGTAGGACCCTGACAAGAAGAGTCTACCATGTCTGATGGCTTCTTAAAAAATCTTTTGGCAAAACAAAAGCTGCTGGCTATGTATGTGGTCTGGTGTTCTATGGGAACTGATAATGTGTGATTGGTAAGGACGTGGTACAGAAGTAGAGTTTTTCCAAGAGTGGGCGGTGGAACTGTGAAATGTTCAAGGGTTGGAGGCGCAATTGGGGTGCAGGTGGAGCCTGGGTGGAGTCTAACTGGGGCCTGGTAGAAGCCCTGAATATTAGACATGAGTTTATTCACCACAGTGCATTTCCAATTATATGTTAGAATATCAGGGTGATCCTGGATTAATAAAAGTTTTCAATTTTAACCTTAGATATTCCCTGCCCCAGGTTTTGGGATCAATGTAATCCATGAGTGGAAAAAAAGAAACCCAATAACATAATATGTACAATTTCTAAAGTTCATAAGTGAACTTATGCTCAAAAATATATGTAAAATACAATATAAATAAAAACTAAAGAGAATTAAATGTAAAATTAGATCTTGTTTTTAGTTGAGACTGTATGGTATACGTGTACAGGACCTTTCATCACATGCTGAACTGAACACAAGATGTAATAGTGGCTGCAGAGCAGAATAAAACATTTTATTTATTTTTAATTTCATCTCTCCTTGTGGCGATATCAGCAATCAAATGATTTGGCACCTAATGAGTTAACTTTTGTCACGTCCAAGTGGGTGTTACCAGAGAGCGACTCCTACAGGGAGAAGAAGTACACACCCCAATGAAAACACCCACTTCAGCTTAACTAAAGTGAACTCATTGGATGCCAAATACTTTGATTGCTGGTATATGTGCAAGAGAGAGGTGAAAAAAAAACTAAAAAAAAGTTTTATTCCACTTCTGCAGCCACTATTACGTTGTGTGTCCAGGTCAACATGAAAAATTTGGTGGAAGGTCCTCTACACGCATATCATATGTTCTTAACCAAAGCAAGATCTTATTTTACAATATTAATTCTCTATAGTTTTTACTTAGGCCGGCGTCACACTCGGCGTGAGACAATACGGTCCGTATTTTACGGCCGTAATACGCGCGTAATATGCCGAAATGTCCTAGAAATATTGTTCCGTAGGTAATCCGTTGCCTAGGTGTGGTCGCGTATTTTGCGCATGTACTGTTGCGTGTGTGATCCGTAGGGCGTATTTTTCACGCAACATCACAAAATGGACATTTAACGGTTCTCTGGCCTGCAAATAATTCAAATCATCATTAACATCACTATTTAAGCCCTCTACAACAGGTGGAACCCTCCCATCTGCCCATTTATTTGTTGTGCTTATTTTGTCTGTGTTGGTTGTACCTTCCAAACATGTCTGACCATGTGTCTTTAAGCACAACTCAGTGGGTGTTGTTTCACTGGCTGTTGTCGCGTCGCTTTGGGCAGCCATATCCGGTGAATGTTGATCCGCGGGCCAGGCTCCTCGTAAAGCCCTCCTCCCCATCATCCTCACAAACCCTTGCCAGGTAGTCCAACACCCCAGCATCCACATTTCTCCTACTTTGGAGGAGTTGTCTTCTTCGGCGACCACGCTGTGTTATCACTGCAGCCTGTGGTGATTGCTCCAGGGCAACAGTAGGGCTGCTGCTGTTTGCAGGGTCATCCTGACTAGGTGGTGCTGCTGCTGCTGCTGATGGTGGGGCATCTTCTTGGGATGGTGGTGCTGGAGCTGGCTGGGAAGATGTTGAAGATCCTTGAGGGATGGAGCCTGAGGGAGCAGAAGATGGGCCAGCCACCTCTTCTCCTTCCCCAACTGGGTCTATGACCAATTCTGAATCCGACCCTTTCTCCCTGTCAGTGAGGTTAGACTGTGTTCTGTAATGAAATTTTTGTTTTTTTAAATATCTTTTTTTTTTTTAACCCCCCCCCCCCCCAAAAAAAAAGGATGAAAATGTGTTGGGAGGTTTGTACTTACGGTCTGAGGTCCATGCTGGGATTCAAGAATGTCACGAGATCAAAATATATATATTTTTTTTCTTAGGAGGTGCGCCTGCCCCACTCCTGTCACGCTGCTGCCTCTCCCTCCTATATTGATCGCGGATGCTCCGCCATCTTGTCGTAACATCACCCACTGCAACAAAATACATTAAACAAATTGATTACCCCATTATGCACAGTGGTCACACAAGGTGTAATTGACTACACAGATTTGAGTGTAGCATAGGAATATGCATTTGTGGAATACATTATTAGTAATTGAGATCAAATAATACAATTTGTATGTAAGGCCACAAGTACAGAGTCCGCTACCCTCTATCCCAGAATGTAATTGTTCAGGTTAACACTGTAAGGGACATCTGTTACAACCATTATTTAAATCCGATTGTCATGTACAGCACCATGTACGTACTGGTGTGCTTTAAATTAAGTTCTGTAATAATTATCAAAGTCATGTTTAACAAATCAAAGGAGTTAGGTACTGCTGTTTCACACGAAAAATAAATTACAAACATGGGTGTACTTACTTATTTGTCTCTGTGCCTCACGTGGCTGCTGCTCATAATGTGGGAATAGGGACCCACACACACTCCTCCATGCTGCCTCTTTTTGGGCCCTGTTGGAATAGTTGGGATCTCTCTGGTCCCAAATTACTGGCCTTTCTTGCACCAAAATAATGAGCATGTCCACATTAATAATGTTAGCCATGCTGATTCTCACTCCGTGGAGGCGTGCAGCAGACTTCTGGGTTCACTGTCTGGCTTTTTCAGCTAATTAGCATGTCTCACCTGCCTGATTGAGGCCTTTGGACATTTCCGGACATCTGCCTGAGTGTAGCGTATTTCTCGCAAGTCACACGCATGGTCCGTATGCATTGCGTATTTTGCCTGCCCCCATAGACTTTCATTGGCGTATTTTTTGCGCAATACGCTGACAAACGCAGCATGCTGCAATTTTGTACAGCCGTAGAAATCCATATAATACGGATGCGTAGTATACGGCTACTAGGACCTGACCCATTGACAATCATTTGGCCGTTTGTAATGCGTGTTTTACGGACGTATTTTCTGCGCTCATACGTCCGTAAAACTCGCTAGTGTGACGCCGGCCTTATATTGTATTTTACATATTATTTTTGCATAAGTTCAATGCTGATTTGGATTTATATTGAATACGTTTTTCTGGTATTTAGACCTTGTAATATTTTGAACTATGAACAGCTTAGAACAACTGAGGTTTACACAGAAATCCCAAGAAAATGCTGAAAGGAAATGGAGGGGGAAAAGTGGATCCCTTTAAACAAATGTGTGTAACCAGAGGAACGCAACAACTGGCAAACTTTCCTGATTGTATGTGGACGCTTCAGGGGAGTTTCATGTGACAACATAAGGCGGTGTGGTGTCTTAGATTATTTTTAATTGCTAAGAACGAGCTACGTTTTGTAAAAAGGGTTCATAAGTCCAAGGTATGATTTAAACATATCACGTGACATATTTCTCCATACACAGTTTTACATGTGAAAATCTATATGATCAGATCGATTCTCTCATTTACCTAAGTGATGAGTTTAATGAACCAATCAGATGCTTGCTTTGTTTTCTTTGTTAATATTAATGAGTGAATTTTTGAACCAACCAATCAGATGCTTCCTTTTTCTGCCATTTGTGACATGACAGTTGGAATGTGTCGGTTGGTGCCAGTGAGGAGTTTCTTGTTGTGCCTGACCCCAGCCCTGGTACCGTGCAGATATGGGATGTAATTAGGGTCCGATGGGCCCCGGTGCAAGAATTGGCCCTTCAGGTATATATGCCCCTCATCTTAGCCCCATCTTGCTATATATATATATATATATATATATATATATATATATATATATATATATATATACACACTGTATATATACAGTATATATATATATATATATATATACATATATATATATATATATATATATATATATACCCTACATCCTGCTATATATGTCCCTCAGCCTGGTATTTTCATCTGTATTCCATCTATCCTGGTATATATATATATATTTTATATATATATATTACATGAATATTGTTATGTGTATTTATGGAAATGATTATAGATTTTGATTTTAGGTTTTGTTAAATAGAGATCTCTTTTCTCTGCATTTGCTAATGTAATAGGTATTGTGATATTCTGAGGCCTGCTGGCTCAGCACACGGTAGATGAACACCCTTTGTGCCAGTGATCATTATATTTTGTGTTGTATTGATTGCATTGTAAAACCAAATAAAAATTACTTAAAAAAACAGTCATACCTAATAATCCTAATTGTACGGCAACTATTGATATGTTGTATGATTGATTGTGTCATAAAAAAAAATACAAATGTTTTAATCTGAGAAAACCAAATAAAAATTAATTGAAAATAAAATAAAAATAAGTCAGTGGGTCCTACTCTTTGGGGAACAAGTGAACATGTCACCTGTGCTAGGAGAAATAAATATTGGCGATAGTATGGCATAGATAATGTACGGAAGAGTACAACATATATAATAGAAGTCTTTGAACATCACTGGGGAAAAAAGTAGCAAAATGTTGAAAAATAAAATACATACAGTGGTGAGTATTCATAAGAGCAGAGGTCGCACTGTTGCCGAAACGTGCGTTGGGGTGGGAGTCTCCACAGTTATACAGGTATCCTCTTTGGCTTTTTTATATACTTTAAATCAATGACTTCAGGTCTAGTACTTTGTTGCCTTGATGGCTGCTAGTCCACGTATATTCTGTGCGCAATGAGTACTTTACCACAGTGGTCTCTATATTGTTGTTGTACTATGATACACATTTTTAGCACTATTTTTTTATGACCTGTTTGCCCTACTAACTTGGCCTGGGTTTTTGTTTTTTTTGCAATTTGCTAACCTGTATTATTACCGTGGTTGCATCTTCTGGTATTCCATTGTCTTGTCCCTGTTTTCAAAACATGCATGATGCAATTTGTTGTGAATAATAAAGTTTATATTTTTAAGTATTTTGGTTCTTTATGGTGCTTTGTTTCTTGGTATGATTTTCATGGTTTTGCACTGAACCTTGTCCTATACATCCTTGCACCTTTTTACACTTTTTCATTCTTTGCACTGAGCACTTTTTGTTGCTGGCTTGACATATAGGATTATTATATTTTACAGCAGGTTAAGAATACTCTTTTTAGCAATTTTAAGGAGTATTTTAATACAAGGAGGAGTAAGTAATTTGCATAAAGTCACATTTATAGTAAGCACGTTTACAGAATGTTAAGGCCTCACTACATATAAAGAGATACATGTCTCCAAGCATGAAATGGGTTTTCCACTCTCCAGAGAGTCCTCTGTATTGGGCAGTGCTGTGTATAAATAATAGAATCAGGTGCTCCCCTCACCTTCCCCGGGTCCAGGGCCGGCTCTCCGCTGCCCAGGTCTCTTTGTATTGGCTGTAGTTGTGAGCTCACCAATATAAAGAGCCCATAGCAGCAGCGGACAGCCAGAGCTGGACTCGGAAGGTGAGGACCATCTCATTTTAATATCTGACCAATACAGATGAGCATCCTTAAAGTTTAATAACCCTTTAATAAAGGATTAGTGTAACCTCTAGAAAAGGCTGTACTGCAATAACAGGCCAAGAGAAGGTTTATGTTACAGGGAACCTGTCAGCAGGGTTGTGCTCAGTAACCTACACACAGTGTCAGGTCGGTGATGTTATACTGAATATAATGATACCTTAGTTGATGAAATCCGTCTTTTCTTTAATCTTTATTTTCAGTTTTGTGTTAATGAGATTCTCGTGCCCTAAGGTGGGGCTGGTGTATGTGGTGATTATATATTCACACTGCAGACTGCTGACAGGTCACCGATCCCTCACTGACCCGCCCCCTAGTTTGCATAATGAATACCTAACATACTGAATTAATGTTAAAAAATCGCTTCTGGAGGCAGTTGCTGGCCGTGGCCCCTGCGCTGCAGCATAATCGCATGGTTACTGTGCACTTAATCCCTTTTGCAGATTTACTTGAGCAACCACCAAGATGGCGCCACCTGCGCACGCGCAATAGTAGCTGATTGCGATCTCCGAGAGCTGCTACTGTGTAGGCACGGGCGGCACCATGTTGGTGGAGGACATTTTTTTTCTCCAGCAAGGTGGCGCCGCCTGCGCAACAGCAGCTATCGGATCTCTATACAAACCGATAGCTGCCACTGCGTAGACGCGGCTGGCGCCATTTTCAAAATAACTTTTTTTTCCTCGCTCAAGTAAAATCTGCAAAAGGGTTTAAGTGCATAATAGCCATGCGATTATGCCGCAGCGCAGGTGCATCTACTTGCAGAAGCCTTTTTTTTAATTCAGTATGTTAGGTATTCATTATGCAAACTAGGGGGCGGGTCAGTGTGGGATCAGTGACCTGTCTGCAGTCTGCATTATGAATATCTATTCAGAGCACCACATACCCCAACCCCACCTTAAGGCACGAGAATCTCATTAGCAAAAAACTGAAAAAAAAAGATTAAAGAACAACTACACAATGGATTTCATCAACCAAGGTATCATTTTAATCAGTATAACGGCGCCGACCTGACACTGTGCGTAGGTTACTGTGCACAATCCTGCTGACAGGTTCCCTTTAAAGCAGGGGTGGTGAATTTCAGGCTCCAGGGCCATTTACGGCCCTCAATTATCAGGCAGATTTTCAAGGACCGCATTCTTGCTTTGTTAGCACACACATATACAGTGTTCACTACTGAACACTGAAGGGCATGCAATGAAAGATTACATCCTGAAACCAGTGCCAGAGTTAGAATGTTTGTGGACGGAGTTTGTACGGCCCCCGAAGGATGGTATAAATATCCAAATGGCCCTTGGCAGAAAAACGATTCCCCACCCCTTCTTTAAAGGGTTGTCCATTACTAGATGACCCCTTCTTAACAGCGGCAGCATGTTCCTTTCAGACCAGTGATGTTCCTCTCCAGGCTGCCGTCACACTAGCGGTATTTGGTCAGTATTTTACCTCAGTATTTGTAAGCCAAAACCAGGAGTGGAACAATTAGAGGAAAAGTATAATAGAAACATATGCACCACTTCTGTATTTATTACCCACTCCTGGTTTTGGCTTGCAAATACTGATGTAAAATACTGACCAAATACTGCTAGTGAAACGGCAGCCTCACTCATATCCTGACAAAAACAATGTCATGTGACCGCTGATTGGCTGCAGCATTCTCTATTCTACCAAACTGGAGGAGACACTGTTTCTCGGCTGCAGTGGTCACATGACATTATTTAAGTCAGGATACCAATTGGGAACATATCGTTGATATTGGAGGAGCGGAGCCCATCAGGACACTACGAAAACAGTTTATTTATGCTATACCTTGTGGCAATTAAGAAAAGATTGTCAATCCTTTTAAAGTGGTGCTATGGAGCCAATCGGTTCCAAATCTGAGATAAGAAGTGCTAATTAATTTACGACCCCATAAATCTTCCAAGATAAGTGCATAATGCCTTCTGATCTTGCATGCGTCTCAGTATGTATGAGCACTACATGACATAAAAATCAGTGAAATGACCCCTTTGACCCTTTCTGACATATGACCTACAGTTATGCCATATGCCGGCTCCCTGACTGAGATGCGGGGTCAGGGACTAGAATTTAGATTAGTGGTTACATAACCACACATACATACTAGGAATACAGGGGAATTGTGACCCCATGCATATCACACAATGTAGTGGTCAGCAGTCTGCAGTCACATTGAGTGACTGCAGATTTTTCTTCTGAGACCAAACAACGACCTCATCAAGGTAACAAAGGGTTTACTATGAGATTATTACATTTAGTGCTGATTACGCCAGGACTATTGTGTGGGTGTTGGGGTGAGCAGCGAGGGGATTGTTATGAAATTATTAAATGTAATAAGCTCTGCAGTAATAATCTCATAATAAATTTACCCCCAACCCCAGGCAAATTTATTGTTCAGGGTGATGTGGGGCAGCAGAGAGTTTTTTATGACAATCAGGGGATGTCACAAGGAATTTCAAGGCCCCATACTGGCAACATTTTCTCGCCCCCTTGACTCTCCACGCTGGCTCCACCCCAGCTCCACCTCCAACCCTTGAACCTTCCACAGTCCCACCGCCCACTCATAGAAAAATTCCACATCTGCACCATGTCTTCACCAACCACACATTATCAGTTCCCAACTAACACCAGATCTCATACATTATTATTATTATTTATTTATATAGCACCATTGATTCCATGGTGCTGCACATGAGAAGGGGTTACATACAAATTACAGACATCCCTTACAGTAGGCAAAGTAACAATGACAGACTGATGCAGAGGGGAGAGGACCCTGCCCTTGCGGGCTTACATTCTACAGGATGGTGGGGAAGAAAGCAGTAGGTTGGGGGGTTGCAGCAGCTCTGGTTTTGGTGAGGCAGTAGCTCCGGTAGTGGTGAGGAGGCAGCGGGGTGAGTGCAGGCTGTTAGATTTCCTGAAGAGGTGGGTTTTCATATTCAGTCTGAACGATCCGAATGTGGTTGATAGTCGGACGTGTTGGGGCAATGAATTCCAGAGGATGGGGGATATTCGGGAGAAGTCTTGGAGGCGGTTGGGTGAAGAGCGAATAACTGTGGAGGAGAGAAGGAGGTCTTGGGAGGACCAGAGATTACGTGAGGGAAGATATTGGGAGATTAGTGCAAAGTCAGCAGCTTCTGTTTGGCTAAAAGATTTTTTTTAAGGCACCACCACAACTAGGTAGACTCTTTTGCCTGAACCCTACCCTACTCTAACCTATTAAACATTTTGTTAAAATATCTAATACTCTTTTTAGGTATATTTTTATTTCTGTTTCTTTAAGGGAATGAGTCACATATATTTTTTAAAATGAACAATAATACCACATACAAGTGACAAATACTGTCACACTGTGACCAGACCACATATCACCACCACATAGTGACCGAATAATACCACATACAAGGCGCAAATACTGCCACACCATGGCCGAACCACATATTTCCACCACATTGTGACTGAATAATACCACATACAAGGGACAACTACCAGCACACCATGACCATACCGCATTATCACCACATAGTGACTGAATAATACCACATACAAGGAACAAATACCACCACACCATGGCCGTACCACATATTACCACGACATAATTACCTATAATACCACATACAAGGGACAAATACCACCACACCATGACCAGACCGCATTATCACCACATAGTGACTGAATAATACCACATACAAGGAACAAATACCACCACACCATGGCCGGACCACATATTACCACCACATAGTTAACGGATACTACAATACTGATCATTAATAAAAAAACAATACAAATTTTACAATATGTGCCATTATACACAGGTGCTCTGTACATAGTATACAATGTATAGTGTCAGTGTATAGGTAACTCACTGACTCACCAGTGACATTATACATGGGAGCTCTGTATATAGTGTATAGTGTACATATAATACAGTGATCACCAGTTACATTATACACAGGAGCTCTGTATATAGTGTATAGTGTACAGGTAATACAGTGATCACCAGTGACATTATACATAGGAACTCTATATGGTATACAGTGTACAATGCTGGTGTACAGGTAACACACTGACTCACCGGTGACATCATCTTCATCCAGCGCACACCGCCATCACTTCTACCAGCTAGGACTTGTCTCTGCAGAAAATAAAACAGTTATCTAGAGCACATTCCCCAATTTTTCACCAACCTCTACACTATGCGAGATAAAGAAAAAAAAGCGACTGTGCAGCCCTGCCCAGTAACAGTACCTCTCCTCCCCCATGCTGAAAACAGTATCCTCAAAAATAATATTCTTTAATTAGCCCCTAGAGTAATAATATGGCTGGAGTCACACTACAGCGAGTTATGGCCGAGCCTCGCAGGTTAAAAACAAGCTCTGGCGCTGGCACTCCGGAGTGGAGCGTAGAGCTCCATGTATTGCTATGCAGCTGCACACTCCGCTCTGGAGTGCCGGTGCCAGAGCTTGGTTTTAACCTGCGAGATTCGGCCGTATCTCGCTGTGTGTGATCCCGGCCTTTCCCACATTCTGAATCCCAAGTGTCCTCCCATACTGCCCCCATAGTGATTTATAGTAATATAATGCAACCCATAGTCATCTATAATAATATAATGCACCCCATAGTCATCTAGAATTAGTGTAATGCACCCCGTAATCATCCATAACATTATAATGCACACCACAGTCATCCATAATAGTATAATGCACCCCTCAGTCATCCATAATAATATAATGCATCTCATAGTCATATATAGTAGTATAATGTAATGCACCCCCATAGTCTTAGATATAGTAAAATGCATACCCATAGTAGTATAATGCACCCTCACAGCAATGAAATGCACCCCTATAGTCATATATAGTATAATGCACCCCTGATAGGCGTATAATGCGCCCCTATAGCAGTATAATGCACCACCATAGTCATTTATAGTATAATGCACCCCCAAAGCCGTATAATGCACCTCTGTATGAGTATAATGTACCCCATAATCATACAGTGGGGAAAAAGTATTTAGGCTGGGTTCACACTAGCGTTTGGGTATGCAGCATAGGGCTGCGTACTTCTTACCTTCAGATCCGCATACATCTGCATCCGTCCTGTGCACCTATCTTTAACATGTTGCGTTCGGGGGGCACGTAAAAAACGCCGCACAGGGACGCATCCGCATTCAACGCAGGACCACGCATGTCCCTGTGGACACAATGTTAAAGATAGTTACGCAGGACGGATGCGGATGTATGTGGATCTGAAGGTAAGAACTACACAGCCCTATGCTGCTTTCTCATACGCTAGTGTGATCCCAGCCTTAGTCAGCCACCAATTGTGCAAGTTCTCCCACTTAAAAGATGAGAGAGGCCTGTAATTGACATCATAGGTAAACCACAACTATGAGAGTCAAAATGAGAAAACAAATCCAGAAAATCACCTTGCCTGATTTGGCAAGATTTATTTAGAAAATTATGGTGGAAAATAAGTATTTGGTCATTAACAAATGATCATGTCAATATTTTGTTATATATCCTTTGTTGGCAATGACAGAGGTCAAATGTTTTCATTAAGCCTTCACAAGGTTGGCACACACTGTTGGTAGTATGTTGGCCCATTCCTCCATGCAGATCTCCTCTAGAGCCGTGATGTTTTGGGCCTGTCGCTCGGCAACACAGACTTTCAACTCCCTCCAAAGGTTTTCTATGGGGTTGAGATCTGGAGACTGGCTAGGCCACTCCAGGACCTTCATATGCTTCTTACAAAGCCACTCCTTCATTGCCCTGGCAGTGTGTTTGGAATCATTATCATGCTGAAAGACCTATCCATGTTTGATCTTCAATGTCCTTGCTGATGGAAGGAGGTTTGCACTCAAAATCTCACAATACATGGCCCCATTCATTGTTTCATGTACACCGATCAGTCGTCCTGGTCACTTTGCAGAGTAGCAGCCTCAAAGCATGATGTTGCCACCCCAAAGCTTCACAGTAGGTATGGTGTTCTTTGGATGCAACTCAGCCTTCTTTCTCCTCCAAACACGACAAGTGTTGTTTCTACCAAACAGTTCTACTTCAGTTTCATCAGACTATATGACATTCTCCCAGTACTCTTCTGGATAATCCAAATGCTCTCTAGCAAACTTCAGACGGGACCGGACATGTACTGGTTTAAGCAGGGGTACGCGTCTTTCACTGCAGGATCTAAGTCTCTGGCAGCGTAGTGTGTTACTGATGGTAGCCTTTGTTATGGTGGTCCCAGCTCTATGCAGGTCATTCACTACGTCTCCCCGTGTGGTTCTGGGATTTTTGCTCACCGTTCTTGTGATCATTTTGACCCCACGGGG
Source organism: Ranitomeya imitator (assembly GCF_032444005.1). Classification (NCBI taxonomy): domain Eukaryota; kingdom Metazoa; phylum Chordata; class Amphibia; order Anura; family Dendrobatidae; genus Ranitomeya; species Ranitomeya imitator. The sequence goes on from NC_091288.1 coordinate 83,061,162, forward strand.
TGAGATCATACGTGGAGCCCCAGATCAAAGTCTTGTATGTCTTCCATTTTATTATTGCTCCCACAGTTGATTTTATCACACCAAGCTGCTTGCCTATTGCAGATTCAGTCTTCCCAGCCTGTTGCAGGGCTACAATTTTGTTTCTGGTGTCCTTCAACAGCTCTTTGGTCTTCATCATAGTAGTGTTTGGAGTGTGACTGTTTGAGGTTATGGACATGTGTCTTTTATACTGATAACAAGTTCAAACAGGTGCCATTACTACAGGTAATGAGTGGAGGACAGAGGAGCAGTTACAGGTCTGTGAGAGCCAGTAATCTTGCATGTCTTTAGGTGACCAAATATTTATTTTCCACCATAATTTGCAAAATAAATCTTGCAAAATCAGACAAGGTGATTTTCTGGATTTGTTTTCTCATTGTGACTCTAATAGGTGTGGTCTACCTATGATGTCAATTAAGCCAACTATCATCTTTTTAAGTGGGAGAACTTGCACAATTGGTGGCTGACTAAATACTTTTTTCCCCACTGTATATAGTATAATGCACCCCAATAGCAGTATAATGTACCCCATAATCATATACAGTATAATGCACACCCAAAGCAGTATAATGCACACCCAAAGCAGTATATACAGTAGTATAATGCATCCCATAACAGTATAATGCATCCCCATAGCAGCTTAATGCAGCACGAAAGCAGTATGCAGTATAATGCAGCTTGTAGCATGGCTAAAGGGTTTGTAGTCGATGGGAGGTATGTGCCACATAAGTGCCTGGTTGCTGTAATGTAGCCTGGAGTATTCCTTTCTTGCACATAATCTTGTATATGTGTTTCAGGACCTGTGGTAATGTCAGACCACATGGCTAATCATGTGATGGGTTACTGGGTGGGGTTAGCTCTTTATAAGACTGGCTAATCCTTTACACAGCAGAGATGTGTGGAGGTGAAACCCTCCTGAGTGTGTTACGGCTTCAGGACTGAGCCGGATGAACTGGACACTTGTTTTTCTTTACCTGAACCAAAGGCTATTTGTTTTCTGTTGTTTGCAACATGGTTTATGAAGCAATAAACCCAGTGAACTTTAAAGGAACACGTCTCCTGAGTGTCAGCCGTCGCAGCTGAGTGAGTGAAATCCTTACAATTGGTGGAGAATGCGGGCAGCGTTCCCAGCGGAGACGTGAGTTTATTTTGAATGTCCTGGGTCAAGGCTGTTGCAAGCCAGCAAGCATTGCCGGAGAAAATGGAGGACCTGCTGAAACAATTGGTCCAGATGCAGTCACAGCAGGAGAAAAGGCAGCAAGAGACCAACAGGCTGTTGATGCAGCAGATACAACAGAGCCAGCAGGAGCAACGGCAGCAGATGCAACAAAGCCAGCAGGAGCAACGGCAGCAGTTACAACAGAGCCAGCAGCAGATGCAGCAGAGCCAGCAGGAGCAACGGCAGCAGATGCAGCAGAGCCAGCAGGAGCATCAGCAGCAGATGCAGCTTCTGGCAACCGCCATCCAGGGCAAGACGAGCGCCCCAACCCCAGGTTTGGCTGATGACACCCACGTCCGGAAAACGGTAAGACGCGCGTTGCAGAAAATGACTCCCGGGGATGATGTTGAGGCCTTCCTGACGGTGTTTGAGAGGGTCGCTGAGAGGGAAAAACTTCCGCCAGAGCAGTGGGCAGAGGTACTTGCGCCATACCTGACGGGAGAACCCCAAAAGGCGTACTATGATTTGACCTTGCAGGATGCCAAAGAGTATCACAAATTGAAAGCCGAGATTCTCGCACGTTTGGGGGTGACACTGACTGTCAGGGCACAGCGAGTTCACTCCTGGGGCTATCACCGGGACAAACCACCTCGTTCCCAAATGTTTGATCTGTTGCACCTGGTCCAGAAATGGCTGCAGCCAGAATCCTCTGCGCCTGCACAGATGGTAGAACGGGTGATGATGGATCGGTTTGTCCATTCCCTCCCGAGGCCTATACAGTCTTGGGTTGCCCAGGGTGATCCCCAGAATGCCGACGAGCTGATCGGACTGGTTGAGAGGTACCAAGGGTTGGAAGGCTCCTTCGGGAGGCAGCCCATGCCGTACTGGGGATCCCAGAAGGCAGCTGAGTCCCAAAAAGGGGTGGTGCGTCCAAGGTCACAAAGGGCGGGGGAGGTGGTGCCCAAGGTCCCCACGGGTGATATTATTTGTTGGAGGTGCCACAAGCCAGGACATATAGCTGCCCGTTGTTCCCAAACCACTGAGCAGATGGACTGCAGCATGGGACGCCGTTGTTCATACTATGCGTATCCAGCTTGCAGTGTGAACTCTCCGCCCAACGAGGGACCTCAAGCATGTCCCGTGAAGGTGAACGGTCAAGCAGTAACGGCACTGTTAGACTCGGGGAGCCTAGTGACCCTGGTGAGGGCCACTTTTCCTCTCCACCTGCTCCCGGGAAAGAAGGTCGGAGTGCGGTGCATACATGGTGATGCAAAGGACTACCCTGTGGCCAGTGTGAACATTGAAACGACATGTGGCACGGAGTCCCACATAGTCGGCGTCGTTCAGGACTTGTTGCATTCTATAATTTTTGGCCGGGATTTCTGTTTGTTTTGGGATTTGTGGGGGAAAGGTTCTGAGCTCCCTAGCAAGAGTAGGGAACCAGTGAACCCGGGAAGGGTGGTGCCACACCCAGAGTCAGACAGATTTCCTTTTTGTGTCCTGGCTGGAGATGAGGAGGAAGTGTCCCCTGCATCTGACATTCTGGAGTTAGAGGTATCCGGTGAAAATTTTGGGACTGCCCAACATAGGGACCCCACTCTGAGGGAAGCCTTTAATAATGTCACAGTTATTGACGGGGTGGTACAGGAGCCGGTGGCAGACACAAGATTTCCCTATTTTCTAATGAGCAGGGAGTTGTTGTACCGGGTCACGAAAATAAGGGAGGAGTTGGTAGAGCAGTTGGTAGTGCCGGGTCCATATAGACGGAAGGTGTTGGACATGGCCCATTCACACATCTTGGGTGGACACCTAGGGGTGGAAAAAACGCAGGAACGGGTTGTGCAGAGGTTCTATTGGCCTGGGTGCCACCGGGAAATAGTGAACTATTGCAGGTCCTGCCCTACATGTCAGCTAACTGCTCCCACTCCTCATTTCCGGAACCCCCTTGTGCCACTGCCCATTATTGAGGTGCCATTCGAGAGAATTGCCATGGACTTGGTCGGTCCCTTAGTTAAATCAGCCCGGGGCCATCAGTATATATTAGTCATCCTGGACTACGCCACACGCTATCCTGAGGCAATTCCCTTGAGAAATTCTTCTTCAAAGAGTATAGCTCGCGAGTTGGTCCATGTCTTTTCCCGGACAGGTCTGCCGAAGGAGATCCTGACTGACCAGGGGACACCTTTCATGAGCAAGGTGATGAGGGAACTATGCAAAGCCCTGAAAATCTCCCAGTTGAGGACCTCGGTGTACCATCCCCAGTCAGATGGCCTTGTTGAGAGATTTAACAAGACACTGAAGAGCATGCTGAGAAAAGCTATAGAGAAAAACGGTAGAGACTGGGATTGTCTCTTACCCTATTTGATGTTTTCCATTCGTGAAGTTCCACAGGCCTCCACAGGTTTCTCACCGTTTGAGCTTCTGTATGGCCGACATCCACGAGGACTCCTGGATATAGCCAAGGAAACCTGGGAAGCCGAAGTCACGCCCCACAGAAGCGTCATTGAGCATGTGGCCCTGATGCAGCAGAGGATTGCAAAGGTGATGCCTATCGTGAAAGAACACCTTCTCCAAGCACAAGAAGCTCAGGCCAGGGTCTACAACCGGTCTGCAAGAGTGAGGCAATTCAATCCGGGAGACCGAGTTCTTGTGTTAGTTCCGACAGTGGAAAGCAAGTTCTTGGCCAAATGGCAAGGGCCATATGAGGTTGTCGAGAAACTTGGTGAAGTAAACTATAAAATTCACCAACCAGGAAGACGGAAACCATTCCAAGTATACCATGTCAACCTTATCAAGCCGTGGCAAGATAGAGAGCCGACAGTAACTCCATCGTTGTTAAGCAACCCAGAAGATGAGGTTGGAGCGGTTACTATAGCGGAGACGCTATCGGAGTCCCAGAAACAGCAATGCCGGGAGTTACTCCAGAAAAACAGGGACCTGTTTTCCGAGTTGCCTGGGCACACGAAGGTCATAGAGCATGAGGTCCTGACAGAGCCCCATGTGCGCGTGAACGTGAAGCCCTATAGAATTCCTGAGGCCCGTCGAGAAATAGTCTCCAAGGAAGTGGAACGTATGTTGAAGCTTGGAGTCATTGAGGAATCCAAGAGCGGTTGGTCGAGCCCAATTGTCCTGGTCCAAAAACCTGATGGGGAGTGGAGATTTTGCAACGACTATAGGAAGTTGAATGAGGTCTCCAAGTTCGACGCATATCCCATGCCCCGAGTTGATGAGCTCATCGAAAGGCTTGGGCCCGCCAGGTACATAACCACCTTGGATTTGACGAAGGGGTATTGGCAGATCCCCATGGCACAGGAAGCCAAGGAGAAGACGGCGTTTTCTACACCAGATGGATGCTTCCAGTATGTCCGGATGCCATTTGGCCTACAGGAAGCTCCGGCCGCCTTCCAAAGGGCTATGGATAGAGTCCTTGCACCCCACAAGGCATACGCTGCTGCGTACCTAGATGATATCGTCATCTTTAGCCCGGACTGGGAGAGTCATCTGGAGAAAGTCCAAGCGGTGTTTGATGCTATAAGAGAGGCCGGATTTACAATAAACCCGAAGAAGTGTGCATTGGGTAAAGAAGAAGCTAAGTACCTTGGATACATAGTGGGTCATGGAGAAATAAAACCCCAAACCAGTAAAGTGGAGGCAATTCAAACATGGCTAAAACCAGTTTCCAAGAAGCAAGTTAAAGCCTTCCTGGGAATCGTGGGATATTACAGGAGGTTCATCCCAAACTTCGCCACAATGGCGGCGCCTCTGACTGACTTGCTAAAAGGGACAAAATCAGTAATGGTTAAGTGGTCCGAAGAAACAGATTCAGCCTTCCAAGAAATGAAAGAGGCTTTATGTAAGCAACCCGTTCTGATGGCCCCAAACTTCAAGAAAGAGTTTATTCTTCAGACAGATGCCTCAGATGTTGGGGTGGGAGCAGTCCTTTCCCAAGAACTACGTGGGGAGGAGCATCCTGTTCTCTATCTGAGTAGGAAGCTGTCCTCATCTGAAAAGAACTACTCAGTCGTTGAGAAGGAGTGCTTGGCCATAAAATGGGCAGTGGACACATTGCGGTACTATCTGCTGGGACGTAAATTTAGACTGGTATCTGACCATGCCCCGCTTAGGTGGATGAGAGAAACGAAAGGAAGAAATGCTAGAGTCACCCGTTGGTTCTTAGCCCTGCAGGACTTCAGTTTCCATGTGGAACATAGGGCCGGAAAGCTGCACGGTAATGCGGATGCCCTATCGAGAATCCCTTGTTTAGTGGGGGAAAGTGCCAAGCCCCACGGCTTTAGGCAGAGGGGGGAGGTATGTAGCATGGCTAAAGGGTTTGTAGTCGATGGGAGGTATGTGCCACATAAGTGCCTGGTTGCTGTAATGTAGCCCGGAGTATTCCTTTCTTGCACATAATCTTGTATATGTGTTTCAGGACCTGTGGTAATGTCAGACCACATGGCTAATCATGTGATGGGTTACTGGGTGGGGTTAGCTCTTTATAAGACTGGCTAATCCTTTACACAGCAGAGATGTGTGGAGGTGAAACCCTCCTGAGTGTGTTACGGCTTCAGGACTGAGCCGGATGAACTGGACACTTGTTTTTCTTTACCTGAACCAAAGGCTATTTGTTTTCTGTTGTTTGCAACATGGTTTATGAAGCAATAAACCCAGTGAACTTTAAAGGAACACGTCTCCTGAGTGTCAGCCGTCGCAGCTGAGTGAGTGAAATCCTTACAAGCCCCATAGCAGTATAAGGCACCCCATAGTCATATATAGTATAATGCACCCCGTAGCAGTATAATGCATCCCCATATTAGTATAATGCAGCCCCAGTCATATAATGCACCCCCATAGTAGTATAATGCATCTCCATAGTAGTATAATGCACCCCCATAGCAGTACAATGCACCACATAGTCATATATACTATAGTGCACCACATAGGACTATAATGTGGCCGCATAGCAGTATAATGCACCACCATAGCAGTAAAATGCACCCCCATAGCAGTATAATGGAAACGGATAGCATACTGTATCCCGCTCAGTACAATGCACCCCCATAGTCATATATTGCACCCCCATAGTGGTATAATGCACCCCATAGCAGTATAATGCACCCCCACAGGAGAATAACACCCCCATAGCAGTATAATCCCATAGTCATAGAGTAACCCATAGAGTAAAATGCACCTCATAGTCATAGATAGCATAATACAACCCAATATCAGTATAATGCACCCACATAGCAGTATAATGCACCTCATAATCATATGCAGTATAATGTACCGCTATGGCTGCCGTCAGACTAGCAATATTTGGTCAGTATTTTACATCAGTATTTGTAAGCCAAAACCAGAAGTGGGTGATAAATGCAGAAGTGGTGCATATGTTTCTATTATACTTTTCCACTAATTGTTCCACTCCTGGTTTTGGCTTACAAATACTGATGTAAAATACTGACCAAATACTGCTAGTGTGACGGCAGCCTATAGCAGTATACAGTATAATGCACCCCCATAACAGTATAATGCACCACCATAGTCATATATATTATAATACAGCCCCATAGCAGTATAATGCACCCCCATAGCAGGATAATGCATCCCTATAGTAGTATAATGCACCCCTATAATCGTATAATGCACAAACATAGTAGTATAATGCACCCCCATAGTAGTATATAGTATAATTCACCCCATAACAGTATAATGCACCCCCATAGCAGTATAAGGCACCCCATAGTCATATATAGTATAATGCACCCCTATAGCAGGATAATGCATCCCTATAGTAGTATAATGCACCCCTATCGTATAATGCACAAACATAGTAGTATAATGCACCCCCATAGCAGTATATAGTATAATGCACCCCATAACAGTATAATGCACCCCCATAGCAGTATAAGGCACCCCATAGTCATTTATAGTGTAATGCACCCCCATAGCAGTATAATGCATCCCCATAGCAGCTTAATGCAGCCCAAAAGCAGTGTACAGTATATTGCAGTCCCATAGCAGTATAATGCACCCCCATATTAGTATAATGCAGCCCCATTCGTATAATGCACCCCCATACTAGTATAATGCACCCCATAGTCATATATATTATAATACAGCCCCATAGCAGTATAATGCACCCCATAGCAGGATAATGCATCCTTATAGTAGTGTAATGCACCCCTATAGTCGTATAATGCACAAACATAGTAGTATAATGCACCCCTATATTAGTATAATGCACCACCATAGTCATATATATTATGATACAGCCCCATAGCAGTATAATCCACCCCCATAGCAGGATAATGCATCCCTATAGTAGTATAATGCACTCCTATAGTCGTATAATGCACAAACACAGTAGTATAATGCACCCCCATAGTAGTATAATGCAGCCCCATAGTCATATATACTATAAATCACCCCCATAGCAGTGTAATGCACCCCCATAGCAGTATAATGCATCCCATAGTAGAATAATGCACCCTCATAGTAGTATAATGTACCCCTATAGCAATACAGTGCACCCCCATGGGAGTATAATGCACCCTCATTGTAGTATTTTGCACCCTATGGTTGTATAATGCACCCCCATAGTAGTATAATGCACCCCCATAGTAGTATAATGACCCCCCATAGTAGTATAATGCACCCCCATAGTAGTATTATCCACCACCATAGTCAGATATAATATAATGCTCCCCAGTATCAATATTATGCACCCTCATAGCCATATAATGCACCCACAGTCATATATAGTACAATGCACTCCCATGGGAGTATAATGCACCCAATATCAGTATAAAGCGCCCTCATAGTCATGTATCGTATAATGAACCCAATAGGAGTATAATGCACCTCAACAATTATATATAGAGTAATTGCACCCCAATAGCAGGATAATGCACCATAATAGCAGTATAATGCACCCATAGCAGTATTATGCACTGCATAGTAGTATAATGCACCCCATAGTAGTATAATATAACCCTTAGTATATAATCCACTCCCATAGTAGTTTAATGCACCCCCGCAGTAGTATAATGCATCCCTCTAGTCATATGATGCACTTCTATAGTCATATATTTCACCCCCAAAGTAGTATAATACACCCCATAGTAGTATAATGCACCCCATAGTAGTAAAATGTACCCCAAAGTAGTATAATGCATCCCCATAGTAGTATAATGCACCTCCATATCAGTATAATGCTCACCCATAGTCATATATAGCATAATACACTTCCATAAAACTATAATATATCCTCATAGTACAGGGTGGGCCATTTATATGGACACACCAAAATAAAATGGGAATGGTTGGTGATGTTAACTTCCTGTTTGTGGCACATTAGTATATGGGAGGGGAAAACTTTTCAAGATGGGTTGTGACCATGGCAGCGATTTTGAAGTTGGCCATTTTGGATCCAACTTTATTTTTTCCAATGGGAAGAGGGTCATGTGACATATCAAACTTATTGAGAATTTCACAAGAAAAACAATGGTGTGCGTGGTTTTAACGTAACTTTATTCTTTCATGAGATATTTACAAGTTTATGACCACTTATAAAATGTGTTCAAAGTGCTGCCCATTGTGTTGTATTGTCAATGCAAACATCTTCTCCCACTCTTGACACACTGATAACAACACCGTAGAAGAAATGCTAGCACAGGCTTCCAGTATCTGTTGTTTCAGATGCTGCACATCTTGTATCTTCACAGCATAGACAATTGCCTTCAGATGACCCAAGAGATAAAAGTCTAAAGGGGTCAGATCGGGAGACCTTGGGGGCCATTCCACTGGCCCACGATGACTGATCCACTTTCCAGGAAACTGTTCATGTAGGAATGCTCAGACCTGACACCCATAATGTGGTGGTGCACTTGTCTATGCTGTGAAGATATAAGATGTGCAGCATCTGAAACAACGGATACTGGAAGCCTGTGCTAGCATTTCTTCTGTGGTGTTGCTATCAGTGTGTCAAGAGTGGGAGAAGAGGGTGGCATTGACAATCCAACACAATGGGCAGCACTTTGAACACATTTTATTAGTGGTCATAAACTTGAAAATAACTCATAAAAGAATAAAGTTATGTTAAAACCAAACACCATCGTTTTTCTTGCCACATTCTCAATAAGTTTGATGTGTCACATGACCATCCTCCCATTCAAAAAAATAAAGTTGGATCCAAAATGGCTGACTTCAAAATGGCGACCATGGTCACAACCATTGAAAAGTTTCCCCTCTCCCATATACTAATGTGCCACAAACAGGAAGTTGATATCACCAACCATTCCCATTTTATTTAAGTGTATCCATATAAATGGCCCACCCTGTAGAACAAAGTGAGTATTTCAATTTTTGCATTGTATTTTCTCCTTTGGTACTAGCTGACATTATTTGTTTTGCTTTGTGCAGACAAGAAAATTATTTCACTGGAAGCAAATTCTGGACTCTTGGAATCAATTAAAAACATTTTAAAATTCACGTTATGCTTCAGTTGGATGGTAAGTATTTATCCCACCATTCAATTACATGTGCAAAGCTGTGAATGTAAATTATATTCAATCGTCATTTGTCAGAAAGCTGAGAGGCTCTACCTTGAGATTTCATTTTTATTACTACAAGCTAAACTGCTGTGTTTTCGTTAGAAAAACAAGGGACCGTCCACAATACAGGCAATTGCCCTTTTTGGATTCAATGAAACATGTATCCTCAGGCTATTTATGGGAAGAAGATCATGTTCAAGTGCTTGGTTGTTCCTATGCAATGCCCACACATTTCACAATGATAAATGCAGAAAAGGTTCTTGTCAAAGAGTTGTTTTACTGCATTGGTGTGAAATTATGTGCATGCACAGAGCTATGAGCAATAACTTTTTGCTCATTACATGAGCCATAGCATAGCTAATGCATGTTATAGATGAAACTTGGAAAGGATCTTCTGCTTTTGTCAAAGGGTCATCTTTTGAATGTTGGATTACGATGTCGCTTTGGACCTTCCATCAAGAAAAGTTTATCAGAAGAACCTTCAAGAAGATGTGTGGATTTTATTGAACATTTTAAAAAAAAAACAACAAATCAAGGTAAGTAGAACTAATGTAATATTTAAATGTTTGCATATAATCTTCCCTTTTTGTCCAAATATATTTTTTGGTTTTGCTTTTTTGTAGAACAGGAAGATCCTATTACTTACCTGGAAGCGGTTCCTGGACTATTGGATTCCTAGGAAGACATTGAAGAATTCAGGTCATATTCCAACTGGGTGGTAAGCAATTGATCAAACATTCTATCAAATTTTCAAAGCTTTGAATGTAGACAATATGCAATCATCATGTGTCAGAAAGCTGATAGGCTTTACATTGAGATTGCATTTTTATTACTACAAACTAATCTTTTGTATTTCAGTTAAGAAACGAAAGACCATCCTCGATCCATGCAATTCTCTTTTGGCAGTTGCTTAAATCTGTTATCCTCAAGCCAAATACGGTTCAAAATAATTGTTGAACTAACTGGTTGCTTCTGTGCAATACCCTCACATTTTACAATGATAAGTACGGTAAAAGTTCTTAATACAGATTTGTTTCTACTGCATTGTTGCGAATTTGTGTGCCTACGCATAACCTAGGATGTACATTTCTTACGTATTGCATTGCTTAAACTATGGCTCATGCACTTTGTAGAAGTGCTGAAAAAATACTGCCATTCTTGGCAAAGGAGCACCTTCTAAGTGTTGAATTTGGAGGATATTTTGGACCTTCTATCAAGAATGGATGCCATTAGTAAAACATTGAAGAACATGTGAGGCCTTTACTCTTTAATTTTTGGAAGACACCAAATCAAAGTAAGTAGAACAAATTTAGTATTTCAATTTTTGCATTGTATTTTCTCCATTGGTCTTAGCTGACATTTTTTGTTTTGCTTTGTGTAGGCAAGAAAATTATTTCTCCGGAAGCAAATTCTGGACTCTTGGAATCAATGAAAAACATTTTAAAATTCATGTTATGCTTCAGTTGGATGGTAAGTATTTATTCCACCATTCAATTACATGTGCAAAGCTGTGAATGTAAATTGTATTCAATCATCATTTGTCAGAAAGCTCAGAGGCTCTACATTGAAATTTCTTTTTTATTACTACAGGCTAAACTGCTGTGTTTTCGTTAGAGAAACAAGGGACCGTCCACGATACAGGCAATTCCCCTTTTTGGAGTCAATGAAACATGTATCCTCAGGCTGTTTATGGGAAGAAGATCATGTTCAAGTGCTTGGTTGTTCCTATGCAATGCCAACACATTTCACAATGATAAATGCAGTAAAGGTTCTTGTCAAGGAGTTGTTTTACTGCATTGTTGTGAAACTATGTGCATGCACAGAGCTATGAGCAATAACTTTTTGCTCATTGCATGAGACATAGCATAGCTAATGCATGTTATAGAAGAACCTTGGAAACCAAGGATCTTCTGCTTTTGTCAAAGTGTCATCTTTTGAATGTTGGATTACAATGTCGCTTTGGACCTTCCATGAAGAAAAGTTTCAATCAGAAGAACCTTCAAGAAGATGTGTGGATTTTATTGAACATTTAAAAAAACAAAAACAAATCAAGGTAAGTAGAACTAATGTAATATTTAAATGTTTGGATATAATCTTCCCTTTTTGTCAAAATATGTTTTTTGGTTTTGCTTTTTTGTAGAACAGGAAGATCCTATTACTTACCTGGAAGCGGTTCCTGGACTATTGGATTCCTAGGAAGACATTGAAGAATTCAGGTCATATTCCAACTGGGTGGTAAGCAATTGATCAAGCATTCTATCAAATTTTCAAAGCTTTGAATGTAGACAATATGCAATCATCATGTGTCAGAAAGCTGAGAGGCTTTATATTGAGATTGCATTTTTATTACTACAAACTAATCTTTTGTGTTTCAGTTAAAGGGCATGTCACCCCCTGCAGCCGTTATAAACTAAAAGAGCCACCTTGTGCAGCAGTAATGCCGCATTCTAACAAGGTGGCTCTTTTAGTTTTGTGTTCAGGTATTACTAAAATAAAGCAGTTTGAAACTTTGCAGAAATACCTGTCTTTGTCCACGGAGGCGGGTCTGAAGCCTCCTCTGTGGAGCGCCCAACTGCCGTCACTCATCTCTTCTGGGGAGATGGTCGCCGCCCCCTCTGCGCTGTTTTCTTTTCAAATCCGGCGCCGGCGCTGTGTGTGTGTGAGTGTGGCCACTCACCCAAGTCCCCCCGCTGACACACGCAGTGCGCATGCCCAGGAATCTCAGCCCCGCACTGTGCATAATGCATAACACAGTGCGGGGCAGGGATTACCGAGGTGGGTGGCCGCACTGCCAGCACAGGCGCAGTCTGCAAGCCTGGCTGGGACGTCAGACCGCCAGAGCTTACTGCGCCTGCCCCACAAATATTTACACAGCGCCGGCGCCGGATTTGAAAAGAAAACAGCGCGGAGGGGGCGGCGACCATCGCCCTAGAAGACATGAGTGACGGCAGTTGGGCGCTTCACGGAGGAGGCTTCAGACCCGCCTCCGTGGACAAAGACAGGTATTTCTGCAAAGTTTCAAACTGCTTTATTTTAGTAATACCTGAACACAAAACTAAAAGAGCCACCTTGTTAGAATGCGGCATTACTGCTGCACAAGGTGGCTCTTTTAGTTTATAACGGCTGCCGGGGGGGTGACAGTGGCCCTTTAAGAAACGAAAGACCATCCTCGATCCATGCAATTCTCTTTTGGCAGTTGCTTAAATCTGTTATCCTCAAGCCAAATACGGTACAAAATATTTGTTGAACTAACTGGTTGGTTCTGTGCAATACCCTCACATTTTACAATGATAAGTACGGTAAAAGTTCTTAATACAGATTAGTTACTACTGCATCATTGCGAATTTGTGTGCCTACGCATAACCTAGGATGTACATTTCTTACGTATTGCATGGCTTAAGCTATGGCTCATGCACTTTGTAGAAGAGCTGAAAAAATATTGCCATTCTTGACAAAGGAGCACCTTCTAAGTGTTGAATTTTGAGGATATTTTGGACCTTCTATCATGAATGGATGCCATTAGTAAAACTTTGAAGAACATGTGAGGCCTTTGTTAGGAGTCGAGTTTCCTCTGCTGCACAGGGGGAATCTCGATCCGTGTCTGCTGCGGTCTCCCATTCAGCATCGGCCGCAGTGGGGTCTGCTCAGCGGAGACGTCGCTCCCAGCGTCTCGCTGAGGCTGATTCGGTGCATAGGGTCACTACTGCCTTTTCTGGCTTTCCTATGGTACCCTGCACTGATCTGCGGCGAGCAGGCCTCTCTGGGACTAAGTCCTTATTTACACACACTGAGCATGCCCAGGGCAAGGTCTCCCATTGGTGGTCGAGGGTCACATGTTCGGTCACATGTTCAGGTACTGCAGCGCATCCCATTGGTCCTCCAGGAAGGTCCTGAAAGTGCAAAACTTTGGTAGCAGCTTCCTGTGCTGTAACTATATAAACTGCGCATGACCGCACGGCCATGCACTAGTATCGTCTTTTGTCATATGCTTTGCGCCAATGTGGTCATGCGTTTGTATGTGTTCAGGGACCCAGATGAAATAAGCCCCTAGAATGCTGGCACCTCCAGCGAGGAGATTGTGTATAAGTTTGTTCAGGGACCCGGCTGAAATAAGCCCCTAGAATGCTGGCTCCTCCGGCGAGGAGATTGTGTACAAGTTTGTTCAGGGACCCGGCTGAAATAAGCCCCTAGAATGCTGGCTCCTCCGGCGAGGAGATTGTGTATGTATGCACGACCACTCACTGCTCACATCTGGGTAGTTGGCCTGTGCCTCTGTGAAAGTCTAACAGGGCACAGAGCCTGTCTCTCACGGTTACTCTGTGAAGCTAACAGAGTTGGTATATACCGCCATATTTAGCAGCAGGTACTTTCCTGCACGGTGGATCCTGGGTTGCGAACGCACCAATTCCATTTAATAAACAATATATTTGGTGCGTTCCGCCAACCCTAACAGTATACTAGCGCCAGGATCTGGCTAAGTAATGGTGGATGAACAGCGATTGCAGGGGTACATCCAGCTGCTGGAGTGCCGATTGGCATCTCTTGAGCGTGCAACCTCGGCGGTGGATGTTACCGCAATAGCTGTTCAGGCTGCTAGCGTGGCTGCAGCAGCTTTACCCACTGCCACCTCTGTTCCGACCCTATCTCACCTTCCTTTGCCTGAGAGATACTCTGGGGACAGTAAGTCCTGTAGGGGTTTCGTGAGCCAATGTGGTATACACCTCGAGCTCCTGGCTGCACGTTTCCCTACTGAGCGGGCAAAGGTGGGATTCATAATCTCCGTCTTGTCGGACAGAGCGTTGGAGTGGGCTACGCCGCTGTGGGAGCGCAACGATCATGTGGTTCCTCGGTTTCTGGACTATCTGAAACAGGTCTTTTTAGGACCTCAAGTCACCCATGATACAGCGCTCCAACTGCTGGCTTTGACTCAGGGTTCAACCATGGTCAGCCATTTTGCTGTTCTCTTCCGGACATTAGCATCTGAGTTGGAATGGCCAGATAAAACCCTCATTCCCGTATTTTGGAGGGGGCTGGCTGACCATGTGAAAGATGCTTTGGCCACTAGGGAGATTCCCGCCACACTGGAGGAGCTCATAGCCATATCTACTCGCATAGACCTTCGTTTTCACGAGCGAAGGTTGGAGCGAGCCCAGTGTAGGCAGAGGTTTCGGCTGGCTCCCACCTTCGCCAAACCTTTGGAATCTCCAGTCCAGGCGTCTGAGTCACATGAGGCCTTAGAGGTGACACGAGCGGGATCCAAGTCTCAGTCCGCCCGTGCACATAAGGTCCGTCATGTTTGCCGGCAGTCAGGACATCTTGCCTCCAAGGGTCCTCAGCGGTCGGGGAAACATCAGCGTCTAGTGGCAGTTGGAGGAGGTACAGTAGACACGGCGACGTTTGCCTCAAAGTTGTCCTTCAAGGGGACAATTACCATAGGCCCATCCACTCTTATGGTCGAGCTATGCGTGGATTCTGGGGCAGAGGGTAATTTTATGTCTTCCTCTTTTGCCCAGCGTCACGCAATACCCTTGGTGATGCTCGCCAAGCCTGTAACCGTTCGAGTGGTAAATGTGTCAACACTACCCTCACTGATTACCCACCAAACCATTCCTTTCACGCTCTCTGTGTCTCCATCACATCAGGAGATAATCTCCCTATTAGTCATTCCTGAGGGAATTGATGAGGTCCTGTTGGGGATACCATGGCTTCGCTACCATTCTCCTCATATTGAGTGGTCCTCTGGGAGAATTTTGGGATGGAGTAAATCCTGCAAGGGTAGATGTCAGAGGGAGTGCGTTCAGGTTGCTATTACACAGGTACCCGCAGATCTTTCCTCTCTCCCCAAGCACTATTGGCCCTATGCAGACGTGTTCTCCAAAAGAGCTGCGGAGACCCTTCCGCCTCACCGCCCCTATGACTGTCCTATTGACCTCTTGCCTGGTGCTGAGCCTCCCCGGGGTCGAGTCTATCCGTTATCTCTCCCGGAGACGGAGGCAATGTCTCAGTACATCCAAGAAAATCTGGCAAGAGGATTCATTAGGAAGTCAGTGTCACCGGCAGGGGCTGGGTTCTTCTTCGTACAGAAGAAGATTGGAGACTTACGTTCATGCATAGACTACAGGGGTCTTAACGCCATCACCGTTAAGAACAAGTACCCATTACCCCTGATATCTGAGCTGTTTGATAGGCTACGGGGAGCGAGGGTATTTACGAAGTTAGATCTGTGGGGTGCTTACAACCTGATTCGCATCCGTGAGGGGGATGAATGGAAGACGGCTTTTAACACCAGGGATGGGCACTATGAATATCTGGTGATGCCCTTTGGGCTCTGTAATGCCCCAGCCGTTTTCCAAGACTTTGTGAACGACATCTTCCGGTATATGCTCACCACCTCGGTCGTAGTCTATCTGGATGATATTCTCATCTTCTCTCCAGATATTGACTCCCATCGGAGAGATGTTCGCAAAGTCTTCGACCTCTTACGGGCAAACTCCCTCTAAGTTGGAGAAGTGTGTGTTTGAGCAGGAGTCCTTGCCTTTCCTTGGTTACATCATCTCTGCCCAGGGTTTGGCTATGGATCCTGCCAAGCTACAGGCTGTAATGGACTGGCAGGAACCCCATTCTCTTAAAGAGGTGCAGCGCTTTATGGAGTTCATTAATTACTATCGCCAGTTAATTCCACACTTCTCAACTTTGGTAGCTCCCTTGGTTGCCCTCACCAAAAAGTGAGCAAATCCCAAGTTGTGGTCAGAGGAGGTCTCCAAAGTCTTTCTCTTGATCAAGTCACACTTCGCTAGCGCTCCCATCCTACATCGCCCCGATGTTGATAAACCATTTATCTTGGAGGTGGATGCCTCATCCGTTGGTGCTGGAGCAGTCCTTTTCCAAAAGGATGCTCAAGGTCGGAAGCATCCTTGCTTCTTCTTCTCCAAGACCTTCACACCAGCGGAGAGGAATTATTCCATCGGGGACAGGGAGTTGCTAGCCATGAAGTTGGCTTTTTCAGAGTGGAGACATCTCTTGGAGGGAGCTCGCTTTCCCTTCCAAGTCTTCACTGACCACAAGAACTTGGTATATCTATAAACGGCCCAGCGGCTGAATTCTCGCCAGGCTAGATGGTCCCTGTTCTTCTCCCGCTTCCATTTTACTCTCCATTTCCTCTCCGGGGAGAAGAACGTTCGTGCTGACACTCTCTCCCGCTCCGTAGTGTCATCGGAGGAGGAGGAGGAGGAGCCTCGGCTTATTGTCCCTTCTGAGAGCCTGAGAACTGTAGCTCTGGTTTCGCTTGAGTCTGTGCCCCCGGGCAAGACTTTCGTACCAGCTAACTTGCGACCGGAGGTTCTCTCTTGGGCTCACTCCTCCAGAGTGGGTGGGCATTTTGGGACCAAGAGGACATCTGAGCTTTTGGCGAGAACATACTGGTGGCCGCATATGGCCCGAGATGTCAGGGACTATATTCAGGCATGCGTTTCTTGCGCCCAGAATCGGTCTCCTCGGCAACGGCCTGCTGGGTTGCTTTACCCTCTACCGGTGGCAGACAGGCCCTGGGATATGGTCAGGATGGACTTTGTGGTGGGCCTACCCAAGTCGCGTGGCTGCTCCATTATTTGGGTTGTCACCGACCATTTCTCTAAGATGGTGCATTTGGTGCCGCTTCCTCGGTTACCCTCAGCACGGGCCTTGGCGGTGTTGTTCATTAAGCACGTTTTCCGATTGCATGGTATGCCTGATAAGATTGTCAGCGATCGGGGTCCCCAGTTCGCGTCTCGGTTTTGGAGAGAGCTCTGCCGTTTACTCAGCATAGAGTTAAACCTCTCATCTGCATATCATCCCGAGACGAATGGGTTGGTGGAGAGAACCAACCAGACTCTGGTGACATATTTGCGACATTTTGTCTCTGCTAGGCAGGATGACTGGGCATCTTTGCTACCTTGGGCGGAATTTGCCTTGAACAACGCCGTAGCCGATTCCACTGGTCAAACTCCTTTTCTCCTTAATTTCGGCCAGCATCCGCGTGTCCCTGTGCCCATGCCCGTGTCATCCACCGATTCTAGGGTGGCAGACTGGGAGGTGGAGGCACGTGACATCTGGGACCGCACACAGGATGCCATCCGGGCCTCCAAGGAGAGAATGAGGGTTTCGGCTGATACACACCGGCGCCCCGCTCCGGTCTTTGCTCCTGGCGACTTAGTGTGGCTCTCCGCCCGTAACATCAGGCTGCGAGTTGAGTCCACTAAGTTTGCTCCTCGCTACATTGGCCCGTTTAAGGTTCTGGAACAGGTCAACCCTGTGGTCTACCGTTTGGCTATTCCTCCACACCTTGGTATCACCGATACTTTTCACGTTTCCCTCTTAAAGCCCGTTCATTTGTCCCGGTCTTCTGAGTCATCTGCTGGGACATCGGGTTCATCCACGGATGAGTTTGAGGTGAATGCTATTGTGGGGTGCAAGGTGGTACGTGGCAAGAAATTTTATCTGGTGGACTGGAAGGGTCACGGCCCAGAGGATAGAACCTGGGAGCCTGTGGAGCAAATTCGGGCTCCGCTGCTTATTGCAGCTTTTGAGCGTAGTGAGGCTCAAGGAGGGGGGGCCCTAGGAGGGGGGGTAATGTTAGGAGTCGAGTTTCCTCTGCTGCACAGGGGGAATCTCGATCCGTGTCTGCTGCGGTCTCCCATTCAGCATAGGCCGCAGTGGGGTCTGCTCAGCGGAGACATTGCTCCCAGCATCTCGCTGAGGCTGATTCGGTGCATAGGGTCACTACTGCCTTTTCTGGCTTTCCTATGGTACCCTGCACTGATCTGCGGCGAGCAGGCCTCTCTGGGACTAAGTCCTTATTTACACACACTGAGCATGCCCAGGGCAAGGTCTCCCTTTGGTGGTCGAGGGTCACATGTTCGGTCACATGTTCAGGTACTGCAGCGCATCCCATTGGTCCTCCAGGAAGGTCCTGAAAGTGCAAAACTTTGGTAGCAGCTTCCTGTGCTGTAACTATATAAACTGCGCATGACCGCATGGCCATGCGCTAGTATCGTCTTTTGTCATATGCTTTGCGCCAATGTGGTCATGTGTTTGTATGTGTTCAGGGACCCGGCTGAAATAAGCCCCTAGAATGCTGGCACCTCCGGCGAGGAGATTGTGTATAAGTGTGTTCAGGGACCCGGCTGAAATAAGCCCCTAGAATGCTGGCTCCTCCGGCGAGGAGATTGTGTATGTATGCATGACCCCTCACTGCTCACATCTGGGTAGTTGGCCTGTGCCTCTGTGAAAGTCTAACAGGGCACAGAGCCTGCCTCTCGCGGTTACTCTGTGAAGCTAACAGAGTTGGTATATACCGCCATATAGAGCCGCCATTATTTAGCAGCAGGTACTTTCCTGCACGGTGGATCCCGGGTTGCGAACGCACCAATTCCATTTAATAAACAATATATTTGGTGCGTTCCGCCAACCCTAACAGCCTTTACTCTTTAATTTTTGGAAGACACCAAATCAAAGTAAGTAGAACAAATTTAGTTTTTCAATTTTTGCATTGTATTTTCTCCATTGGTCTTAGCTGACATTTTTTGTTTTGTGTAGGTAAGAAAATTATTTCTCTGGAACCAAATTCTGGACTTTTGGAATCATTGAATAACATTTTAAAATTCACGTTATGAGTCAGTTGGATGGTAAGTATTTATCCCACCATTCAATTACATGTGCAAAGCTGTGAATGTAAATTATATTCAATCATCATTTGTCAGAAAGCTCAGAGGCTCTAAATTGAGATTTCATTTTTAATACTACAAGCTAAATTGCTGTGCTTTTGTTAGAGAAACAAGGGACCGTCCATGATACAGGCAATTCCCCTTTTTGGAGTCAATGAAACATGTATCCTCAGGCTATTTATGGGAAGAAAATCATGTTCAAGTGCTTAGTTGTTCCTATGCAATGCCCACACATTTCACAATGATAAATGCAGTAAAGGTTCTTGTCAAAGAGTTGTTTTACTGAATTGTTATGAAACTATATGCATACACAGAGCTATGAGCAATAACTTTTTGCTCATTGCATGAGCCATAGCATAGCTAATGCATGTTATAGAAGAACCTTGGAAAGGATCTTCTGCTTTTGTCAAAGGGTCATCTTTTGAATGTTGGATTACGATGTCGCTTTGGACCTTCCATCAAGAAAAGTTTCAATCAGAAGAACCTTCAAGAAGATGTGTGGATTTTATTGAACATTAAAAAAAAACAAACAACAAATCAAGGTAGGTAGAACTAATGTAATATTTAAATGTTTGGATATAATCTTCCCTTTTTGTCCAAATATATTTTTTGGTTTTGCTTTTTTGTAGAACAGGAAGATCCTATTACTTACCTGGAAGCGGTACCTGGACTATTGGATTCCTAGGAAGACATTGAAGAATTCAGGTCATATTCCAACTGGGTGGTAAGCAATTGATCAAGCATTCTATCAAATTTTCAAAGCTTTGAATGTAGACAATATGCAATCATCATGTGTCAGAAAGCTGAGAGGCGTTACATTGAGATTGCATTTTTATTACTACAAACTAATCTTTTGTATTTCAGTTAAGATTAAGAAACGAAAGACCATCCTCGATCCATGCAATTCTCTTTTGGCAGTTGCTTAAATCTGTTATCCTTAAGCCAAATACGGTACGAAATATTTGTTGAACTAACTGGTTGCTTCTGTGCAATACCCTCACATTTTACATTGATAAGTACGGTAAAAGTTCTTAATACAGATTAGTTGCTACTGCATTGTTGCGAATTTGTGTGCCTACGCATAACCTAGGATGTACATTTCTTATGTATTGCATGGCTGAAGCTATGACTCATGCTCTTTGTAGAAGAGCTGAAAAAATACTGCCATTGTTGACAAAGGAGCACCTTCTAAGTGTTGAATTTTGAGGATATTTTGGACCTTATATCAAGAATGGATGCCATTAGTAAAACATTGAAGAACATGTGAGGCCTTTACTCTTTAATTTTTGGAAGACACCAAATCAAAGTAAGTAGAACAAATTTAGTATTTCAATTTTTTGCAACTCTGGAACGCTTTAACAGATCTTGGTGATTCTGACATTGTTTTCTCATGATATATTGTACTTCATGATACTTGTAAAATTTCTTCGATATAATGTGCATTTATTTGTGAAAAAAACGGAAATTTGGCGAAAATTTTGAAAATTTTGCAATTTTCCAACTTTGAATTTTTATGCCCTTAAATCACAGAGATATGTCACACAAAATAATTAATAAGTAACATTTCCCACATGTCTACTTTACATCAGCATAATTTTGGAACCAAAATTTTTTTTTGTTAGGGAGTTATAAGGGTTAAAAGTTGACCACCAATTTCTCATTTTTACAACACCATTTTTTTAGGGACCACATCTCATTTGAAGTCATTTTGAGGGGTCTATATGATAGAAAATACCCAAGTGTGACACCATTCTAAAATCTGCACCCCTCAAGGTGCTCAAAACCATATTCAAGAAGTTTATTAACCCTTCTGGTGCTTCACAGGAATTTTTGGAATGTTTAAATAAAAATGAACATTTAACTTTTTTTCACAAAAAATTTACTTCAGCTCCAATTTGTTTTATTTTCCCATGGGTAACAGGAGAAAATGGACCCCAAAAGTTGTTTTACAATTTGTCCTGAGTACAACGATACCCCATATGTGGGGGTAAACCACTGTTTGGGCGCATGACAGAGCTCGGAAGCGAAGGAGCCCCATTTGACTTTTCAATGCAAAATTGACAGGAATTGAGATGGGACGCCATGTTGCGTTTGGAGAGCCACTGATGTGCTTAAACATTGAAACCCTCCACAAGTGACACCATTTTGGAAAGCAGACCCCCTAAGGAACTTATCTAGATGTGTTTTGAGCGCTTTGACCCACCAAGGGCTTCACAGAAGTTTATAATGCAGAGCCATAAAAATAAAACAAACATTTTTTCCCACAAAAATGATTTTTTTAGCCCCCAGTTTTGTATTTTCCCGATAGTAGCAGGAGAAATTGAACCCCAAAATTTGTTTTCCAATTTGTCTTGAGTGCGATGATACACCATATTTGGGGGGAACCACTGTTTGGGCGCATGGGAGGGCTCGGAAGGGAAAGAGCGCCATTTGGAATGCAGACTTAGATGGAATGGTCTGCAGTTGTCACATTGCATTTGCAGAGCCCCTAATGTACCTAAACAGTAGAAAGGAGCACCTTCGAAGTTACATAGTTACATAGTTACATAGTTACATAGTTATTAAGGTTGAAGGAAGACTTTAAGTCCATCTAGTTCAACCCATAGCCTAACCTAACTTGCCCTAACAAGTGTTGAATTTTGAGGATATTTTGGACCTTCTATCAAGAATGGCCAAAGGGTCATCTTTTGAATGTTGGATTACAACGTCGCTTTGGACCTTCCATCAAGAAAATTTTCAATCAGAAGAACCTTCAAGAAGATGTGTGGATTTTATTGAACATTTTTTAAAAAAACAACAAATCAAGGTAAGTAGAACTAATGTAATATTTAAATGTTTGGATATAATCTTCCCTTTTTGTCCAAATATATTTCTTGGTTTTGCTTTTTTGTAGAACAGGAAGATCCTATTACTTACCTGGAAGCGGTTCCTGGACTATTGGATTCCTAGGAAGACATTGAAGAATTCAGGTCATATTCCAACTGGGTGGTAAGCAATTGATCAAGCATTCTATCAAATTTTCATAGCTTTGAATATAGACAATATGCAATCATCATGTGTCAGAAAGCTGAGAGGCTTTACATTGAGGTTGCATTTTTATTACTACAAACTAATCTTTTGTATTTCAGTTAAGAAACGAAAGACCGTCCTTGATCCATGCAATTCTCTTTTGGCAGTTGCTTAAATCTGTTATCCTCAAGCCAAATACGGTATGAAATATTTCTTGAACTAACTGGTTGCTTCTGTGCAATACCCTCACATTTTACATTGATAAGTACGGTAAAAGTTCTTAATACAGATTATTTGCTACTGCATTGTTGTGAATTTGTGTGCCTACGCATAACCTAGGATGCACATTTCTTACATATTGCATGGCTTAAGCAATGGCTCATGCACTTTGTAGAAGAGCTGAAAAAAAATGCTGCCATTCTTGACAAAGGAGCACCTTCGAAGTGTTGAATTTTGAGGATATTTTGGACCTTCTATCAAGAATGGCCATTAGTAAAACATTGAAGAACATGTGAGGCCTTTTCTCTTTAATTTTTGGAAGACACCAAATCAAAGTAAGTAGAACAAGTTTAGTATTTCAATTTTTGCATTGTATTTTCTCCATTGGTCTTAGCTAATATTTTTTGTTTTGCTTTGTGTAGGCAAAAAAATTATTTCTCTGGAAGCAAATTCTGGACTCTATCAATCAATGAGTAACATTTTAAAATTCACGTTATGCTTCAATTGGATGGTAAGTATTTATCCCACCATTCAATTACATGTGCAAAGCTGTGAATGTAAATTATATTCAATCATCATTTGTCAGAAAGCTGAGAGGCTCTACATTGAGATTTAATTTTTATTACTACAAGCTAAACTGCTGTGCTTTCGTTAGAGAAACAAGGGACCGTCCACGATACAGGCAATTCCCCTTTTTTGAGTCAATGAAACATGTATCCTTGGGCTATTTATTCGAAGAAGATCATGTTCAAGTGCTTGGTTGTTCCTATGCAATGCCCACACATTTCACAATGATAAATGCAGTAAAGGTTCTTGTCAAAGAGTTGTTTTACTGCATTGTTGTGAAACTATGTGCATGCACAGAGCTATGAGCAATAACTTTTTCCTCATTGCATGAGCCATAGCATAGCTAATGCGTGTTATAGAAGAACCTTGGAAAGGATCTTCTGCTTTTGTCAAAGGGTCATCTTTTGAATGTTGGATTACAACGTCACTTTGGACCTTCCATCAAGAAAATTTTCAATCAGAAGAACCTTCAAGAAGATGTGTGGATTTTATTGAACATTTTTAAAAAAAACAACAAATCAAGGTAAGTAGAACTAATGTAATATTTAAATGTTTGGATATAATCTTCCTTTTTGTCCAAATATATTTCTTGGTTTTGCTTTTTTGTAGAACAGGAAGATCCTATTACTTACCTGGAAGCGGTTCCTGGACTATTGGATTCCTAGGAACACATTGAAGAATTCAGGTCATATTCCAACTGGGTGGTAAGCAATTGACCAAGCATTCTATCAAATTTTCAAAGCTTTGAATGTAGACAATATGCAATCATCATATGTCAGAAAGCTGAGAGGCTTTACATTGAGATTGCATTTTTATTACTACAAACTAATCTTTTGTATTTCAGTTAAGATTAAGAAACGAAAGACCATCCTCGATCCATGCAATTCTCTTTTGGCAGTTGCTTAAATCTGTTATCCTTAAGCCAAATATGGTACGAAATATTTGTTGAACTAACTGGTTGCTTCTGTGCAATACCCTCACATTTTACATTGATAAGTACGGTAAAAGTTCTTAATACAGATTAGTTGCTACTGAACTGTTGCGAATTTGTGTGCCTATGCATAACCTAGGATGTACAATTCTTACGTATTGCATGGCTGAAGCTATGGCTCATGCACTTTGTAGAAGAGCTGAAAAAATACTGCCATTGTTGACAAAGGAGCACCTTCTAAGTGTTGAATTTTGAGGATATTTTGGACCTTCTATCAAGAATGGATGCCATTAGTAAAACATTGAAGAACATGTGAGTCCTTTACTCTTTAATTTTTGGAAGACACCAAATCAAAGTAAGTAGAACATATTTAGTATTTCAATTTTTTGCATTGTATTTTCTCCATTGGTCTTAGCTGACATTTTTTGTTTTGCTTTGTGTAGGCAAGAAAATTATTTCTCTGGAAGCAAATTCTGGACTCTTGGAATCAATGAAAAACATTTTAAAATTCACGTTATGCTTCAGTTGGATGGTATTTATCCCACCATTCAATTACATGTGCAAAGCTGTGAATGTAAATTAGATTCAATCATCATTTGTCAGAAAGCTAAGAGGCTCTACATTGAGATTTCATTTTTATTACTACAAGCTAAACTGCTGTGTTTTCGTTAGAGAAACAAGGGACCGTCCACGATGCAGGCAATTCCCCTTTTTGGAGTCAATGAAACATGTATCCTCAGGCTATTTAAGGGAAAAAGACCATGTTCAAGTGCTTGGTTGTTCCTATGCAATGCCCACACATTTCACAATGATAAATGCATGAAAGGTTCTTGTCAAAGAGTTGTTTTACTGAATTGTTGTGAAACTATGTGCATGCACAGAGCTATGAGCAATAACTTTTTGCTCATTACATGAGACATAGCATAGCTAATGCATGTTATAGAAGAACCTTGGAAAGGATCTTCTGCTTTTGTCAGAGGGTCACCTTTTCAATGTTGGATTACGACGTCGCTTTGTACCTTCCATCAAGAAAAGTTTCAATCTGAAAGACCTTCAAGACGATGTATGGATTTTTTTGAACATTTAAAAAAAACAACAACAAATCAAGGTAAGTAGAACTAATGTAATATTTTAATGCTTGGATATAACCTTCCCTTTTTGTCCAAATATATTTTTTTGTTTTGCTTTTTTTGTAGAACAGGAAGATCCTATTACTTACCTGGAAGCGGTTCCTGGACTATTGGATTCCTAGGAAGACATTGAAGAATTCAGGTCATATTCCAACTGGGTGGTAAGCAATTGATCAAGCATTCTATCAAATTTTCAAAGCTTTGAATGTAGACAATATGCAATCATCATGTGTAAGAAAGCTGAGAGGCTTTACATTGAGATTGCATTTTTATTACTACAAACTAATCTTTGGTATTTCAGTTAAGAAACGAAAGACCATCCTCGATCCATGCAATTCTCTTTGGCAGTTGCTTAAATCTGTTATCCTCAAGCCAAATACGGTACAAAATATTTGTTGAACTAACTGGTTGCTTCTGTGCAATACCCTCACATTTTACAATGATAAGTGCGATAAAAGTTCTTAATACAGATTAGTTGCTACTGCATTGTTGCGAATTTCTGTGCCTACGCATAACCTAGGATGTACATTTCTTACGTATTGCATGGCTTAAACTATGGCTCATGCACTTTGTAGAAGAGCTGAAAAAATACTGCCATTCTTGACAAAGGAGCACCTTCTAAGTGTTGAATTTTGAGGATATTTTGGACCTTCTATCAAGAATGGATGCCATTAGTAAAACATTGAGGAACATGTGAGGCCTTTACTCTTTATTTTTTGGAAGACACCAAATCAAAGTAAGTAGAACAAATTTAGTATTTCAATTTTTGCATTGTATTTTCTCCATTGGTCTTAGCTGACATTTATTGTTTTGCTTTGTGTAGGCAAGAAAATTATTTTTCTGGAAGCAAATTCTGGACTCTTGGAATCAATGAAAAACATTTTAAAATTCACGTTATGCTTCAGTTGGATGGTATTTATCCCACCATTCAATTACATGTGCAAAGCTGTGAATGTAAATTAGATTCAATCATCATTTGTCAGAAAGCTAAGAGGCTCTACATTGAGATTTAATTTTTATTACTACAAGCTAAACTGCTGTGTTTTCGTTAGAGAAACAAGGGACCGTCCACGATACAGGCAATTCCCCTTTTTGGAGTCAATGAAACATGTATCCTGAGGCTATTTAAGGGAAGAAGATCATGTTCAAGTGCTTGGTTGTTCCTATGCAATGCCCACACATTTCACAATGATAAATGCAGTTAAGGTTCTTGTCAAGGAGTTGTTTAACTGCATTGTTGTGAAACTATGTGCATGCAAAGAGCTATGAGCAATAACTTTTTGCTCATTGCATGAGCCATAGCATAGCTAATGCATGTTATAGAAGAACCTTATAAAGGATCTTCTGCTTTTGTCAAAGGGTCATCTTTTGAATGTTGGATTACGACGTCGCTTTGGACCTTCCTTCAAGAAAAGTTTTAATCAGAAGAACCTTCAAGAAGATGTGTGGATTTTGTTGAACATTTTTCAAAAAAACAACAAATCAAGGTAAGTAGAACTAATGTAATATTTAAATGTTTGGATATAATCTTCCCTTTTTGTCCAAATATGTTTTTGGTTTTGCTTTCTTGTAGAACAGGAAGATCCTATTACTTACATGGAAGCGGTTCCTGGACTGTAGGATTCCTAGGAAGACATTGAAGAATTCAGGTCATATTCCAACTGGGTGGTAAGCAATTGATCAAGCATTCTACCAAATTTTCAAAGCTTTGAATGTAGACAATATGCAATCATCATTTGTCAGAAAGCTGAGAGGCTTTACATTGAGATTGCATTTTTATTACTACAAACTAATCTTTTATATTTCAGTTAAGAAACGAAAGACCATCCTCAATCCATGCAATTCTCTTTTGGCAGTTGCTTAAATCTGTTATCCTCAAGCCAAATACGGTATGAAATATTTCTTGAACTAACTGGTTGCTTCTGTGCAATACCCTCACATTTTACATTGATAAGTACGGTAAAAGTTCTTAATACAGATTAGTTTCTACTGCATTGTTGCGAATTTGTTTGCCTACGCATAACCTAGGATGTACATTTCTTATGTATTGCATGGCTTAAGCTATTGCCCATGTTCTTTTTCGAAGAGCTGAAAAAATACTGCCATTCTTGTCAAAGGAGCACCTTCTAAGTGTTGAATTTTGAGGATATTTTGGACCTTCTATCAAGAATGGATGCCATTAGTAAAACATTGAAGAACATGTGAGGCCTTTACTCTTTAATTTTTGGAAGACACCAAATCAAAGTAAGTAGAACAAATTTAGTATTTCAATTTTTGCATTGTAATTTCTCCATTGGTCTTAGCTGACATTTTTTGTTTTGCTTTGTGTAGGCTAGAAAATTATTTCTCTGGAAGCAAATTCTGGACTCTTGGAATCAATGAAAAACATTTTAAAATTCACGTTATGCTACAGTTGGATGGTAAGCATTTATTTCACCATTCAATTACATGTGCAAAGCTGTGAATGTAAATTGTATTCAATCATCATTTGTCAGAAAGCTGAGAGGCTCTACATAGAGATTTCATTTTTATTATTACAAGCTAAACTGCTGTGTTTTCGTTAGAAAAACAAGGGACCGTCCACGATAAAGGCAATTCCCCTTTTTGGAGTCAATGAAACATGTATCCTCAGGCTTTTATTGGAAGAAGATCATGTTCAAGTGCTTGGTTGTTCCTATGCAATGCCCACACATTTCACAATGATAAATGCAGTAAAGGTTCTTGTCAAAGAGTTGTCTTACTGCACTGTTGTGAAACTATCTGCATGCACAGAGCTAATAGCAATAACTTTTAGCTCATTGCATGAGCCATGGCACAGCTAATGCATGTTATAGAAGAACCTTGGAAAGGATCTTCTGCTTTTGTCAAAGGGTCATCTTTTGAATGTTGGATTACGACGTCGCTTTGGACCTTCCATCAAGAAAAGTTTCAATCAGAAGAACCTTCAAGAAGATGTGTGGATTTTGTTGAACATTTTTTAAAAAAAACAACAAATCAAGGTAAGTAGAACTAATGTTTGGATATAATCTTCCCTTTTTGTCCAAATATGTTTTTGGTTTTTGCTTTCTTGTAGAACAGGAAAATCCTATTACTTACATGGAAGCGGTTCCTGGACTGTAGAATTCCTAGGAAGACATTGAAAAATTCAGGTCATATTCCAACTGGGTGGTAAGCAATTGATGAAGAATTCTATCAAATTTTCAAAGCTTTGAATGTAGACAATATGCAATCATCATGTGTAAGAAAGCTGAGAGGCTTTACAATGAGATTGCATTTTTATTACTACAAACTAATCTTTTGTATTTCAGTTAAGAAAGGAAAGACCATCCTCGATCCATGCAATCCTCTTTTGGCAGTTGCTTAAATCTGTTATCCTCAAGCCAAATACGGTACGAAATATTTGTTGACCTAACTAGTTGCTTCTGTGCAATACCCTCACATTTTACATTAATAAGTACGGTAAAAGTTCTTAATACAGATTAGTTGCTACTGCATTGTTTTGAATTTGTGTGCCTACGCATAACCTAGGATGCACATTTCTTACATATTGCATGGCTTAAGCTATGGCTCATGCACTTTGTAGAAGAGCTGAAAAAATACTGCCATTCTTGACAAAGGAGCACCTTCTAAGTGTTGAATTTTGAGGATATTTTGGACCTTCTATCAAGAATGGATACCATTAGTAAAACATTGAAGAACATGTGAGGCCTTTACTCTTTAATTTTTGGAAGACACCAAATCAAAGTAAGTAGAACAAATTTAGTATTTCAATTTTTGCATTGTATTTTCTCCATTGGTCTTAGCTGACATTTTTTGTTTTGCTTTGTGTAGGCAAAAAAATTATTTCTCTGTAAGCAAATTCTGGACTCTTGGAATCATTGAAAAACATTTTAAAATTCACTTTATGCTTCAGTTGGATGGTAAGTATTTATCCCACCATTCAATTACATGTGCAAAGCTGTGAATGTAAATTATATTCAATCATGATTTGTCAGAAAGCTGAGAGGCTCTACATTGAGATTTCATTTTTAATAATACAAGCTAAATTGCTGTGTTTTAGTTTTTGTTAGAGAAACAAGGGATCATCCACGATACAGGCAATTCCCCTTTTTGGAGTCAATGAAACATGTATCCTCAGGCTTTTATTGGAAGAAGATCATGTTCAAGTGCTTGGTTGTTCCTATGCAATGCCCAAACATTTCATAATGATAAATGCAGTAAAGGTTCTTGTCAAAGAGTTGTTTTACTGAATTGTTGTGAAACTATCTGCATGCACAGAGCTATGAGCAATAACTTTTTGCTCATTGCATGAGCCATGGCATAGCTAATGCATGTTATAGAAGAACCTTGGAAAGGATCTTCTGCTTTTGTCAAAGGGTCATCTTTTGAATGTTGGATTACGACGTCGCTTTGGACCTTCCATCAAGAAAAGATTCAATCAGAAGAACCTTCAAGAAGATGTGTGGATTTTGTTGAACATTTAAAAAAAAAAAAACAAATCAAGGTAAGTACAACTAATGTAATATTTAAATGTTTGGATATAATCTTCCCTTTTTGTCCAAATATGTTTTTTGGTTTTGCTTTCTTGTAGAACAGGAAGATCCTATTACTTACATGGAAGCGGTTCCTGGACTGTAGGATTCCTAGGAAGACATTGAAGAATTCAGGTCATATTCCAACTGGTTGGTAAGCAATTGATCAAGAATTCTATCAAATTTTCAAAGCTTTGAATGTAGACAATATGCAATCATCATGTGTAAGAAAGCTGAGAGGCTTTACAATGAGATTGCATTTTTATTACTACAAACTAATCTTTTGTATTTCAGTTAAGAAACGAAAGACCATCCTCGATTCATGCAATCCTCTTTTGGCAGTTGCTTAAATCTGTTATCCTCAAGCCAAATTCGGTACGAAATATTTCTTGACCTAACTAGTTGCTTCTGTGCAATACCCTCACATTTTACTTTGATAAGTACAGTAAAAGTTCTTAATACAGATTAGTTGCTACTGCATTGTTGCTAATTTGTGTGCCTACGCATAACCTAGGATGCACATTTCTTACGTATTGCATGGCTTAAGCTATGGCTCATGCACTTTGTAGAAGAGCTGAAAAAATACTGCCATTCTTGACAAAGGAGCACCTTCTAAGTGTTGAATTTTGAGGATATTTTGGACCTTCTATCAAGAATGGATACCATTAGTAAAACATTGATGAACATGTGAGGCCTTTACTCTTTAATTTTTGGAAGACACTTTTAGGGCTAGCGGAACGCACCGAGTAAATAGAGATGTTTATTGATATTGGTGCGTTCGCAGCCCGGGGTCCACCGTGCAGGAGTACCTGCTGCTAGCAAACGGCGGAGCTATATGGCGGTATAGACTAACTCAGTTATCTCACTGAGTAGCCGTGAAAGGAAAGCACTGTGCCCTGTTAGACTCCACAGAGGCACAGGCTAACTGCCCAAACAGAGAGCAGTCAGTGGTCACACAAACACACAAAACTCCTCGCCGGAGGAGCCAGCATTCTAGGGGTTTATTTCAGCCGGGTCCCTGAAAACACTCAGACTCAATCTCCTCGCCGGAGGAGCCAGCATTCTAGGGGCTTATTTCAGCCGGGTCCCTGAACACACATACATGTGACCACACTGGCGCAAAGCACATAACATAAGACAATACTAGCGCATGGCCGTGCGGTCATGCGCAGTTTATATAGTTGCAGCACAGGAAGCTGCTACCGAAGTTTTGCCTGAACATGTGACCGAACATGTGACCCTCGACCTCCAATGGGAGACCTTGCCCTGGGCATGCTCAGTGTGTGCAAATAAGGACTTAGTCTCAGAGAGACCCGCTCGCCGCAGATCAGTGCAGGGTACCATAGGAAAGCCAGAAAAGGCAGTGGTGACCCTATGCACAGAATCAGCCTCAGCGAGACACTGCGGCCGATGCTGAATGGGAGACCGCAGCAGACACGGATCGAGATTCCCCCTGTGCAGCAGAGGAAACTCGACTCCTAACATTACCCCCCTCCTAGGGCCCCCCTCCTTGAGCCTCACTACGCTCAAAAGCTGCAATAAGCAGCGGAGCCCGAATGTGCTCCACAGGCTCCCAGGTTCTATCCTCTGGGCCGTGACCCTTCCAGTCCACCAGATAAAATTTCTTGCCACGTACCACCTTGCACCCCACAATAGTATTCACCTCAAACTCATCCGTGGATGAACCCGATGTCCCAGCAGATGACTCAGAAAACCTGGACAAACGAACGGGCTTTAAGAGGGAAACGTGAAAAGTATCGGTGATACCAAGGCGTGGAGGAATAGCCAAACGGTAGACCACAGGGTTGACCTGTTCCAGAACCTTAAACGGGCCAATGTAGCGAGGAGCAAACTTAGTGGACTCAACTCGCAGCCTGATGTTACGGGCGGAGAGCCACACTAAGTCGCCAGGAGCAAAGACCGGAGCAGGGCGCCAGTGTGTATCAGCCGAAACCCTCATTCTCTCCTTGGAGGCCCGGATGGCATCCTGTGTGCGGTCCCAGATGTCACGTGGCTCCACCGCCCAGTCTGCCACCCTAGAATCGGTGGATGACACGGGCATGTGCACAGGGACACCCGGATGCTGGCTGTAATTAAGGAGAAAAGGTGTTTGACCAGTGGAATCGGCTA
This sequence comes from Ranitomeya imitator, assembly GCF_032444005.1. Taxonomy (NCBI): domain Eukaryota; kingdom Metazoa; phylum Chordata; class Amphibia; order Anura; family Dendrobatidae; genus Ranitomeya; species Ranitomeya imitator. Next base: position 83,093,128 of record NC_091288.1, read on the forward strand.
CGGCGTTGTTCAAGGCAAATTCCGCCCAAGGTAGCAAAGATGCCCAGTCATCCTGCCTAGCAGAGACGAAATGTCGCAAATATGTCACCAGAGTCTGGTTGGTTCTCTCCACCAACGCATTCGTCTTGGGATGGTATGCAGAGGAGAGGTTTAACTGTATGCTGAGTAAACGGCAGAGCTCTCTCCAAAACCGAGACACGAACTGGGGACCCCGATCGCTGACAATCTTATCAGGCATACCATGCAATCGGAAAACGTGCTTGATGAACAACACCGCCAAGGCCCGTACTGAGGGTAACCGAGGAAGCGGCACCAAATGCATCATCTTAGAGAAATGGTCGGTGACAACCCAAACAATGGAGCAGCCACGCGACTTGGGTAAGCCCACCACAAAGTCCATCCCGACCATCTCCCAGGGCCTGTCTGCCACCGGTAGAGGATAAAGCAACCCAGCAGGCCGTTGCCGAGGAGACCGATTCTGGGCGCAAGAAACGCACGCCTGAATATAGTCCCTGACATCTCGGGCCATATGCGGCCACCAGTATGTTCTCGCCAAAAGCTCAGATGTCCTCTTGGTCACAAAATGCCCACCCACTCTGGAGGAGTGAGCCCAAGAGAGAACCTCCGGTCGCAAGTTAGCTGGCACGAAAGTCTTGCCCGGGGGCACAGACTCTAGCGAAACCGGAGCTACAGTTCTCAGGCTCTCAGAAGGGACAATAAGCCGAGGCTCCTCCTCCGATGACACTACGGAGCGGGAGAGAGCGTCAGCACGAAAGTTCTTCTCCCCGGAGAGGAAATGGAGAGTAAAATGGAACCGGGAGAAGAACAGGGACCATCTAGCCTGGCGAGAATTCAGCCGCTGGGCCATTTGCAGATATACCAAGTTCTTGTGGTCAGTGAAGACTTGGAAGGGAAAGCGAGCTCCCTCCAAGAGATGTCTCCACTCTGAAAAAGCCAACTTCATGGCTAGCAACTCCCTGTCCCCGATGGAATAATTCCTGTCCGCTGGTGTGAAGGTCTTGGAGAAGAAGAAGCAAGGATGCTTCCGACCTTGAGCATCCTTTTGGAAAAGGACTGCTCCAGCACCAATGGATGAGGCATCCACCTCCAAGATAAATGGTTTATCAACATCGGGGCGATGTAGGATGGGTGCGCTAGCGAAGTGTGACTTGATCGAGAGAAAGGCTTTGGAGACCTCCTCTGACCACAACTTGGGATTTGCTCCCTTCTTGGTGAGGGCAACCAAGGGAGCTACCAAAGTTGAGAAGTGTGGAATGAACTGGCGATAGTAATTAATGAACCCCATAAAGCGCTGCACCGCTTTAAGAGAATGGGGTTCCTGCCAGTCCATTACAGCCTGTAGCTTTACAGGATCCATAGCCAAACCCTGGGCAGAGATGATATAACCAAGGAAAGGCAAGGACTCCTGCTCAAACACACACTTCTCCAACTTGGCGTAGAGGGAGTTTGCCCGTAAGAGGTCGAATACTTTGCGAACATCTCTCCGATGGGAGTCAATATCTGGAGAGGCGAAATACAAAGGATAGAGCGCACTACTAGTACCAAGAAATATAAAATGCCTATCGGGGTGCAAACAAGCAGCCAAACTACTGAAACTAGAACCAAAAGAAAAAGAAGCTGCTCAATAGAATGCACACCCAGGGCTAATAAAGAACAATCATGAAATAATAAACACAGGAATTTTAATGACAAACAACAACTTCAAAAACATAAAACATAATTAAAAACAACGGTACTGAATACATATGGTCCACATGTAGATATAACATATACAGTCCATATATCCATCATAACAGTCTGCAAACCTCAATATATATAATAATAGAAGTAACCCTCTGGCTCATGGAGCTAAATGCAAAAAATGGGCAAATCTGCACAGCCTAATAGCAGACAGAAGCACCTACCGAACCTAGGGAGTAACCCTTAAGAAAGCCACTTGCAGGAAAAAACCACCCTGATATAATGGCTCAAGATGCAATGTTAGAAAAACATCATAAGGCCCAGAGGCACCTCATGCCCCTAATAAGGCAGCAAAGTATAACATACCCACGTAGCCAAAGCGAGAGGGGGAGACAGACCGTCCCCAAGTGCAGACCCGTGTGGACCAAAAAGATACAGCCCAACGCGTATCGCCCTGCTAAAGAGGGCTTCGTCAGCCCTCTTTAGCAGGGCGATACGCGTTGGGCTGTATCTTTTTGGTCCACACGGGTCTGCACTTGGGGACGGTCTGTCTCCCCCTCTCGCTTTGGCTACGTGGGTATGTTATACTTTGCTGCCTTATTAGGGGCATGAGGTGCCTCTGGGCCTTATGATGTTTTTCTAACATTGCATCTTGAGCCATTATATCAGGGTGGTTTTTTCCTGCAAGTGGCTTTCTTAAGGGTTACTCCCTAGGTTCGGTAGGTGCTTCTGTCTGCTATTAGGCTGTGCAGATTTGCCCATTTTTTGCATTTAGCTCCATGAGCCAGAGGGTTACTTCTATTATTATATATATTGAGGTTTGCAGACTGTTATTATGGATATATGGACTGTATATGTTATATCTACATGTGGACCATATGTATTCAGTACCGTTGTTTTTAATTATGTTTTATGTTTTTGAAGTTGTTGTTTGTCAATAAAATTCCTGTGTTTATTATTTCATGATTGTTCTTTATTAGCCCTCAATATCTGGAGAGAAGATGAGAATATCATCCAGATAGACTACGACCGAGGTGGTGAGCATATCCCGGAAGATGTCGTTCACAAAGTCTTGGAAAACGGCTGGGGCATTACAGAGCCCGAAGGGCATCACCAGATATTCATAGTGCCCATCCCTGGTGTTAAAAGCCGTCTTCCATTCATCCCCCTCACGGATGCGAATCAGGTTGTAAGCACCCCGCAGATCTAACTTTGTAAATACCCTCGCTCCCCGTAGCCTATCAAACAGCTCAGATATCAGGGGTAATGGGTACTTGTTCTTAACGGTGATGGCGTTAAGACCCCTGTAGTCTATGCATGGACGTAAGTCTCCAGTCTTCTTCTGTACGAAGAAGAACCCAGCCCCTGCCGGTAACACTGACTTCCTAATGAATCCTCTTGCCAGATTCTCTTGGATGTACTGGGACATTGCCTCCGTCTCCGGGAGAGATAACGGATAGACTCGACCCCGGGGAGGCTCAGCACCAGGCAAGAGGTCAATAGAACAGTCATAGGGGCGGTGAGGCGGAAGGGTCTCCGCAGCTCTTTTGAAGAACACGTCTGCATAGGGTCAATAGTGCTTGGGGAGAGAGGAAAGATCTGCGGGTACCTGTGTAGTAGCAACCTGAACGCACTCCCTCAGACATCTACCCTCGCAGGATTTACTCCATCCCAAAATTCTCCCAGAGGACCACTCAATATGAGGAGAATGGTAGCGAAGCCATGGTATCCCCAACAGGACCTCATCAATTCCCTCAGGAATGACTAATAGGGAGATTATCTCCTGATGTGATGGAGACACAGATAGCGTGAAAGGAATGGTTTGGTGGGTAATCTGTGAAGGTAGTGTTGACCCATTTACCACTCGAACGGTAACTGGCTTGGCGAGCATCACCAAGGGTATTGCGTGACGCTGGGCAAAAGCAGAAGACATAAAGTTACCCTCTGCCTCAGAATCCACGCATAGCTCGACCATAAGAGTGGATGGGCCTATGGTAATTGTCCCCTTGAAGGACAACTTTGAGGCAAACGTCGCCGTGTCTAGTGTACCTCCTCCAACTGCCACTAGACGCTGACGTTTCCCCGACCGCTGAGGACCCTTGGAGGCAAGGTGTCCTGACTGCTGGCAAACATGACGGACCTTATGTGCACGGGCGGACTGAGACTTGGATCCCGCTCGTGTCACCTTTAAGGCCTCATGTGACTCGGATGCCTGGACTGGAGATTCCAAAGGTTTGGCGAAGGTGGGAGCCAGCCGAAACCTCTGTCTACACTGGGCTTGCTCCAACCTCCGCTCGTTAAAACGGAGGTCAATACGAGTAGAGACAGTTATTAACTCCTCCAGTGTGGCAGGAATCTCCCTAGTGGCCAGAGCGTCCTTAATGTGGTCAGCCAGGCCCCTCCAAAATATGGGGATAAGGGCTTTATCCGACCACTCCAGCTCGGAAGCTAAAGTACAGAGGCGGACGGAAAAATGGCTGACCAAGGACTCACCCTGAGTTAATGCCAGTAGTTGGAGCGCTGTGTCATGGGTCACTTGAGGTCCTAAAAAGACCTTCTTCAGAGTGCTCAGGAACAACGGAGCACTCTGTACCACATGATCACCACGCTCCCACAGCGGCGTAGCCCACTCCAACGCCCTGTCCGACAAAAGAGACATAATAAATCCCACCTTAGCCCGCTCTGTAGGAAAACGTGCAGCCAGGAGCTCGAGGTGAATAGAGCACTGACTCACGAATCCCCTACAAGTTATGCTATTTCCAGAAATTTTTTCTGGCAGTGGGAGGCGAGATAACGTCGGAACAGGGGTGGCAGTGGACAAGGTTGCTGCAGCCACGCTAGCAGCCTGTACAGCAACTGCGGTAACATCCACAGCTGAGGTTGAGCTCTCGAGAGCCGCCAACCTACCCTCCAGCTGCTGGATATACCGCAAAGATTGCTGAATGTCCGCCATTTACTAGCCAGACCCTGGCGCTAGTATTCTGTTAGGGCTAGCGGAACGCACCGAGTAAATAGAGATGTTTATTGATATTGGTGCGTTCGCAGCCCGGGGTCCACCGTGCAGGAGTACCTGCTGCTAGCAAACGGCAGAGCTATATGGCGGTATAGACTAACTCAGTTATCTCACTGAGTAGCCGTGAAAGGAAAGCACTGTGCCCTGTTAGACTCCACAGAGGCACAGGCTAACTGCCCAAACAGAGAGCAGTCAGTGGTCACACAAACACACAAAACTCCTCGCCGGAGGAGCCAGCATTCTAGGGGCTTATTTCAGCCGGGTCCCTGAATACACTCAGACTCAATCTCCTCGCCGGAGGAGCCAGCATTCTAGGGGCTTATTTCAGCCGGGTCCCTGAACACACATACATGTGACCACACTGGCGCAAAGCACATAACATAAGACAATACTAGCGCATGGCCGTGCGGTCATGCGCAGTTTATATAGTTACAGCACAGGAAGCTGCTACCGAAGTTTTGCCCTTTCAGGACCTTCCTGGAGGACCAATGGGATGCGCTGCAGTACCTGAACATCTGACCGAACATGTGACCCTTGACCTCCAATGGGAGACGTTGCCCTGGGCATGCTCAGTGTGTGCAAATAAGGACTTAGTCCCAGAGAGACCCGCTCGCCGCAGATCAGTGCAGGGTACCATAGGAAAGCCAGAAAAGGCAGTGGTGACCCTATGCACAGAATCAGCCTCAGCGAGACGCTGGGAGCGACGTCTCTGCTGAGCAGACCCCACTGCGGCCGATGCTGAATGGGAGACCGCAGCAGACACGGATCGAGATTCCCCCTGTGCAGCAGAGGAAACTCGACTCCTAACAGACACCAAATCAAAGTAAGTAGAACAAATTTAGTAATTCAATTTTTGCATTGTATTTTCTCCATTGGTCTTAGCTGACATTTTTTGTTTTGCTTTGTGTAGGCAAGAAAATTATTTCTCTGTAAGCAAATTCTGGACTTTTGGAATCATTGAAAAACATTTTAAAATTCACTTTATGCTTCAGTCGGATGGTAAGTATATATCCCACCATTCAATTACATGTGCAAAGCTGTGAATGTAAATTATATTCAATCATCATTTGTCAGAAAGCTGAGAGGCTCTACATTGAGATTTCATTTTTAATACTACAAGCTAAATTGCTGTGTTTTCGTTTTCATTAGAGAAACAAGGGACCGTCCACGATACAAGCAATTCCCCTTTTTGGAGTCAATGAAACATGTATCCTCAAGCTATTTAAGGGAAGAAGATCATGTTCAAGTGCTTGGTTGTTCCTATGCAATGCCCACACATTTCACAATGATAAATGCAGTAAAGGTTCTTGTCAAAGAGTTGTTTTACTGAATTGTTGTGAAACTATGTGCATTCACAGAGCTATGAGCAATAACTTTTTGCTCATTACATGAGCCATAGCATAGCTAATGCATGTTATAGAAGAACCTTGGAAAGGATCTTCTGCTTTTGTCAAAGGGTCATCTTTTGAATGTTGCATTAAAACGTCGCTTTGGACCTTCCATCAAGAAAAGTTTCAATCAGAAGAACCTTCAAGAAGATGTGTGGTTTTTGTTGAACATTTAAAAAAAAAACAACAAATCAAGTTAAGTAGAACTAATGTAATATTTAAATGTTTGGATATAATCTTCCCTTTTTGTCCAAATATGTTTTTTGGTTTTGCTTTCTTGTAGAACAGGAAGATCCTATTACTTACATGGAAGCGGTTCCTGGACTGTTGGATTCCTAGGAAGACATTGAAGAATTCAGGTCATATTCCAACTGGGTGGTAAGCAATTGATCAAGCATTCTATCAAATTTTCAAAGCTTTGAATGTAGACAATATGCAATCATCATGTGTCAGAAAGCTGAGAGGCTTTACATTGAGTTTGCATTTTTATTACTAGAAACTAATGTTTTGTATTTCCGTTAAGAAACGAAAGACCATCCTCGATCCATGCAATTCTCTTTTGGCAGTTGCTTAAATCTGTTATCCTCAAGCCAAATACGGTACGAAATATTTCTTGAACTAACTGGTTGCTTCTGTGCAATACCCTCACATTTTACATTGATAAGTACGATAAAAGATCTTAATACAGATTAGTTGCTACTGCATTGTTGCGAATTTGTGTGCCTACGCATAACCTAGGATGTACATTTCTTCGTATTGCATGGCTTAAGCTATGGCTCATGCACTTTGTAGAAGAGCTGAAAAAATACTGCTATTCTTGACAAAGGAGCACCTTCTAAGTGTTGAATTTTAAGGATATTTTGGACCTTCTATCAAGAATGGATGCCATTAGTAAAACATTGAAGAAAATGTGAGGTCTTTACTCTTTAATTTTTGGAAGACACCAAATCAAAGTAATTAGAACAAATTTAGTATTTCAATTTTTGGATTGTATTATCTCCTTTGGTCTTAGCTGAGATTTTTTGTTTTGCTTTGTGTAGGCAAGAAAATTATTTCTCTGGAAGCAAATTCTGGACTCTTGGAATCAATGAAAAACATTTTAAAATTCACGCTATGCTTCAATTGGATGGTAAGTATTTATCCCACCATTCAATTACATGTGCAAAGCTGTGAATGTAAATTGTATTCAATCATCATTTTTCAGAAAGCTGAGAGGCTCTACATTGAAATTTCAATTTTATTATTACAAGCTAAACTGCTGTGTTTTCGTTAGAAGAACAAAGGACCGTCCACGATACAGGCAATTCCCATTTTTGGAGTCAATGAAACATGTATCCTCAGGCTTTTAGTGGAAGAAGATCATGTTCAAGTGCTTGGTTGTTCCTATGCAATGCCCACACATTTCACATTGATAAATGCAGTAAAGGTTCTTGTCAAGGAGTTGTTTTACTGCATTGTTGTGAAACTATCTGCATGCACAGAGCTATGAGCAATAACTTTTTGCTCATTGCATGAGCCATGGCATAGCTAATGCATGTTATAGAAGAACTTTGGAAAGGATCTTCTGCTTTTGTCAAAGGGTCATCTTTTGACTATTGGATTACGACGTCACTTTGGACCTTCCATCAAGAAATGTTTCAATCATAAGAACCTTCAAGAAGATGTGTGGATTTTATTGAACATTTTTTTTAAAAACAACAAATCAAGGTAAGTAGAACTAATGTAATATTTAAATGTTTGGATATAATCTTCCCTTTTTGTCCAAATATATTTTTTTGTTTTGCTTTTTTGTAGAACAGGAAGATCCTATTACTTACCTTGAAGCGGTTCCTGGACTATTGGATTCCTAGGAAGACATTGAAGAATTCAGGTCATATTCCAACTGGGTGGTAAGCAATTGATCAAGCATTCTATCAAATTTTCAAAGCTTTGAATGTAGACAATATGCAATCATCATGTGTCAGAAAGCTGAGAGGCTTTACATTGAGATTGCATTTTTATTACTACAAACTAATCTTTTGTATTTCAGTTAACAAACGAAAGACCATCCTCGATCCATGCAATTCTCTTTTGGCAGTTGCTTAAATCTGTTATCCTCAAGCCAAATACGGTACGAAATATTTCTTGAACTAACTGGTTGCTTCTGTGCAATACCCTCACATTTTACATTGATATGTGCGGTAAAAGTTCTTAATACAGATTAGTTGCTACTGCATTGTTGCGAATTTGTGTGCCTACGCATAACCTAGGATGTACATTTCTTACGTATTGCATGGCTTAAGCTATGGCTCATGCACTTTGTAGAAGAGCTGAAAAAATACTGCTATTCTTGACAAAGGAGCACTTTCTAAGTGTTGAATTTTGAGGATATTTTGGACCTTCTATCAAGAATGAATGCCATTAGCAAAACATTGAAGAAAATGTGAGGCCTTTACTCTTTAATTTTTGGAAGACACCAAATCAAAGTAAGTAGAACAAGTTTAGTATTTCAATTTTTGCATTGTATTTTCTCCATTGGTCCTAGCTGACATTTTTTGTTTTGCTTTGTTTAGGCAAGAAAATTATTTCTCTGGAAGCAAATTCTGGACGCTTGGAATCAATGAAATACATTTTAAAATTCGCGTTATGCTTCAGTTGGATGGTAAGTATTTATTCCAGCATTCAATTACATGTGCAAAGCTGTGAATGTAAATTAGATTCAGTCATCATTTGTCAGAAAGCTGAGAGGCTCTACATTGAGATTTCATTTTTCTTATTACAAGCGAAACTGCTGTATTTTCATTAGAAAAACAAGGGACCGTCCACGATACAGGCAATTCCCCTTTTTGGAGTAAATGAAACATGTATCCTCAGGCTTTTATTGGAAGAAGATCATGTTCAAGTGCTTGGTTGTTCCTATGCAATGCCCACACATTTCACAATGATAAATGCAGTAAAGGTTCTTGTCAAAGAGTTGTTTTACTGCATTGTTGTGAAACTATGTGCATGCACAGAGCTATGAGCAATAACTTTTTGCTCATTGCTTGAGCCATAGCATAGCTAATGCATTTTATAGAAGAACCTTGGAAAGGATCTTCTGCTTTTGTCAAAGGGTCATCTATTGAATGTTGGATTACGACGTCGCTTTTGACATTCCATCAAGAAAATTTTCAATCAGAAGAACCTTCAAGAAGATGTGTGGATTTTATTGAACATTTTTAAAAAAAAACAACAAATCAAGGTAAGTAGAACTAATGTAATATTTAAGTGTTTGGATATAATCTTCCCTTTTTGTTCAAATAAATTTCTTGGTTTTGCTTTTTTGTAGAACAGGAAGATCCTATTACTTACCTGGAAGCGTTTCCTGGACTATTGGATTCCTAGGAACACACTGAAGAATTCAGGTCATATTCTGTTATGTTTGCTAATGACAGGTGTTATGAAGGCAATCCAGAAACACAGTGTGCTTAGCGATCAGAGCGCACACAGTGATCTGACAAATACCCAAAAATACAAGAACGAGCTCTGAGACGTGGAAACTCTGTAGACTGCACACCTGATCCTATCCTAAACACAACTAAAAGCGGCTGTGGATTGCGCCTAACAACTACCTAGGCAACTCGGCACAGCCTAAGAAACTAGCTAGCCTGAAGATAGAAAAATAGGCCTGACTTGCCCCAGAGAAATTCCCCAAAGGAAAAGGCAGCCCCCCACATATAATGACTGTGAGTAAGATGAAAAGACAAAACGTAGGGATGAAATAGATTCAGCAAAGTGGGGCCCGATATTCTAGGACAGAGCGAGGACAGTAAAGCGAACTTTGCAGTCTACAAAAAACCCTAAAGCAAAACCACGCAAAGGGGGCAAAAAAAAACCCACCGTGCCGAACTAACGGCACGGCGGTACACCCTTTGCGTCTCAGAGCTTCCAGCAAAACAAAAGACAAGCTGGACAGAAAAAAAGCAACAAAAAAGCAAAAAGCACTTAGCTATACAGAGCAGCAGGTCACAGGAACAATCAGGAGAAGCTCAGATCCAACACTGAAACATTGACAAGGAGCAAGGATAGCAGCATCAGGCGGAGTTAAGTAATGAAGCAGTTAACGAGCTCACCAGAACACCTGAGGGAGGAAGCTCAGAAGCTGCAGTACCACTTGTGACCACAGGAGTGAATTCAGCCACAGAATTCACAACAGTACCCCCCCCTTGAGGAGGGGTCACCGAACCCTCACCGGACCCCCCAGGCCGACCAGGATGAGCCGCATGAAAGGCACGAACAAGATCGGAAGCATGAACATCAGAGGCAAAAACCCAGGAATTATCTTCCTGAGCATAACCCTTCCATTTAACCAGATACTGGAGTTTCCGTCTAGAAACACGAGAATCCAAAATCTTCTCCACAATATACTCCAATTCCCCCTCCACCAAAATCGGGGCAGGAGGCTCAACAGATGGAACCATAGGTGCCACGTATCTCCGCAACAACGACCTATGGAATACATTATGTATGGAAAAGGAGTCTGGGAGGGTCAAACGAAAAGACACAGGATTGAGAACCTCAGAAATCCTATACGGACCAATAAAACGAGGTTTAAATTTAGGAGAGGAAACCTTCATAGGAATATGACGAGAAGATAACCAAACCAGATCCCCAACACGAAGTCGGGGACCCACACAGCGTCTGCGATTAGCGAAAAGTTGAGCTTTCTCCTGGGACAAGATCAAATTGTCCACTACCTGAGTCCAGATCTGCTGCAACCTATCCACCACAGAATCCACACCAGGACAGTCCGAAGACTCAACCTGTCCTGAAGAGAAACGAGGATGGAACCCAGAATTGCAAAAAAATGGAGAAACCAAGGTAGCCGAGCTGGCCCGATTATTAAGGGCGAACTCAGCCAACGGCAAAAAGGACACCCAATCATCCTGGTCTGCAGAAACAAAACATCTCAGATATGTTTCCAAGGTCTGATTGGTTCGTTCGGTCTGGCCATTAGTCTGAGGATGGAAAGCCGAGGAAAAGGATAGGTCAATGCCCATCCTACCACAAAAGGCTCGCCAAAACCTTGAAACAAACTGGGAACCTCTGTCAGAAACAATATTCTCAGGAATGCCATGCAACCGAACCACATGCTGAAAGAACAAAGGTACCAAATCAGAGGAGGAAGGCAATTTAGCCAAGGGCACCAGATGGACCATTTTAGAAAAGCGATCACAGACCACCCAAATGACTGACATCTTTTGAGAAACGGGAAGGTCAGAAATGAAATCCATCGAAATATGTGTCCAAGGCCTCTTTGGGACCGGCAAGGGCAAAAGCAACCCACTGGCACGAGAACAGCAGGGCTTAGCCCTAGCACAAATCCCACAGGACTGCACAAAAGTACGTACATCCCGTGACAGAGATGGCCACCAGAAGGATCTAGCCACTAACTCTCTGGTACCAAAGATTCCAGGATGACCAGCCAACACCGAACAATGAAGTTCAGAGATAAGTTTATTAGTCCATCTATCAGGGACGAACAGTTTCTCTGCTGGACAACGATCAGCACCCGCCGCAAATCAGGGGAGATGGCAGACACAATGACTCCTTCCTTGAGGATACCCGCTGGCTCAGATAAACCCGGAGAGTCGGGCACAAAACTCCTAGACAGAGCATCCGCCTTCACATTTTTAGAGCCCGGAAGGTACGAAATCACAAAGTCGAAGCGGGCAAAAAATAACGACCAACGGGCCTGTCTAGGATTCAAGCGCTTGGCAGACTCGAGATAAGTCAAGTTCTTATGATCAGTCAGTACCACCACGCGATGCTTAGCTCCTTCAAGCCAATGACGCCACTCCTCGAATGCCCACTTCATGGCCAGCAACTCTCGATTGCCCACATCATAATTACGCTCAGCGGGCGAAAACTTCCTGGAAAAGAAAGCACATGGTTTCATCACTGAGCAATCAGAACCTCTCTGTGACAAAACCGCCCCTGCTCCAATCTCAGAAGCATCAACCTCGACCTGGAACGGAAGAGAAACATCTGGCTGACACAACACAGGGGCAGAACAAAAACGACGCTTCAACTCCTGAAAAGCTTCCACAGCAGCAGAAGACCAATTAACCAAATCAGCACCCTTCTTGGTCAAATCGGTCAATGGTTTGGCAATGCTAGAAAAATTACAGATGAAGCGACGATAAAAATTAGCAAAGCCCAGGAACTTTTGCAGACTTTTCAGAGATGTCGGCTGAATCCAATCCTGGATGGCTTGGACCTTAACTGGATCCATCTCGATAGTAGAAGGGGTAAAGATGAACCCCAAAAATGAAACTTTCTGCACACCGAAGAGACACTTTGATCCCTTCACAAACAAAGAGTTAGCACGCAGGACCTGAAAAACCATTCTGACCTGCTTCACATGAGACTCCCAATCATCTGAGAAGATCAAAATGTCATCCAAGTAAACAATCAGGAATTTATCCAGATACTCACGGAAGATGTCATGCATAAAAGACTGAAACACAGATGGAGCATTGGCAAGTCCGAACGGCATCACTAGATACTCAAAATGACCCTCGGGCGTATTGAATGCAGTTTTCCATTCATCTCCTTGCCTGATTCTCACCAGATTATACGCACCACGAAGATCTATCTTAGTGAACCAACTAGCCCCCTTAATCCGAGCAAACAAGTCAGATAACAATGGCAAGGGATACTGAAATTTAACAGTGATCTTATTAAGAAGGCGGTAATCAATACACGGTCTCAGCGAACCATCCTTCTTGGCTACAAAGAAGAACCCTGCTCCCAGTGGTGATGACGATGGGCGAATATGTCCCTTCTCCAGGGATTCCTTCACATAACTGCGCATAGCGGCGTGTTCGGGCACGGATAAATTAAATAATCGACCTTTAGGGAATTTACTACCAGGAATCAAATTGATAGCACAATCACAATCCCTATGCGGAGGTAGAGCATCGGACTTGGGCTCTTCAAATACATCCTGATAATCAGACAAGAACTCTGGGACCTCAGAAGGGGTGGATGACGAAATCGACAAAAATGGAACATCACCATGTACCCCCTGACAACCCCAGCTGGATACCGACATGGAATTCCAATCCAATACTGGATTATGGGTTTGTAGCCATGGCAACCCCAACACGACCACATCATGCAGATTATGCAACACCAGAAAGCGAATAACTTCCTGATGTGCAGGAGCCATACACATGGTCAGCTGGGCCCAGTATTGAGGTTTATTCTTGGCCAAAGGTGTAGCATCAATTCCTCTCAATGGAATAGGACACCGCAAAGGCTCCAAGAAAAACCCACAACGTTTAGCATAATCCAAATCCATCAGATTCAGGGCAGCGCCCGAATCCACAAATGCCATGACAGAAAACGACGACAAAGAGCATATCAAGGTAATGGACAGAAGGAATTTGGACTGTACAGTACCAATGACGGCAGACCTAGCGGACCGCTTAGTGCGCTTAGGACAATCAGAAATAGCATGAGTGGAATCACCACAGTAGAAACACAGACCATTCAGACGTCTGTATTCCTGCCGTTCAACTCCAGTCATAGTCCTATCGCACTGCATAGGCTCAGGTTTAACCTCAGGCAGTACCGCCAAATGGTGCACAGATTTACGCTCGCGCAAGCGTCGACCGATCTGAATGGCCAAAGACAAAGACTCATTCAAACCAGCAGGCATAGGAAATCCCACCATGACATCCTTAAGAGCCTCAGAGAGACCCTTTCTGAACAAAGCTGCCAGCGCAGATTCATTCCACTGAGTGAGTACTGACCATTTCCTAAATTTCTGACAATATACTTCTATATCATCCTGACCCTGGCACAAAGCCAGCAAATTTTTCTCAGCCTGATCCACTGAATTAGGCTCATCGTACAGCAATCCGAGCGCCAGGAAAAACGCATCGACACTACTCAATGCAGGGTCTCCTGGAGCAAGAGAAAATGCCCAGTCTTGAGGGTCGCCGCGCAAAAAAGAAATAATAATCAAAACCTGTTGAATAGGATTACCAGAAGAATGAAGTTTCAAGGCCAGAAATAGCTTACAATTATTTTTGAAACTTAGAAACTTAGTTCTATCTCCAAAAAACAAATCAGGAATAGGAATTCTTGGTTCTAACATAGATTTCTGATCAATAGTATCTTGAATTTTTTGTACATTTAAAACGAGATTATCCATTGAAGAGCACAGACCCTGAATATCCATGTCCACACCTGTGTCCAGAATCACCCAAATGTCTAGGGGAAAAAAAAAAGTGAACACAGAGCAGAAAAAAGAAAAAAAAAAAAAAAAAATGATGTCAGAACTTTTTCTTTCCCTCTATTGAGAATCATTAGTTTGGGCTCCTTGTACTGTTATGTTTGCTAATGACAGGTGTTATGAAGGCAATCCAGAAACACAGTGTGCTTAGCGATCAGAGCGCACACAGTGATCTGACAAATACCCAAAAATACAAGAACGAGCTCTGAGACGTGGAAACTCTGTAGACTGCACACCTGATCCTATCCTAAACACAACTAAAAGCGGCTGTGGATTGCGCCTAACAACTACCTAGGCAACTCGGCACAGCCTAAGAAACTAGCTAGCCTGAAGATAGAAAAATAGGCCTGACTTGCCCCAGAGAAATTCCCCAAAGGAAAAGGCAGCCCCCCACATATAATGACTGTGAGTAAGATGAAAAGACAAAACGTAGGGATGAAATAGATTCAGCAAAGTGGGGCCCGATATTCTAGGACAGAGCGAGGACAGTAAAGCGAATTTTGCAGTCTACAAAAAACCCTAAAGCAAAACCACGCAAAGGGGGCAAAAAAAAACCCACCGTGCCGAACTAACGGCACGGCGGTACACCCTTTGCGTCTCAGAGCTTCCAGCAAAACAAAAGACAAGCTGGACAGAAAAAAAGCAACAAAAAAGCAAAAAGCACTTAGCTATACAGAGCAGCAGGTCACAGGAACAATCAGGAGAAGCTCAGATCCAACACTGAAACATTGACAAGGAGCAAGGATAGCAGCATCAGGCGGAGTTAAGTAATGAAGCAGTTAACGAGCTCACCAGAACACCTGAGGGAGGAAGCTCAGAAGCTGCAGTACCACTTGTGACCACAGGAGTGAATTCAGCCACAGAATTCACAACAATATTCCAACTGGGTGGTAAGCAATTGATCAAGCATTCTATCAAATTTTCAAAGCTTTGAATGTAGACAATATGCAATCATCATGTGTCAGAAAGCTGAGAGGCTTTACATTGAGATTGCATTTTTATTACTACAAACTAATCTTTTGTATTTCAGTTAAGAAACAAAAGACCATCCTCGATCCATGCAATCCTCTTTTGGCAGTTGCTTAAATCTGTTATCCTTAAGCCAAATATGGTACGAAATATTTGTTGAACTAACTGGTTGCTTCTGTGCAATACCCTCACATTTTACATTGATAAGTACGGTAAAAGTTCTTAATACAGATTAGTTGCTACTGCACTGTTGCGAATTTGTGTGCCTACGCATAACCTAGGATGTACATTTCTTACGTATTGCATGGCTTAAGCTATAGCTCATGCACTTTGTAGAAGAGCTGAAAAATACTGCCATTCTTGACAAAGGAGCACCTTCTAAGTGTTGAATTTTAAGGATATTTTGGACCTTCTATCAAAAATGGATGCCATTAGTAAAACACTGAAGAACATGTGAGGCCTTTACTCTTTAATTTTTGGAAGACACCAAATCAAAGTAAGTAGAACAAATTTAGTATTTCAAATTTTTGCATTGTTTTTTCTCCTTTGGTCTTAGCTGACATTTTTTGTTTTGCTTTGCATAGGCAAGAAAATTATTTCTCTGAGAGCTAATTCTGGACTCTTGGAATCAATGAAAAACATTTTAAAATTCACGTTATGCTTCAGTTGGATGGTAAGTATTTATCCCACCATTCAATTACATGTGCAAAGCTGTGAATGTAAATTGTATTCAATCATCATTTGTCAGAAAGCTGAGAGGCTCTACATTGAGATTTCATTTTTCTTATTACAAGCGAAACTGCTGTGTTTTCATTAGAAAAACAAGGGACCGTCCACGATACAGGCAATTCCCCTTTTTGGAGTAAATGAAACATGTATCCTCAGGCTTTTATTGGAAGAAGATCATGTTCAAGTGCTTGGTTGTTCCTATGCAATGCCCACACATTTCACAATGATAAATGCAGTAAAGGTTCTTGTCAAAGAGTTGTTTTACTGCATTGTTGTGAAACTATGTGCATGCACAGAGCTATGAGCAATAACTTTTTGCTCATTGCATGAGCCATGGCATAGCTAATGCATGTTATAGAAGAACTTTGGAAAGGATCTTCTGCTTTTGTCAAAGGTTCATATTTTGAATATTGGATTACAACGTCACTTTGGACCTTCCATCAAGAAATGTTTCAATCATAAGAACCTTCAAGAAGATGTGTGGATTTTATTGAACATTTTTTTTAAAAACAACAAATCAAGGTAAGTAGAACTAGAGTAATATTGGATATAATCTTCCCTTTTTGTCCAAATATTTTTTTTGATTTTGCTTTTTTGTAGAACAGGATGATCTTATTACTTACCTTGAAGCAGTTCCTGGACTATTGGATTCCTAGGAAGACATTGAAGATTTCAGGTCATATTCCAACTGGGTGGTAAGCAATTGATCAAGCATTCTATCAAATTTTCAAAGCTTTGAATGTAGACAATATGCAATCATCATGTGTCAGAAAGCTGAGAGGCTTTACATTGAGATTGCATTTTTATTACTACAAACTAATCTTTTGTATTTCAGTTAAGAAACGAAAGACCATCCTCGATCCATGCAATTCTCTTTTGGCAGTTGCTTAAATCTGTTATCCTCAAGCCAAATACGGTACGAAATATTTCTTGAACTAACTGGTTGCTTCTGTGCAATACCCTCACATTTTACATTGATATGTGCGGTAAAAGTTCTTAATACAGATTAGTTGCTACTGCATTGTTGCGAATTTGTGTGCCTACGCATAACCTAGGATGTACATTTCTTACGTATTGCATGGCTGAAGCTATGGCTCATGCACTTTGTAGAAGAGCTGAAAAAATACTGCTATTCTTGACAAAGGAGCACTTTCTAAGTGTTGAATTTTGAGGATATTTTGGACCTTCTATCAAGAATGAATGCCATTAGCAAAACATTGAAGAAAATGTGAGGCCTTTACTCTTTAATTTTTGGAAGACACCAAATCAAAGTAAGTAGAACAAGTTTAGTATTTCAATTTTTGCATTGTATTTTCTCCATTGGTCCTAGCTGACATTTTTTGTTTTGCTTTGTGTAGGCAAGAAAATTATTTCTCTGGAAGCAAATTCTGGACGCTTGGAATCAATGAAAAATATTTTAAAATTCACGTTATGCTTCAGTTGGATGGTAAGTATTTATTCCAGCATTCAATTACATGTGCAAAGCTGTGAATGTAAATTGTATTCAATCATCATTTGTCAGAAAGCTGAGAGGCTCTACATTGAGATTTCATTTTTCTTATTACAAGCGAAACTGCTGTGTTTTCATTAGAAAAACAAGGGACCGTCCACGATACAGGCAATTCCCCTTTTTGGAGTAAATGAAACATGTATCCTCAGGCTTTTATTGGAAGAAGATCATGTTCAAGTGCTTGGTTGTTCCTATGCAATGCCCACACATTTCACAATGATAAATGCAGTAAAGGTTCTTGTCAAAGAGTTGTTTTACTGAATTGTTATGAAACTATATGCATGCACAGAGCTATGAGCAATAACTTTTTGCTCATTGCTTGAGCCATAGCATAGCTAATGCATGTTATAGAAGAACCTTGGAAAGGATCTTCTGCTTTTGTCAAAGGGTCATCTTTTGAATGTTGGATTACAACATCACTTTGGACCTTCCATCAAGAAATGTTTCAATCATAAGAACCTTCAAGAAGATGTGTGGATTTTATTGAACATTTTTAAAAAAAAACAACAAATCAAGGTAAGTAGAACTAATGTAATATTTAAGTGTTTGGATATAATCTTCCCTTTTTGTTCAAATATATTTCTTGGTTTTGCTTTTTTGTGGAACAGGAAGATCCTATTACTTACCTGGAAGTGGTTCCTGGACTATTGGATTCCTAGGAACACACTGAAGAATTCAGGTCATATTCCATCTGGGTGGTAAGCAATTGATCAAGCATTCTATCAAATTTTCAAAGCTTTGAATGTAGACAATATGCAATCATCATGTGTCAGAAAGCTGAGAGGCTTTACATTGAGATTGCATTTTTATTACTACAAACTAATCTTTTGTATTTCAGTTAAGAAACGAAAGACCATCCTCGATCCATGCAATTCTCTTTGGCAGTTGCTTAAATCTGTTATCCTCAAGCCAAATACGGTACGAAATATTTGTTGAACTAACTGGTTGCTTCTGTGCAATACCCTCACATTTTACATTGATAAGTACGGTAAAAGTTCTTAATACAGATTAGTTGCTACTGCACTGTTGCGAATTTGTGTGCCTACCATAACCTAGGATGTACATTTCTTATGTATTGCATGGCTTAAGCTATGACTCACGCTCTTTTTAGAAGAGCTGAAAAAATACTGCCATTCTTGACAAAGGAGCACCTTCTAAGTGTTGAATTTTGAGGATATTTTGGACCTTCTATCAAGAATGGATGCCATTAGTAAAACATTGAAGAAAATGAGAGGTCTTTACTCTTTAATTTTTGGAAGACACCAAATCAAAGTAATTAGAACAAATTTAGTATTTCAATTTCTGCATTGTAATTTCTCCATTGGTCTTAGCTGATATTTTTTGTTTTGCTTTGTGTAGGCAAGAAAATTATTTTTCTGGAAGCAAATTCTGGACTCTTGGAATCAATGAAAAACATTTTAAAATCCAAGTTATGCTTCAGTTGGATGGTAAGTATTTATCCCACCATTCAACTACATGTGCAAAGCTGTGAATGTAAATTGTATTCAATCATCATTTGTCAGAAAGCTGAGAGGCTCTACATTGAGATTTCATTTTTATTATTACAAGCTAAACTGCTGTGTTTTCGTTAGAAGAACAAGGGACCGTCCACAATACAGGCAATTCCCCTTTTTGGAGTCGATGAAACATGTATCCTCAGGCTTTTAGTGGAAGAAGATCATGTTCAAGTGCTTGGTTGTTCCTATGCAATGCCCACACATTTCACAATGATAAATGCAGTAAACATTCTTGTCAAGGAGTTGTTTTACTGCATTTTCGTGAAACTATGTGCATGCAAAGAGCTATGAGCAATAACTTTTTGATCATTGCATGAGCCATAGCATAGCTAATGCATGTTATAGAAGAACCTTTTTGTAAAGGATCTTCTGCTTTTGTCAAAGGGTCATCTTTTGAATGTTGGATTACGACGTCGCTTTGGACCTTCCATCAAGAAAAGTTTTAATCAGAAGAACCTTCAAGAAGATGTGTGGATTTTGTTGAACATTTTTCAAAAAAACAACAAATCAAGTAAGTAGAACTAATGTAATATTTAAATGTTTGGATATAATCTTCCCTTTTTGTCCAAATATGTTTTTGGTTTTGCTTTCTTGTAGAACAGGAAGATCCTATTACTTACATGGAAGCGGTTCCTGGACTGTAGGATTCCTAGGAAGACATTTAAGAATTCAGGTCATATTCCAACTGGGTGGTAAGCAATTGATCAAGCATTCTACCAAATTTTCAAAGCTTTGAATGTAGACAATATGCAATCATCATGTGTCAGAAAGCTGAGAGGCTTTACATTAAGATTGTATTTTTATTAATACAAACTAATCTTTTGTATTTCAGTTAAGAAACGAAAGACCATCCTCAATCCATGCAATTCTCTTTTGGCAGTTGCTTAAATCTGTTATCCTCAAGCCAAATACGGTATGAAATATTTCTTGGACTAACTGGTTGCTTCTGTGCAATACCCTCACATTTTACATTGATAAGTACGGTAAAAGTTCTTAATACAGATTAGTTTCTACTGCATTGTTGCAAATTTGTTTGCCTATGCATAACCTAGGATGTACATTTCTTACGTATTGCATGGCTTAAGCTATGGCCCATGTACTTTTTAGAAGAGCTGAAAAATTACTGCCATTCTTGACAAAGGAGCACCTTCTAAGTCTTGAATTTTGAGGATATTTTGGACCTTCTATCAAGAATGGATGCCATTAGTAAAACATTGAAGAACATGTGAGGCCTTTACTCTTTAATTTTTGGAAGACACCAAATCAAAGTAAGTAGAACAAATTTAGCATTTCAATTTTTGCATTGTAATTTCTCCATTGGTTTTAGCTGACATTTTTTGTTTTGCTTTGTGTAGGCAAGAAAATTATTTCTCTGGAAGCAAATTCTGGACTCTTGGAATCAATGAAAAACATTTTAAAATTCACGCTATGCTTCAGTTGGATGGTAAGTATTTATTCCACCATTCAATTACATGTGCAAAGCTGTGAATGTAAATTGTATTCAATCATCATTTGTCAGAAAGCTGAGAGGCTCTACATTGAGATTTCATTTTTATTATTACAAGCTAAACTGCTGTGTTTTCGTTAGAAAAACAAGGGACCGTCCACGATACAGGCAATTCCCCTTTTTGGAGTCAATGAAACATGTATCCTCAGGCTTTTATTGGAAGAAGATCATGTTCAAGTGCTTGGTTGTTCCTATGCAATGCCCAAACATTTCATAATGATAAATGCAGTAAAGGTTCTTGTCAAAGAGTTGTTTTACTGAATTGTTGTGAAACTATCTGCATGCACAGAGCTATGAGCAATAACTTTTTGCTCATTGCATGAGCCATGGCATAGCTAATGCATGTTATAGAAGAACCTTGGAAAGGATCTTCTGCTTTTGTCAAAGGGTCATCTTTTGAATGTTGGATTACGACGTCGCTTTGGACCTTCCATCAAGAAAAGATTCAATCAGAAGAACCTTCAAGAAGATGTGTGGATTTTGTTGAACATTTAATAAAAAAAAAACAACAAATCAAGGTAAGTACAACTAATGTAATATTTAAATGTTTGGATATAATCTTCCCTTTTTGTCCAAATATGTTTTTTGGTTTTGCTTTCTTGTATAACAGGAAGATCCTATTACTTACATGGAAGCGGTTCCTGGACTGTAGGATTCCTAGGAAGACATTGAAGAATTCAGGTCATATTCCAGCTGGGTGGTAAGCAATTGATCAAGAATTCTATCAAATTTTCAAAGCTTTGAATGTAGACAATATGCAATCATCAATTGTAAGAAAGCTGAGAGGCTTTACAATGAGAAGTTCTTAATACAGATTAGTTTCTACTGCATTGTTGCGAATTTGTTTGCCTACGCATAACCTATGATGTACATTTCTTACGTATTGCATGGCTTAAGCTATGGCCCATGTACTTTTTAGAAGAGCTGAAGAAATACTGCCATTCTTGACAAAGGAGCACCTTCTAAGTGTTAAATTTTGAGGATATTTTGGACCTTCTATCAAGAATGGATGCCATTAGTAAAACGTTGAAGAACATGTGAGGCCTTTCCTCTTTAATTTTGGAAGACACCAAATCAAAGTAAGTAGAACAAATTTAGTATTTCAATTTTTGCATTGTAATTTCTCCATTGGTGTTAGCTGACATTTTTTGTTTTGCTTTGTGTAGGCAAGAAAATTATTTCTCTGGAAGCAAATTCTGGACTGTTGGAATCAATGAAAAACATTTTAAAATTCACGTTATGCTACAGTTGGATGGTAAGTATTTATCCCACCATTCAATTACATGTGCAAAGCTGTGAATGTAAATTGTATTCAATCATCATTTGTCAGAAAGCTGAGAGGCTCTACATTGAGATTTCATTTTTATTATTACAAGCTAAACTGCTGTGTTTTCGTTAGAAAAACAAGGGACCGTCCACGATACAGGCAATTCCCCTTTTTGGAGTCAATGAAACATGTATCCTCAGGCTTTTATTGGAAGAAGATCATGTTCAAGTGTTTGGTTGTTCCTATGCAATGCCCACACATTTCACAATGATAAATGCAGTAAAGGTTCTTGTCAAAGAGTTGTTTTACTGCATTGTTGTGAAACTATGTGCATGCACAGAGCTATGAGCAATAACTTTTTGCTCATTGCATGAGCCATGGCATAGCTAATGCATGTTATAGAAGAACTTTGGAAAGGATCTTCTGCTTTTGTCAAAGGGTCATCTTTTGAATATTGGATTACGACGTCACTTTGGACCTTCCATCAAGAAATGTTTCAATCATAAGAACCTTCAAGAAGATGTGTGGATTTTATTGAACATTTTTTTTAAAAACAACAAATCAAGGTAAGTAGAACTAATGTAATATTTAAATGTTTGGATATAATCTTCCCTTTTTGTCCAAATATATTTTTTGGTTTTGCTTTTTTGTAGAACAGGATGATCCTATTACTTACCTTGAAGCGGTTCCTGGACTATTGGATTCCTAGGAAGACATTGAAGAATTCAGGTCATATTCCAACTGGGTGGTAAGCAATTGATCAAGCATTCTATCAAATTTTCAAAGCTTTGAATGTAGACAATATGCAATCATCATGTGTCAGAAAGCTGAGAGGCTTTACATTGAGATTGCATTTTTATTACTACAAACTAATCTTTTGTATTTCAGTTAAGAAACGAAAGACCATCCTCGATCCATGCAATTCTCGTTTATTCTCAGCGAGATAGGTCAAGCGTAGGACCTCGTATAAGAGAGATGCCGTAAAGTGGCTACGAGGTACACATAAAATTGGCCATTTTTATGCGCTAAAAGCTCTCATTTTTCATATTTCTAGTGCAGTAATGCAGTTCAAATTTCGTGTTTTTAAGTTTGCATGTTTTGGCGCTGCAGTGTGCTGCCCTATTTACTTAACTATATACGAGTTGGCGACTCTGGGTTCAGCACCTGTTCACACTCAGTCTATGTTTGGATGTGCAGGTCAGGTTTTTGAAATGTATTCTTTAGCCTTCTGATCGTGCACTCCCCGCCTCCTAGCTTCAGGTGTTTTAATTATAGTAGGTCCAATACCCCTCCACAGAGAGAGAGAATTTAAGTCCAAGAAGAGGTTTCACATGTACCCATTCAGATGGAGATGTTTATTCTCAGCGAGGTAGGTCAAGTGTAGGACCTCGTATAAGAGAGATGCCGTAAAGTGGCTACGAGGTACACATAAAATTGACCATTTTTATGCGCTAAAAGCTCTCATTTTTCATATTTCTAGTGCAGTAATGCAGTTCAAATTTCGTGTTTTCTAGTTTGCATGTTTTGGCGCTGCAGTGTGCTGCCCTATTTACTTAACTAAAAAGAAAGGAAAGACCATCCTCGATCCATGCAATTCTCTTTTGGCAGTTGCTTAAATCTGTTATCCTCAAGCCAAATACGGTACAAAATATTTGTTGAACTAACTGGTTGCTTCTGTGCAATACCCTCACATTTTACATTGGTAAGAACGGTAAAAGTTCTTAATACAGACTAGTTGCTGCTGAATTGTTGCGAATTTGTGTGCCTACGCATAACCTAGGATGTACATTTCTTACGTATTGCATGGCTTAAGCTATGGCTCATGCACTTTGTAGAAGAGCTGAAAAAATGCTGCCATTCTTGACAAACGAGCACCTTCTAAGTGTTGAATTTTTTGAGGATATTTTGGACCTTCTATCAAGAATGGATGTCATTAGTAAAACATTGAAGAACATGTGAGGCCTTTACTCTTTAATTTTTGGAAGACACCAAATCAAAGTAAGTAGAACAAATTTAGTATTTCAAATTTTTGCATTGTATTTTCACCTTTGGTCTTAGCTGACATTTTTTCTTTTGCTTTGTGTAGGCAAGAAAATTATTTCTCTGGAAGCAAATTCTGGACTCTTGGAATCAATGAAAAACATTTTAAAATTCATGTTATGCTTCAGTTGGATGGTAAGTATTTATTCCACCATTCAATTACATGTGCAAAGCTGTGAATGTAAATTATATGCAATCATCATTTGTCAGAAAGCTGAGAGGCTCTACATTGAGATTTCATTTTTATTACTACAAGCTAAACTGCTGTGTTTTCATTAGAAAAACAAGGGACCGTCCACGATACAGGCAATTCCCCTTTTTGGAGTCAATGAAACATGTATCCTCAGGCTATTTATTGGAAGAACATCATGTTCAAGTGTTTGGTTGTTGCTATGCAATGCCCACACATTTCACAATGATAAATGCAGAAAAGGTTCTTGTCAAAGAGTTGTTTTACTGCATTGTTGTGAAACTATGTGCATGCACAGAGCTATGAGCAATAACTTTTTGCACTTTGCATAAGCCATGGCATAGCTAATGCATGTTATAGAGGAACCTTGGAAAGGATCTTAAGCTTTTGTCAAAGGGTCATCTTTTGAATATTGGATTACGACGTCGCTTTTGACCTTCCATCAAGAAAAGTTTCAATCAGAAGAACCTTCAAGACGATGTGTGGATTTTATTGAACATTTTTAAAAAAAAACAACAAATCAATTTAAGTAGAACTAATGTAATATTTAAATGTTTGGATATAATCTTCCCTTTTTGTCCAAATATGTTTTTTGGTTTTGCTTTCTTGTAGAACAGGAAGATCCTATTACTTACCTGGAAGCGGTTCCTGGATTATTGGATTCCTAGGAAGACATTGAAGAATTCAGGTCATATTCCAACTGGGTGGTAAGCAATTGATCAAGCATTCTATCAAATTTTCAAAGCTTTGAATGTAGACAATATGCAATCATCGTGTGTCAGAAAACTGAGAGGCTTTACATTGAGATTGCATTTTTATTACTACAAACTAATCTTTTGTATTTCACTTAAGAAACGAAAGACCATCCTCGATCCATGCAATCCTCTTTTGGCAGTTGCTTAAATCTGTTATCCTCAAGCCAAATACGGTACGAAATATTTGTTGAACTAACTGGTTGCTTCTGTGCAATACCCTCACATTTTACATTGATAAGTACGGTAAAAGATCTTAATACAGATTAATTGCTACTGCATTGTTGCGAATTTATATGCCTACGCATAACCTAGGATGTACATTTCTTACGTATTGCATGGCTTAAGCTATGGCTCATGCACTTTGTAGAAGAGCTGAAAAAATACTGCCATTCTTGACAAAGGAGCACCTTCTAAGTGTTGAATTTTGAGGATATTTTGGACCTTCTATCAAGAATGGATGCCATTAGTAAAACATTGAAGAAAATGTGAGGCCTTTACTCTTTAATATTTGGAAGACACCAAATCAAAATAAGTAGAACAAATTTAGTATTTCAAATTTTTGCATTGTATTTTCTCCATTGGTCTTAGCTGACATTTTTTGTTTTGCTTTGTGTAGGCAAGAAAATTATTTCTCTGGAAGCAAATTCTGGACTCTTGGAATCAATGAAAAACATTTTAAAATTCACGTTATGCTACAGTTGGATGGTAAGTATTTATTCCACCATTCAATTACATGTGCAAAGCTGTGAATGTAAATTGCATTGAATCATCATTTGTCAATAAGCTGAAAGGCTCTACATTGAGATTTCATTTTTATTATTACAAGCTAAACTGCTGTGTTTTCGTTAGAAAAACAAGGGACCGTCCACGATACAGGCAATTCCCCTTTTTGGAGTCAATGAAACATGTATCCTCGGGCTATTTATTCGAAGAAGATAATGTTCAAGTGCTTGGTTGTTCCTATGCAATGCCCACACATTTCACAATGATAAATGCAGTAAAGGTTCTTGTCAAAGGGTTGTTTTACTGCGTTGTTGTGAAACTATGTGCATGCACAGAGCTTGAGCAATAACTTTTTCCTCATTGCATTAGCCATAGCATAGCTAATGCGTGTTATAGAAGAACCTTGGAAAGGATCTTCTGCTTTTGTCAAAGGGTCATCTTTTGAATGTTGGATTACGATGTCGCTTTAGACCTTCCATCAAGAAAAAATTTTCAATCAGAAGAACCTTCAAGAAGATGTGTGGATTTTATTGAACATTTTTTAAAAAAACAACAAATCAAGGTAAGTAGAACTAATGTAATATTTAAGTGTTTGGATATAATCTTCCCTTTTTGTTCAAATATATTTCTTGGTTTTGCTTTTTTGTAGAACAGGAAGATCCTATTACTTACCTGGAAGCGGTTCCTGGACTATTGGATTCCTAGGAAGTCATTGAAGAATTCAGGTCGTATTCCAACTGGGTGGTAAGCAATTGATCAAGCATTCTATCAAATTTTCAAAGCTTTGAATGTAGACAATATGCAATCATCATGTGTCAGAAAGCTGAGAGGCTTTACATTAAGATTGCATTTTTATTACTACAAACTAATCTTTTGTATTTCAGTTAAGAAACGAAAGACCATCCTCGATCCATGCAATTCTCTTCTGCCAGTTGCTTAAATCTGTTATCCTTAAGCCAAATATGGTACGAAATATTTGTTGAACTAACTGGTTGCTTCTGTGCAATACCCTCACATTTTACATTGATACGTACGGTAAAAGTTCTTAATACAGATTAGTTGCTACTGCACTGTTGCGAATTTGTGTGCCTACGCATAACCTAGGATGTACATTTCTTACGTATTGCATGGCTTAAGCTATAGCTCATGCACTTTGTAGAAGAGCTGAAAAATACTGCCATTCTTGACAAAGGAGCACCTTCTAAGTGTTGAATTTTAAGGATATTTTGGACCTTCTATCAAAAATGGATGCCATTAGTAAAACATTGAAGAACATGTGAGGCCTTTACTCTTTAATTTTTGGAAGACACCAAATCAAAGTAAGTAGAACAAATTTAGTATTTCAAATTTTTGCATTGTTTTTTCTCCTTTGGTCTTAGCTGACATTTTTGTTTTGCTTTGCATAGGCAAGAAAATTATTTCTCTGAGAGCTAATTCTGGACTCTTGGAATCAATGAAAAACATTTTAAAATTCACGTTATGCTTCAGTTGGATGGTAAGTATTTATCCCACCATTCAATTACATGTGCAAAGCTGTTAATGCAAATTATATTCAATCATCATTTGTCAGAAAGCTGAGAGGCTCTACATTGAGATTTCATTTTTATTACTACAAGCTAAACTGCTGTGTTTTCGTTAGAGAAACAAGGGACCGTCCATGATACAGGCAATTCCCCTTTTTGGAGTCAATGAAACATGTATCCTCAGGCTATTTATGGGAAGAAGATCATGTTCAAGTGTGTGGTTGTTCCTATGCAATGCCCACACATTTCACAATGATAAATGCAGTAAAGGTTCTTGTCAAAGAGTTGTTTTACTGAATTGTTGTGAAACTATGTGCATGCACAGAGCTATGAGCAATAACTTTTTGCTCATTGCATGAGCCATAGCATAGCTAATGCATGTTATAGAAGAACCTTGGAAAGGATCTTCTGCTTTTGTCAAAGGGTCATCTTTTGAATGTTGGATTACGACGTCGCTTTGGACCTTCCATCAAGAAAAGTTTCAATCAGAAGAACCTTCAAGAAGATGTGTGGATTTTATTGAACATTTTTTAACCCCTTAAGCCCCGAGGGTGGTTTGCACGTTAATGACCGGGCCAATTTTTACAATTCTGACCACTGTCCCTTTATGAGGTTATAACTCTGGAACACTTCAACAGATCTTGGCGATTCTGACATTGTTTTCTTGTGATATATTGTACTTCATGACATTTGTAAAATTTCTTCGATATAACATGCATTTATTTGTGAAAAAAACGGAAATTTGGCGAAAATTTTGAAAATTTTGCAATTTTCAAACTTTGAATTTTTATGCCCTTAAATCACAGAGATATGTCACACAAAATAATTAATAAGTAACATTTCCCACATGTCTGCTTTACATCAGCACAATTTTGGAACCCAAATTTTTTTTTTTAGGGAGTTATAAGGGTTAAAAGTTGACCAGCAATTTCTCATTTTTACAACACCATTTTTTTTTAGGGACCACATCTCATTTGAAGTCATTTTGAGGGGTCTATATGATAGAAAATACCCAAGTGTGACACCATTCTAAAACCTGCACCCCTCAAGGTGCTCAAAACCATATTCAAGAAGTTTATTAACCCTTCTGGTGCTTCACAGGAATTTTTGGAATGTTTAAATAAAAATGAACATTTAACTTTTTTTCACAAAAAATTTACTTCAGCTCCAATTTGTTTTATTTTACCAAGGGTAAGAGGAGAAAATGGACCCCAAAAGTTGTTTTACAATTTGTCATGAGTACAACGATACCCCATATGTGGGGGTAAACCACTGTTTGGGCGCATGACAGAGCTCGGAAGCGAAGGAGCCCCATTTGACTTTTCAATGCAAAATTGACAGGAATTGAGATGGGACGCCATGTTGCGTTTGGAGAGCCACTGATGTGCTTAAACATTGAAACCCCCACAAGTGACACCATTTTGGAAAGTAGACCCCCTAAGGAACTTATCTAGATGTGTTTTGAGTGCTTTGACCCACCAAGGGCTTCACAGAAGTTTATAATGCAGAGCCATAAAAATAAAACAAAAATTTTTTCCCACTAAAATTATTTTTTAGCCCCCAGTTTTGTATTTTCCCGAGGGTAACAGGAGAAATTGGATGCCAAAAGTTGTTGTCCAATTTGTCCTGAGTGTGCTGATACCCCATATGTGGGGAGGAACCACCGTTTGGACGCATGGGAGGGCTCGGAAGGGAAGGAGGGCCATTTGGAATGCAGACTTAGATGGAATGGTCTTCAGGCATCACATTGCGTTTGCATAGCCCCTAATGTACCTAACCAGAAGAAACTCCCCATAAGTGACACCATTTTGGAAAGTAGACCCCCTAAGGAACTCATCTAGATGTGTTGTGAGAGCTTTGAACCCCCAAGTGTTTCACTACAGTTTGTAACGCAGAGCCGTGAAAATAAAAAAAAAACTTTCCACAAAAAATTATTTTTTAGCCCCCAGTTTTGTATTTTCCTGAGGGTAAGAGGAGAAATTCGACCCCAAAAGTTGTTGTCCAATTTGTCCTGAGTACGCTGATACCCCATATGTGGGGGGAACCACCGTTTGGGCGCATGGGAGGGCTTGGAAGGAAAGGAGCGCCATTTGGAATGCAGATTTAGATGGAATGGTCTGCAGGCATCACATTGCATTTGCAGAGCCCCTAATGTACCTAAACAGTAGAAACCCCCCACAAGTGACCCCATATTGGAAACTAGACCCCCCAAGGAACTTATCTAGATGTGTTGTGAGAACTTTTAACCCCCAAGTGTTTCACTACAGTTTATAACGCAGAGCCGTGAAAATAAAAAATCTTTTTTTTTCCCACAAAAATTATTTTTAGCCCCCAGTTTTGTATTTTCCCAAGGGTAACAGGAGAAATTGGACCCCAAAAGTTGTTGTCCTATTTGTCCTGAGTACCTGAGTACGCTGATACCCCATATGTTGGGGTAAACCCCTGTTTGGGCACATGGGAGAGCTCGGAAGGGAAGGAGCACTGTTTTACTTTTTCAACGCAGAATTGGCTGGCGATACTAAATATGTGTACTTTTATTGTTTTTTTTTAATTTAGATAAAGAAATGTATTTATGGGAATAATATTTTTTTTTTCATTATTTAGGAATTTTTTTTATTTTTTTTTACACATTTGGAAAAATTTTTTTTAACTTTTTTACTTTGCCCCAGGGGGGAACATCACAGATCAATGATCTGACAGTTTGCACAGCACTCTGTCAGATCACCGATCTGTCTGAGAGCAGTGCAGGCTTCACAGTGCCTGCTCTGAGCAGGCTCTGTGAAGCCACCTCCCTCCCTGCAGGACCCGGATGCCGTGGCCATCTTGGATCCGGGCCTGGAGCAGGGAGGGAGGTGAAGAGACCCTCGCAGCAGCGCGATCACATCGTGTTGCTGGGGGGGCTCAGGGAAGCCCGCAGGGAGCCCCCTCCCTGCGCGATGCTTCCCTGCACCACTGGCACACCGCGATCATGCCGCGGTGTGCCGGGGGTGAATGTGCCGGGAGCGGTCCGTGACCGCTCCTGGCACATAGTGCCGGATGTCAGCTGCGATAGGCAGCTGACACCCGGCCGCGATCGGCCGCGCTCCCCCCGTGAGCGTGGCCGATCGCGTATGACATACTATCCCGTCACTAGGAATTAAGTCCCAGGGCACCTTGACGGGATAGTACGTCATATGGGATTAAGGGGTGAAAAAAACAACAAATCAAGGTAAGTAGAACTAATGTAATATTTAAATGTTTGGATATAATCTTCCCTTTTTGTCCAAATATATTTTTTGGTTTTGCTTTTTTGTAGAACAGGAAGATCCTATTACTTACCTGGAAGCGGTTTCTGGACTATTGGATTCCTAGGAAGACATTGAAGAATTCAGGTCATATTCCAACTGGGTGGTAAGCAAATGATCAAGCATTCTATCAAATTTTCAAAGCTTTGAATGTGGACAATATGCAATCATCATGTGTCAGAAAGCTGAGGCTTTACATTGAGATTGCATTTTTATTACTACAAACTAATCTTTTGTATTTCAGTTAAGAAACGAAAGACCATCCTCGATCCATGCAATTCTCTTTTGGCAGTTGCTTAAATCTGTTATCCTCAAGCCAAATACGGTACGAAATATTTGTTGAACTAACTTGTTGTTTCTGTGCAATACCCTCACATTTTACATTGATAAGTACGGTAAAAGTTCTTAATACAGATTAGTTGCTACTGCATTGTTGTGAAATTGTGTGCCTATGCATAACCTAGGATGTACATTTCTTATGTATTGCATGGCTTAAGCTATGGCTCATGCACTTTGTAGAAGAGCGGAAAAATACTGCCATTGTTGACAAAGTAGCACCTTCTAAGTGTTGAATTTTGAGGATATTTTGGACCTTCTATCAAGAATGGATGCCATTAGTAAAGCATTGAAGAAAATGTGAGGCCTTTACTCTTTAATTTTTGGAAGACACCAAATCAAAGTAAGTAGAACAAATTTAGTATTTCAATTTTTGCATTGTATTTTCTCCATTGGTCTTAGCTGACATTTTTTGTTTTGCTTTGTGTAGGCAAGAAAATTATTTTTCTGGAAGCAAATTCTGGACTCTTGGAATCAATGAAAAACATTTTAAAATTCACGTTATGCTTCAGTTGGATGGTATTTATCCCACCATTCAATTACGTGTGCAAAGCTGTGAATGTAAATTAGATTCAATCATCATTTGTCAGAAAGCTAAGAGCCTCTACATTGAGATTTCATTTTTATTACTACAAGCTAAACTGCTGTGTTTTCGTTAGAGAAACAAGGGACCGTCCACGATACAGGCAATTCCCCTTTTTGGAGTCAATGAAACATGTATCCTCAGGCTATTTATTGGAAGAAGATCATGTTCAAGTGCTTGGTTGTTCCTATGCAATGCCCACACATTTCATAATGATAAATGCAGTAAAGGTTCTTGTCAAAGAGTTATTTGACTGCATTGTTGTGAAACTATCTGCATGCACAGAGCTGTGAGCAATAACTTTTTGCTCATTGCATGAGCCATAGCATAGCTAATGCATGTTATAGAAGAACCTTGGAAAGGATCTTCTGCTTTTGTCAAAGGGTCATCTTTTGAATGTTGCATTACGATGTCGCTTTGGACCTTCCATCAAGAAAATTTTCAATCAGAAGAACCTTCAAGAAGATGTGTGGATTTTGTTGAACATTTTTTAAAAAAAAAAACAAATCAAGGTAAGTAGAACTAATGTAATATTTAAATGTTTGGATATAATCTTCCCTTTTTGTCCAAATATGTTTTTTGGTTTTGCTT
This sequence comes from Ranitomeya imitator, assembly GCF_032444005.1. NCBI lineage: Eukaryota > Metazoa > Chordata > Amphibia > Anura > Dendrobatidae > Ranitomeya > Ranitomeya imitator. The sequence goes on from NC_091288.1 coordinate 83,125,017, forward strand.
TCTTGTAGAACAGGAAGATCCTATTACTTACATGGAAGCGGTTCCTGGACTGTTGGATTCCTAGGAAGACATTGAAGAATTCAGGTCATATTCCAACTGGGTGGTAAGCAATTGATCAAGCATTCTATCAATTTTTCAAAGCTTAGAATGTAGACAATATGCAATCATCATGTGTCAGAAAGCTGAGAGGCTTTACATTGAGTTTGCATTTTTATTACTACAAACTTATCTTTTGTATTTCAGGTAAAAAAAGAAAGACCATCCTCGATCCATACAATTCTCTTTTGACAGTTGCTTAAATCTGTTATCCTCAAGCCAAATACGGTACGAAATATTTCTTGAACTAACTGGTTGCTTCTGTGCTATACCCTCACATTTTACATTGATAAGTACGGTAAAAGTTCTTAATACAGATTAGTTGCTACTGCATTGTTGCGAATTTGTGTGCCTACGCATAACCTATGATGTACATTTCTTACGTATTGCATGGCTTAAGCTATGGCCCATGTACTTTTTAGAAGAGCTGAAGAAATACTGCCATTCTTGACAAAGGAGCACCTTCTAAGTGTTAAATTTTGAGGATATTTTGGACCTTCTATCAAGAATGGATGCCATTAGTAAAACGTTGAAGAACATGTGAGGCCTTTCCTCCTTAATTTTGGAAGACACCAAATCAAAGTAAATAGAACAAATTTAGTATTTCAATTTTTGCATTGTAATTTCTCCATTGGTCTTAGCTGACATTTTTTGTTTTGCTTTGTGTAGGCAAGAAAATTATTTCTCTGGAAGCAAATTCTGGACTGTTGGAATCAATGAAAAACATTTTAAAATTCACGTTATGCTTCAGTTGGATGGTAAGTATTTATCCCACCATTCAATTACATGTGCAAAGCTGTGAATGTAAATTGTATTCAATCATCATTTGTCAGAAAGCTGAGAGGCTCTACATTGAGATTTCATTTTTATTATTACAAGCTAAACTGCTGTGTTTTCGTTAGAAAAACAAGGGACCGTCCACGATACAGGCAATTCCCCTTTTTGGAGTCAATGAAACATGTATCCTCAGGCTTTTTTTGGAAGAAGATCATGTTCAAGTACTTGGTTGTTCCTATGCAATGCCCACACATTTCATAATGATAAATGCAGTAAAGGTTCTTGTCAAAGAGTTGTTTTACTGAATTGTTGTGAAACTATCTGCATGCACAGAGCTATGAGCAATAACTTTTTACTCATTGCATGAGCCACGGCATAGCTAATGCATGTTATAGAAGAACCTTGGAAAGGATCTTCTGCTTTTGTCAAAGGGTCATCTTTTGAATGTTGGATTACGACGTCGCTTTGGAACTTCCATCAAGAAAAGATTCAATCAGAAGAACCTTCAAGAAGATGTGTGGATTTTGTTGAACATTTTTAAAAAAAAACAACAAATCAAGGTAAGTACAACTTATGTAATATTTAAATGTTTGGATATAATCTTCCCTTTTTGTCCAAATATGTTTTTTGGTTTTGCTTTCTTGTAGAACAGGATGATCCTATTACTTACATGGAAGCGGTTCCTGGACTGTAGGATTCCTAGGAAGACATTGAAGAATTCAGGTCATATTCCAACTGGGTGGTAAGCAATTGATCAAGAATTCTATCAAATTTTCAAAGCTTTGAATGTAGACAATATGCAATCATCATGTGTAAGAAAGCTGAGAGGCTTTACAATGAGATTGCATTTTTATTACTACAAACTAATCTTTTGTATTTCAGTTAAGAAACGAAAGACCATCCTCGATCCATGCAATCCTCTTTTGGCAGTTGCTTAAATCTGTTATCCTCAAGCCAAATACGGTACGAAATATTTGTTGACCTAACTAGTTGCTTCTGTGCAATACCCTCACATTTTACATTGATAAGTACGGTAAAAGTTCTTAATACAGATTAGTTGCTACTGCATTGTTGCGAATTTGTGTGCCTACGCATAACCTAGGATGTACATTTCTTACGAATTGCATGGCTTAAGCTATGGCTCATGCACTTTGTAGTAGAGCTGAAAAAATACTGCCATTCTTGACAAAGGAGCACCTTCTAAGTGTTGAATTTTGAGGATATTTTGGACCTTCTATCAAGAATGGATGCAATTAGTAAAACATTGAAGAAAATGAGAGGTCTTTACTCTTTAATTTTTGGAAGACACCAAATCAAAGTAAGTAGAACAAATTTAGTATTTCAATTTCTGCATTGTAATTTCTCCATTAGTCTTAGCTGATATTTTTTGTTTTGCTTTGTGTAGGCAAGAAAATTATTTTTCTGGAAGCAAATTCTGGACTCTTGGAATCAATGAAAAACATTTTAAAATCCAAGTTATGCTTCAGTTGGATGGTAAGTATTTATCCCACCATTCAATTACATGTGCAAAGCTGTGAATGTAAATTGTATTCAATCATCATTTGTCAGAAAGCTGAGAGGCTCTAAATTGAGATTTCATTTTTATTATTACAAGCTAAACTGCTGTGTTTTCGTTAGAAGAACAAGGGACCGTCCACAATACAGGCAATTCCCCTTTTTGGAGTCGATGAAACATGTATCCTCAGGCTTTTAGTGGAAGAAGATCATGTTCAAGTGCTTGGTTGTTCCTAAGCAATGCCCACACATTTCACAATGATAAATGCAGTAAAGGTTCTTGTCAAGGAGTTGTTTTACTGCATTTTCCTGAAACTATGTGCATGCAAAGAGCTATGAGCAATAACTTTTTGCTCATTGCATGAGCCATAGCATAGCTAATGCATGTTATAGAAGAACCTTTTTGTAAAGGATCTTCTGCTTTTGTCAAAGGGTCATCTTTTGAATGTTGGATTACGACGTCGCTTTGGACCTTCCATCAAGAAAAGTTTTAATCAGAAGAACCTTCAAGAAGATGTGTGGATTTTGTTGAACATTTTTCAAAAAAACAACAAATCAAGGTAAGTAGAACTAATGTAATATTTAAATGTTTGGATATAATCTTCCCTTTTTGTCCAAATATGTTTTTGGTTTTGCTTTCTTGTAGAACAGGAAGATCCTATTACTTACATGGAAGCATTTCCTGGACTGTAGGATTCCTAGGAAGACATTTAAGAATTCAGGTCATATTCCAAGTGGGTGGTAAGCAATTGATCAAGCATTCTACCAAATTTTCAAAGCTTTGAATGTAGACAATATGCAATCATCATGTGTCAGAAAGCTGAGAGGCTTTACATTGAGATTGCATTTTTATTACTACAAACTTATCTTTTGTATTTCAGTTAAGAAACGAAAGACCATCCTCGATCCATGCAATCCTCTTTTGGCAGTACCTGCGGTACCCCACTGGTCACACCGACCCAGTTAGAGACTATACCATTTATAACCACCCTCTGCTTTCTATCACTAAGCCAGTTACTAACCCATTTACACACATTTTCCCCCAGACCAAGCATTCTCATTTTGTGTACCAACCTCTTGTGCGGCACGGTATCAAACGCTTTGGAAAAATCGAGATATACCACGTCCAATGACTCACCGTGGTCCAGCCTATAGCTTACCTCTTCATAAAAACTGATTAGATTGGTTTGACAGGAGCGATTTCTCATAAACCCATGCTGATATGGAGTTAAACAGTTATTCTCATTGAGATAATCCAGAATAACATCCCTCAGAAACCCTTCAAATATTTTACCAACAATAGAGGTTAGACTTACTGGCCTATAATTTCCAGGTTCACTTTTAGAGCCCTTTTTGAATATTGGCACCACATTTGCTATGCGCCAGTCCTGCGGAACAGACCCTGTCGCTATAGAGTCCCTAAAAATAAGAAATAATGGTTTATCTATTACATTACTTAGTTCTCTTAGTACTCGTGGGTGTATGCCATCCGGACCCGGAGATTTATCTATTTTAATCTTATTTAGCCGGTTTCGCACCACTTCTTGGGTTAGATTGGTGACCCTTAATATAGGGTATTCATTGTTTCTTGGGATTTCACCTAGCATTTCATTTTCCACCGTGAATACCGTGGAGAAGAAGGTGTTTAATATGTTAGCTTTGAATGTAGACAATATGCAATCATCATGTGTCAGAAAGCTGAGAGGCTTTACATTGAGATTGCATTTTTATTACTACAAACTTATCTTTTGTATTTCAGTTAAGAAACGAAAGACCATCCTCGATCCATGCAATCCTCTTTTGGCAGTTGCTTAAATCTGTTATCCTCAAGCCAAATACGGTACGAAATATTTGTTGACCTAACTAGTTGCTTCTGTGCAATACCCTCACATTTTGCATTGATAAGTACGGTAAAAGTTCTTAATACAGATTAGTTGCTACTGCATTGTTGCGAATTTGTGTGCCTACGCATAACCTAGGATGCACATTTCGTACGTATTGCATGGCTTAAGCTATGGCTCATGCACTTTGTAGAAGAGCTGAAAAAATACTGCCATTCTTGACAAAGGAGCACCTTCTAAGTGTTGAATTTTGAGGATATTTTGGACCTTCTATCAAGAATGGATACCATTAGTAAAACATTGAAGAACATGTGAGGCCTTTACTCTTTAATTTTTGGAAGACAACAAATCAAAGTAAGTAGAACAAATTTAGTATTTCATTTTTTGCATTGTATTTTCTCCATTGGTCTTAGCTGACATTTTTTGTTTTGCTTTGTGTAGGCAAGAAAATTATTTCTCTGTAAGCAAATTCTGGACTTTTGGAATCATTGAAAAACATTTTAAAATTCACTTTATGCTTCAGTTGGATGGTAAGTATTTATCCCACCATTCAATTACATGTGCAAACCTGTGAATGTAAATTATATTCAATCATCATTTGTCAGAAAGCTGAGAGGCGCTACATTGAGATTTCATTTTTAATACTACAAGCTAAATTACTGTGTTTTCGTTTTCGTTAGAGAAACAAGGGACCGTCCACGATACAGGCAATTCCCCTTTTTGGAGTCAATGAAACATGTATCCTCAGGCTTTTATTGGAAGAAGATCATGTTCAAGTGTTTGGTTGTTCCTATGCAATGCCCACACATTTCACAATGATAAATGCAGTAAAGGTTCTTGTCAAGGAGTTGTTTTACTGCATTGTTGTGAAACTATGTGCATGCAAAGAGCTATGAGCAATAACTTTTTGCTCATTGCATGAGCCATGGCATAGCTAATGCATGTTATAGAGGAACCTTGGAAAGGATCTTCTGCTTTTGTCAAAGGGTCATCTTTTGAATATTGGATTACGACGTCACTTTGGACCTTCCATCAAGAAATGTTTCAATCAGAAGAACCTTCAAAAAGATGTGTGGATTTTATTGAACATTTAAAAAAAAAAAACAAATCAAGGTAAGTAGAACTAATGTAATATTTAAATGTTTGGATATAATCTTCCCTTTTTGTCCAAATGTATTTTTTGGTTTTGCTTTTTTGTAGAACAGGATAATCCTATTACTTACCTTGAAGCGGTTCCTGGAGTATTGGATTCCAAGGAAGACATTGAAGAATTCAGGTCATATTCCAACTGGGTGGTAAGCAATTGATCAAGCATTCTATCAAATTTTCAAAGCTTTGAATGTAGACAATATGCAATCATCATGTGTCAGAAAGCTGAGAGGCTTTACATTGAGATTGCATTTTTATTACTACAAGCTAAACTGCTGTGTTTTCGTTAGAAAAACAAGGGACTGTGCACGATACAGGCAATTCCCCTTTTTGGAGTCGATGAAACATGTATCCTCAGGCCTTTATAGGAAGAAGAACATGTTCAAGTGCTTGGTTGTTCCTATGCAATGCCCACACATTTCACAATGATAAATGCAGTAAAGGTTCTTGTCAAGGAGTTGTTTTACTGCATTGTTGTGAAACTATGTGCATGCACAGAGCTATGGGCAATAACTTTTTGCTCATTGCATGAGCTATAGCATAGATAATGCATGTTATAGAGGAACCTTGTAAAGGATTTTCTGTTTTTGTCAAAGGGTTATCTTTTGAATGTTGGATTATGACGTCGCTTTGGACCTTCCATCAAGAAAAGTTTCAATCAGAAGAACCTTCAAGAAGATGTGTGGATTTTGTTGAACATTTTTTTAAAAAACAACAAATCAAGGTAAGTAGAACTAATGTAATATTTAAATGTTTGGATATAATCTTCCCTTTTTGTCCAAATATGTTTTTTGGTTTTGCTTTCTTGTAGAACAGGAAGATCCTATTACTTACATGGAAGCGGTTCCTGGACTGTTGGATTCCTAGGAAGACATTGAAGAATTAAGGTCATATTCCAACTGGGTGGTAAGCAATTAATCAAGCATTCTATCAAAATTTCAAAGCTTTGAATGTAGACAATATGCAATCATCATGTGTCAGAAAGCTGAGAGGCTCTACATTGAGATTTCATTTTTATTATTACAAGCTAAACTGCTGTGTTTTCATTAGAAAAACAAGGGACCGTCCACGATACAGGCAATTCTCCTTTTTGGAGTAAATGAAACATGTATCCTCAGGCTTTTATTGGAAGAAGATCATGTTCAAGTGCTTAGTTGTTCCTATGCAATGCCCACACATTTCACAATGATAAATGCAGTAAAGGTTCTTGTCAAAGAGTTGTTTTACTGCATTGTTGTGAATCTATGTGCATGCACAGAGCTATGAGCAATAACTTTTTGCTCATTGCATGAGCCATGGCATAGCTAATGCATGTTATAGAGGAACCTTGGAAAGGATCTTCTGCTTTTGTCAAAGGGTCATCTTTTGAATGTTGGATTACGACATCGCTTTGGACCTTCCATCAAGAAAATTTTCAATCAGAAGAAACTTCAAGAAGATGTGTGGATTTTATTGAACATTTTTTTTAAAAACAACAAATCAAGGTAAGTAGAACTAATGTTATATTTAAATGTTTGGATATAATCTTCCCTTTTTGTCCAAATATATTTTTTTGCTTTGCTTTCTTGTAGAACAGGAAGATCCTATTACTTACCTGGAAGCGGTTCCTGGACTATTGGATTCCTAGGAAGACATTGAAGAATTCAGGTCATATTCCAACTGGGTGGTAAGCAATTGATCAAGCATTCTATCAAATTTTCAAAGCTTTGAATGTAGACAAAAGATGGTATGGGAGAAGGACCTGCCATGACATCACGGTCACATGACGTCATCACAGGCCCTGCGCACCTGCGCTACAAAGACCTGCCATGACGTCACGGTCATGTGACCGCGACGTCATCACAGGTCCTGCGCTCATACCAACCCTGGGACCGGAAGTTGCCATGGACTACAAGGGGCCCTCGAAAAGGTGAATATATGTTTATTTTTTATTTTTTAACCTGTGACAAACCTGGCTGGGCAATATACTACGTGACTGGTCAATATACTATGTGGCTCTGTGCTGTATACTACTTCGCTGTGCAATATACTACGTGGCTCTGTGCTGTATACTACATCACTGGGCAATATACTACGTGACTGGCCAATATACTACGTGGCTCTGTGCTGTATACTACATCGCTGTGCAATATACTACGTGGCTCTGTGCTGTATACTACATCACTGGGCAATATACTACGTCACTGGGCAATATACTACGTAACTGGGCAATATACTACGTGGCTATGTGCTATATACTACGTCACTGGGCAATATACTACGTAACTGGGCAATATACTACGTGGCTGCACAATATACATGTCACTAGGCAATATACTATGTAACTGGGCAATATACTACGTTGCTGCGCCATATACACGTCACTAGGCAATATACTACGTAACTGGGCAATATACTACGTGGCTGGGCAATATACTACGTCACTGGGCAATATACTACATGGTTGGGCAATATACTACGTGGTTGGGCAATATACTACGTGACTGGGCAATATACTACGTCACTGGGCAATATACTACGTGGTTGGGCAATATACTACGTCACTGGGCAATATACTACGTAGCTGGGCAATATACTACGTGTCTGGGCAATATACTACGTGTCTGGGCAATATACTACGTAGGTGGGCAATATACTACGTGGCTGGGCAATATACTAAGTAACTGTGCAATATACTACATGGCAGGGCAATATACTACGTGGCTGGACAATATACTACGTGGCTGGACATTATACTGCGTGACTGTGCAATATGCTATGTGGCTGGACAATATACTGTACTATGTGGCTGGACAATATACTGCGTGACTGTGCAATATACTACGTGGCTGGGCAATATACTACATCGTTGGGCAATATACTATGTGGTTGGGCAATATACTACGTGACTGCAATATACTACGTCACTGGGCAATATACTATGTGTCTGGGCAATATACTACGTCACTGGGCAATATACTACGTGACTGGGTAATATACTACGTGTCTGGGCAATATACTACGTCACTGGGCAATATACTACGTGTCTGGGCAATATACTACGTAGCTGGGCAATATGCTACGTGGCCGGACAATATACTACGTGACTGTGCAATATACTACGTGGCTGGGCAATATACTATGTCACTGGGCAATATACTACGTGGCTGGGCAATATACTATGTGGCTGGGCAATATACTGCGTGGCTGGACAATATACTACGTGACTGTGCAATATAGTACGTGGCTGGGCAATATACTATGTCACTGGGCAATATACTACGTGGCTGGGCAATATACTACGTGGTTGGCCAATATACTACATCACTGGGCAATATACTACGTGGCTGGGCAATATACTACGTGGCTGGGCAATATACTATGTGGCTGGGCAATATACTGCGTGGCTGGACAATATACTACGTGGCTGGGCAATATACTACGTGACTGGGCAATATACTACGTGACTGGGCAATATACTACGTGACTGGGCAATATACTACGTGACTGTGCAATATACTACGTGGCTGGGCAATATACTACGTGGCTGGGCAATATACTGCGTGGCTGGACAATATACTACGTGACTGGGCAATATACTACGTGACTGGGCAATATACTACGTGACTGTGCAATATACTACGTGGCTGGGCAATATACTACGTGGCTGGGCAATATACTACGTGGCTGGACAATATACTACGTGGGCATGCATATTCTAGAATACCTGATGCGTTAGAATCGGGCCACCATCTAGTAGTAATATAATGCACCCCCATAGCTGTATAATACACCCCCACAGTAGTATAATGCTCCCCCATAGTCAACTTCTGGCCTCGGATTTGCCGGCGGTGTGTATTGCCATGCACATACCCAAAGGGTCTCTGTGCTGCAACACACTTCAACTAAATGTGGGTCTGAGGATGCACACCCAGTTGAGGATTGTGCTGACGTCATCGAGCCTCCACTCACATGGGTTCGGTCGCGACCTCTGAGATGTTACGCCCCTGTGGGATGTCACATGTCGTCTCTTCTGGAATGTAAATGACTATAATTTCTTCCATAGGGACAGTGTCATGTGCAAGCTGATGTATCAAAGTCATAAAAGTCCATGTTTCAGCAGAGATCGCAGCACAAAGACCAAGTATCTACTGCACAATTTACTGTCCAATGATTTGCAAACTACATTCAGGTAATAGAGTCTATACAGAAAATTACTAGTAAGATGGTAATACGCTAAGTTTGGAGTGTTAAAACTATGTACAATACAATTTACGAATTTGACTCACTTAGGGCAAACTTGAAACCGGTCAGAAAAACGGCATCCCTAATATCAGACACCTAAGACTGACCTATCTCATGGGTTTTTGTTGTGACCTATCTCATGGATTTTAGTTATGTATTCATTCAAGTATCCAGTGCAAGATTGTTAGGGAGGTGGTGAAAGAAATTTGGGTTCTTATAATGTCACAGGTGATCACCGTACAACCTGTACACTGAATATACACTTATAGTGTTACTGAACATGGTACATAACTAGTGATCATTAAATATTTATCATACCACAGATAGGACTATACCACACCCTGACATAAGGTGAAAATTAGAGTACAAAAAACAATACTTTATTGATAAAACATTATAGACCATAAATGCTTGATGGCAATAAAAACGAACAAAACAAGCTGAGTGTCATAAAACAATGGCAGGAGGAAGGCTAGGGAAAGGTCCTAATACATAATCCAACGATAAAAGGGATAAAGCCCCGTATAATTGACACTATAAACGGCGGGATATCCACTCCTATAGAGTCAGGAGTAAGTGGTAGGAACAACGGTTGCTGAGACTAGCACCATGCGGAGTAATCCCCACACATAATTAGTATAAGCGGACAGCGATTGTAAGCCCAAAGTGGTTATGCTACATAGTAACATAGTAACATAGTAACATAGTTAGTAAGGCCGAAAAAAGACATTTGTCCATCCAGTTCAGCCTATATTCCATCATAATAAATCCCCAGATCTACGTCCTTCTACAGAACCTAATAATTGTATGATACAATATTGTTCTGCTCCAGGAAGACATCCAGGCCTCTCTTGAACCCCTCGACTGAGTTCGCCATCACCACCTCCTCAGGCAAGCAATTCCAGATTCTCACTGCCCTAACAGTAAAGAATCCTCTTCTATGTTGGTGGAAAAACCTTCTCTCCTCCAGACGCAAAGAATGCCCCCTTGTGCCCGTCACCTTCCTTGGTATAAACAGATCCTCAGCGAGATATTTGTATTGTCCCATTATATACTTATACATGGTTATTTGATCGCCCCTCAGTCGTCTTTTTTCTAGACTAAATAATCCTAATTTCGCTAATCTATCTGAGTATTGTAGTTCTCCCATCCCCTTTATTAATTTTGTTGCCCTCCTTTGTACTCTCTCTAGTTCCATTATATCCTTCCTGAGCACCGGTGCCCAAAACTGGACACAGTACTCCATGTGCGGTCTAACTAGGGATTTGTACAGAGGCAGTATAATGCTCTCATCATGTGTATCCAGACCTCTTTTAATGCACCCCATGATCCTGTTTGCCTTGGCAGCTGCTGCCTGGCACTGGCTGCTCCAGGTAAGTTTATCATTAACTAGGATCCCCAAGTCCTTCTCCCTGTCACATTTACCCAGTGGTTTCCCATTCAGTGTGTAATGGTGACATTGATTCCTTCTTCCCATGTGTATAACCTTACATTTATCATTGTTAAACCTCATCTGCCACCTTTCAGCCCAAGTTTATCTTCTCTTGTATTAACTGCTTTACATAGTTTTGTATCATCTGCAAATATCGATATTTTACTGTGTAAACCTTCTACCAGATCATTAATGAATATGTTGAAGAGAACAGGTCCCAATACTGACCCCTGCGGTACCCCACTGGTCACACCGACCCAGTTAGAGACTATACCATTTATAACCACCCTCTGCTTTCTATCACTAAGCCAGTTACTAACCCATTTACACACATTTTCCCCCAGACCAAGCATTCTCATTTTGTGTACCAACCTCTTGTGCGGCACGGTATCAAACGCTTTGGAAAAATCGAGATATACCACGTCCAATGACTCACCGTGGTCCAGCCTATAGCTTACCTCTTCATAAAAACTGATTAGATTGGTTTGACAGGAGCGATTTCTCATAAACCCATGCTGATATGGAGTTAAACAGTTATTCTCATTGAGATAATCCAGAATAACATCCCTCAGAAACCCTTCAAATATTTTACCAACAATAGAGGTTAGACTTACTGGCCTATAATTTCCAGGTTCACTTTTAGAGCCCTTTTTGAATATTGGCACCACATTTGCTATGCGCCAGTCCTGCGGAACAGACCCTGTCGCTATAGAGTCCCTAAAAATAAGAAATAATGGTTTATCTATTACATTACTTAGTTCTCTTAGTACTCGTGGGTGTATGCCATCCGGACCCGGAGATTTATCTATTTTAATCTTATTTAGCCGGTTTCGCACCACTTCTTGGGTTAGATTGGTGACCCTTAATATAGGGTATTCATTGTTTCTTGGGATTTCACCTAGCATTTCATTTTCCACCGTGAATACCGTGGAGAAGAAGGTGTTTAATATGTTAGCTTTTTCCTCGTCATCTACAACCATTCTTTCCTCACTATTTTTTAAAGGGCCTACATTTTCAGTTTTTATTCTTTTACTATTGATATAGTTGAAGAACAGTTTGGGATTAGTTTTACTCTCCTTAGCAATGTGCTTCTCTGTTTCCTTTTTGGCAGCTTTAATTAGTTTTTTAGATAAAGTATTTTTCTCCCTATAGTTTTTTAGAGCTTCAATGGTGCCATCCTGCTTTAGTAGTGCAAATGCTTTCTTTTTACTGTTAATTGCCTGTCTTACTTCTTTGTTTAGCCACATTGGGTTTTTCCTATTTCTAGTCCTTTTATTCCCACAAGGTATAAACCGCTTACACTGCCTATTTAGGATGTTCTTAAACATTTTCCATTTATTATCTGTATTCTTATTTCTGAGGATATTGTCCCAGTCTACCAGATTAACCCTGCTGTTCTGTTGGTCAAAAATGACCGACTTTGAACTTCAATATTCTTTAAAATATTCAAGATGCGGCTCTGAAACCCGTGGCCGACCGACCCATCCTCATTTAAGTCAATCAACCACAAGTTTCAGAACCGCATCTTGAACACCCCAAAAAATACCAAAGTTCAAAATAGGTCTCCCCAGACCGAACAGAACAGCAGGGTTAAGGGCATCTCTAAGCTGGTCAAACTTTGCCTTCCTAAAGTTCAGTGTTTTTGTGACTCCCTGACAAGTTCCCCTAGTGAAAGACAAGTGAAACTGTACAATATTGTGGTCGCTATTTCCTAGATGCCCGACCACCTGCAGATTTGTTATTCTGTCAGGTCTATTAGATAGTATTAGGTCTAAAAGTGCTGCTCCTCTGGTTGGATTCTGCACCAATTGTGAAAGATAATTTTTCTTGGTTATTAGCAGAAACCTGTTGCCTTTATGGGTTTCACAGGTGTCTGTTTCCCAGTTAATATCCGGGTAGTTAAAGTCCCCCATAACCAGGACCTCATTATGGGTTGCAGCTTCATGTATCTGCTTTAGAAGTAGACTTTCCATGGTTTCTGTTATATTTGGGGGTTTGTAACAGACCCCAATGAGAATTTTGTTACCATTTTTCCCTCCATGAATTTCGACCCATATGGATTCGACATCCTCATTTCCTTCGCTAATATCCTCCCTTAAAGTGGACTTTAGACAAGACTTTACATAGAGACAAACCCCTCCTCCTCTCCGATTTTTACGATCCTTTCTAAACAGACTGTAACCCTGTAAGTTAACTGCCCAGTCATAGCTTTCATCTAACCATGTCTCGGTTATTCCCACTATGTCAAAGTTACCTGTAGATATTTCTGCTTCTAGTTTTTCCATCTTGTTTGTCAGGCTTTTGGCGTTTGCGAGCATGCAGTTTAGAGGATTTTTTTTGTTCCAATCACCTCGCTGTGGATTGTTTTAGAAATGTTCTTACCTCCCTTCTGAGTATGTTTTCCTGGGTCTTCTTTGTTCAAGTCTAATGTTTTTCTTCCCGTCCCCTCTTCTTCTAGTTTAACGCCCTCCTGATGAGTGTAGCGAGTCTTCTGGCGAATGTGTGTTTCCCAGGTTTGTTGACGTGTAGTCCGTCTCTGGCGAGGAGTCCATCGTACAAGTAATTCACACCGTGGTCCAGGAATCCGAATCCTTGTTGTCTGCACCATCGTCTTAGCCAGTTGTTTGCATCAAGGATCCTGTTCCATCTCCTGGTGCCATGCCCGTCTACTGGAAGGATAGAAGAAAAAACTACCTGTGCATCCAGTTCCTTTACTTTCTTCCCCAACTCTTCAAAGTCTTTGCAGATTGTCGGTAGGTCCTTCCTTGCCGTGTCATTGGTGCCAACATGTATCAGAAGAAATGGTTGGACGTCCTTGGAGCTGAAGAGCTTTGGTATCCTATCGGTCACATCCTTCATCATCGCACCTGGAAGGCAGCATACTTCTCTTGCGGTTATGTCCGGTCTGCAGATGGCTGCTTCTGTGCCTCTCAGTAGTGAGTCTCCCACCACCACCACTCTTCGTTGCTTCTTGGCTGTACTTTTTGCTGTCACTTGTTGCTGTGTGCCCTTTTCTTTTTTGCTTGCTGGTATTGCTTCATCCTTAGGTGTGCCGTCTTCATCCTCTACAAAGATTTGATATCGGTTCTTCAGTTGTGTGGTTGGTGATTTCTCCATGGTCTTCTTGGTTCTTTTGGTCACATGCTTCCACTCATCTGCTTTTGGAGGTTCTCTGACACTTTTTTCACCTTCTGTGACCAGTAGAGATGCTTCTGTTCTGTCTAGAAAGTCTTCATTCTCTTTGATGAGTTTCAAAGTTGCTATTCTTTCTTCCAGACCCCGCACCCCTTTTCTTCTAAAAGGGCCACTAGTCTACACTTCTGACAGGTGAAATTGGATTCTTCTTCTGGTCGATCTGTGAACATGTAGCACATGCTGCAGCTCACCATGTAGGTTGTCACATCTGCCATGTTGCTCCTAGATCCTGCTGACTTGCTGTGTGTTTTCCTTCTTGTGTAATGTACTCAGCCAAGCTCTCTTGCAATAATGTCCTACAGGCAAATATGCAAATTAGCCTCCTCAAGCTTGAATCCCTGGTTTGGTGATGCTTTCCAAGCAGCTGGTCCCGGCTGTACCCAACGATCTTCTAGCTTAGGGAGACTCTTTGCTTTTCCCAGAAGGCACCTGGAATATGCAAATTAGCCTCCTCAAGCTTGAATCCCTGGTTTGGTGATGCTTTCCAAGCAGCTGGTCCCGAACTGTACCCAACGATCTTCTAGCTTAGGGAGACTCTTCGCTTTTCCCAGAAGGCACCTGGAATATGCAAATTAGCCTCCTCAAGCTTGAATTCCTGGTTTGGTGATGCTTTCCAAGCAGCTGGTCCCGGCTGTACCCAACGATCTTCTAGCTTAGGGAGACTCTTCGCTTTTCCCAGAAGGCACCTGGAATATGCAAATTAGCCTCCTCAAGCTTGAATCCCTGCGGCAAAGTATACCGCCGTTGGTACCACTCACATAGTAGTATTAATGTGCACACACCAAAATCAATAAATAATCATGAGAATTACCCACCGCAATAGGGGACCCTACACGAACCTGCCTCCGCCCCAACGCGCGTTTTGGCACAAACAACCTTCGTCAGGGGGCATTGAAGTGAACTACAGCCGTGTACATATAGGAACAACCCCGGAAGTGAAAAGCGGCAATGACCCGGAAGTGACTGACGCTGCCATAGCAACCACCAACGCTGAACACTACAGGAACTCCGGGCAGAGACCAGCGACCACGGGGACCCCACGTGATCAGCCGTCACCCGACTGGGACCTGAGCGCTACAGCATTGAGGGGGATGACAGCGCATAGAAGAAGTGGTAAGTAACATCACCAATGACAGTATGCCACGCACTAGAGAAAGCGATGTGCCAGAAGTAACACTTCACATACAAGAAATGTAAGCAGAGGTGATAGCAGGATAGTAAATAAACACAATGCTGACTATATTAGGAAGAAAGGGGAAGCGAGGGAAGGGGAGGGGGGAAGAAAGGGGGAAAAGAGAAGGGGGGGGAAAAGAAACAAAGGAGGCAACCATCATATAAATAATTAAATGATACATAATTACTATAAACCCTCCTCTAAATACCAATCCCACCCCAAGCGGACATAAAATGGCCAAATGACCAGATTATGGCACATGTTGCAAAAGTCTACACCCCGACATATTACAAATAATGCTAATAATAGTCCACAGAGTGTACAAAGGGCGGAAATATACAGCCATAAACGGACAATCAAGAAAACCCCAATTAAATCACAATACTAATAAATATAGCATAAATTGCAAAAGTCTACACCCCCTCAATAATATAAATAGCACTACAGCAATCACACTCAAAATATATACGTTTCGGCAATCAATAATTCTTGAAATATTCAGCCAAATTTGGCCATAAATGTCCTCCAACACACGACAGCAACACAAAGTTCATCCGTAGATTGTAGAGAGACGCCGGTAACCGCCTAAGATCATCATAATGGAAAAGCCACCGGGTAGGTAACCTAAACACCATACTGGACTAACATAACAGCAGTTAAAAACTTTAAAACAAAAACATATAAATTTGACACTCATACCCAAATGCTCAAATGCACAGCAGCCACCCGATAACTACAAAAAAGGGGCATAGCTGATATTATCATTTAATCCTATTGGGTGGACCGTATTAAGTGTCCAGATCCACCTAGACTCAATCTGGGCTAAATGTCCAATTGGAGGTGGGAATACGAGGAGGGGGAACTTTCCAACGTTTAGCCC
Source organism: Ranitomeya imitator (assembly GCF_032444005.1). NCBI lineage: Eukaryota > Metazoa > Chordata > Amphibia > Anura > Dendrobatidae > Ranitomeya > Ranitomeya imitator. The sequence continues at coordinate 83,141,300 of NC_091288.1, forward strand.
AGATTGAGTCTAGGTGGATCTGGACACTTAATACGGTCCACCCAATAGGATTAAATGATAATATCAGCTATGCCCCTTTTTTGTAGTTATCGGGTGGCTGCTGTGCATTTGAGCATTTGGGTATGAGTGTCAAATTTATATGTTTTTGTTTTAAAGTTTTTAACTGCTGTTATGTTAGTCCAGTATGGTGTTTAGGTTACCTACCCGGTGGATTTTCCATTATGATGATCTTAGGCGGTTACCGGCGTCTCTCTGCAATCTACGGATGAACTTTGTGTTGCTGTCGTGTGTTGGAGGACATTTATGGCCAAATGTGGCTGAATATTTCAAGAATTATTGATTGCCGAAACGTATATATTTTGAGTGTGATTGCTGTAGTGCTATTTATATTATTGAGGGGGTGTAGACTTTTGCAATTTATGCTATATTTATTAGTATTGTGATTTAATCGGGTTTTCTTGATTGTCCGTTTATGGCTGTATATTTCCGCCCTTTGTACACTCTGTGGGCTATTATTAGTCAGCATATATAGTCAGCATTGTGTTTATTTACTATCCTGCTATCACCTCTGCTTACATTTCTTGTATGTTAAGTGTTACTTCTGGCACATCGCTTTCTCTAGTGCGTGGCATACTGTCATCTGTGATGTTACTTACCACTTCTTCTATGCGCTGTCATCCCCCTCAACGCTGTAGCGCTCAGGTCCCGGTCGGGTGACGGCTGATCACGTGGGGTCCCCGTGGTCGCTGGTCTCTGCCCGGAGTTCCTGTAGTGTTTAGCGTTGGTGGTTGCTATGGCAGCGTCAGTCACTTCCGGGTCATTGCCGCCTTTCACTTCCGGGGTTGTTCCTATATGTACACGGCTGTAGTTCACTTCAATGCCCCCTGACGAAGGTTGTTTGTGCCGAAACGCGTGTTGGGGCGGAGGCAGGTTCGTGGAGGGTCCCCTATTGCGGTGGGTAATTCTCATGATTATTTATTGATTTTGGTGTGTGCACATTAATACTACTATGTGAGTGGTACCAACGGCGGTATACTTTGCGGCAGCATAACCACTTTGGGCTTACAATCGCTGTCTGCTTATACTAATTATGGGTGGGGATTACTCCGCATGGTGCTAGTCTCAGCAACCGTTGTTCCTACCACTTACTCCTGACTCTATAGGAGTGGATATCCCGCCGTTTATAGTGTCAATTATACGGGGCTTTATCCCTTTTATCGTTGGATTATGTATTAGGACCTTTCCCTAGCCTTCCTCCTGCCATTGTTTTATGACACTCAGCTTGTTTTGTTCGTTTTTATTGCCTTCAAGCATTTATGGTCTATAATGTTTTATCAATAAAGTATTGTTTTTTGTACTCTAATTTTCACCTTATGTCATCTTTTTTCTGGGTATGAACCTGTACACTGACACTATAGACAGAGCTCATGTGTACAATGTCACTTGTGATCACTGTCTTACCTGAACACTGACACTATATACAGAGCTCCTGTGTATAATGGCACTTAGTATTTTTTTTTTTAATTAATGATCAGTATTGTATTCGGTCACTATGTGGTGGTAATACATGGTCTGGTCATGGTGTTGTGGCATTTGTTCCTTGTATGTGGTATTATCCGGTCACTATGTTGAGGTAATATGTGATTTGGTCATGCTGTGATGGCCAGGGGCGGATTATCAGAGGGTCAATATGGGCGGTAGCCCAGGGCCCAGCGGTCTGGGGGGCCCTGGGCTACCGCACAGATTGACCCTCTGATAATCATCTGTGAATGCCGGCGGCCGCCGCCGGTATTTATGTGCCCCCCCCGCCGTACCCGGTGGGCAGAGAGAGGGGGCCCGCATCGGGCCCCTTCTCATCTGCTCACCGGGCCCCTTCTGGCGCTGCGGCGGTTTCCTATTGATGTGCAGGTGCGCTCCCGCACGTCAATAGTTAACAACAGCCGCCAGCCAATTGGAGGCTGGCGGCTGATGTCGGCCGCAGGCGCACACGTCGCCGGCGTCTGACGTCATTGTCAGTCGCCGGCGAGTGTGCTCTGCTGCAGGGAGCTCGCCGCCTGGAGCGCGGACAGGTGAGGAGACTGCTTGTTTTTTTTTTGTTTTTTTTTTTATAACGGTGGACACACTGAGGGCAATGCTGGAGGACACTGGGGCAATGCTGGAGGACACTGGGGCAGATTGCTGGAGGACACTGGGGCAGATGGCTGGAGGACACTGGGGCAATGCTGGAGGACACTGGGGCAATGCTGGAGGACACTGGGGCAGATTGCTGGAGGACACTGGGGCAGATGGCTGGAGGACACTGGGGCAATGCTGGAGGACACTGGGGCAGATTGCTGGAGGACACTGGGGCAGATGGCAGGAGGACACTGGGGCAGATGGCTGGAGGACACTGGGGCAGATGGCTGGAGGACACTGGGGCAATGCTGGAGGACACTGGGGCAGATTGCTGGAGGACACTGGGGCAGATGGCTGGAGGACACTGGGGCAGATGGCTGGAGGACACTGGGGCAGATGGCTGGAGGACACTGGGGGAGATGGCTGGAGGACACTGGGGCAGATGGCTGGAGGACACTGGGGCAGATGGCTGGAGGACACGGGCAGATGGCTGGAGGACACTGGGGCAGATGGCTGGAGACACTGGGGGAAATGCTGGACATACTGGGGCAGATTGCTGGACACACGGTTGGTAATATTCTGGACACACTGTCTGGGGGCAATGCTGGACGCACTGGGGCAGATTGCTGGACACACTGGGGCACTATGCTGGACATGCTGGGGCAGATTGCTGGACACACTGGGGGTAATATGCTGGACACACTGGGGCAGATTGCTGGACACACTGGGGCAGATTGCTGGACACACTGTCTGGGGGCAATGCTGGACACACTGGGGGCAATATGGTGGAGACACTGGGGCAGATTGCTGGACACTGGGGCAATATGCTGGACATACTGGGGCAGATTGCTGGGCACACTGGGGGCAGGACTGGAGGCATGGGCAGAATGTAGACACAGGGCATGATTGGAGACACGGGGCAGAATGAAAGACATGGGGCAGGATGGATACGATGGAGACATATGGGGCAGGATGTGGAGATCATATGGAGTAGAATGGATACTCATGAGGGCAGGATGCGAGAACATATGGCTGGAGCCTGGAATGAGACACACGGGGCCAGGGTGGGGAATATTATTACCATAGGGGCTAATTAAGGGATATTATTACTGCAGTGATGTATTTATTTTATTTTTTGAGTATACTGTTTTAAATGGGGGTCAGTCCTGTTACTGTGCAGAGTGACACTATATCGCCTTTTTTCTTCATGTGGTGTAATGTAGAAGTTGTGAAAAATTAAGTAATGTGTTCTACAAGCGGAGCTCGAGATAACTGTGTTATTTCCTGCAGAAACGAGTCCTGGCTGGAAGAAATGATGGTGGTCTGTGCTGGATGAAAGATGAAGGACTTCACCTAGAGACGTCACTGGTGAGTCAGTGTTACCTATACACTGACACTATACACTGTATACTATATAGAGGTCCTGTGTATAATACCACCAGTGATCTCTGTATTACCTCTACACAGACACTGCATACTAAGTACAGATCTCCTGTGAATACTGGCACTTATGGTGATAGTATTGTGTTGTTGTTTTTTACTGATCAGTATTGTAGTATTCAGTCACTATGTGGTGGTAATATGTGGTCTGGAAATGGTGTTGTGGTATTTGTCCCTTGTATGTGATATTTGGTCACCAAGTGGTGGTAATATGTGGTCTTGACATGGTGCGGTGGTATTTGTTCCTTGTATGTGATATTATTCGATCACTGTGGTTGTAATTTGTGGTCTGGTCATGTTGCGGTGGTATTTGTTCCTTGTATGTGATATTATTGGTCAAAATATACCTAAATTGTATTGCAGATTCTACCAAATATTTAATAGGTTACAGTAGAGTAGGGCCCGGCCATTTTTCTGGAATAATCTGGTTCGGGTATATCATGACCCCCGTCACATGACCCCCGTCACATGACCCCCGTCACATGACCCCCGTCACATGACCCCCGTCACATGACCGGGGGGGGCCCAAAGTGTCTGAACAGCCCGGGGCCCTGGCTACCCTTAATCCACCCCTGGTGATGGCGCTTGTCCTTTGTGTATAGTATTATTGGTCATTTTAAAAAATGTATGTGACACATTCCCTTAGAGAAAAATAAATAAAAATATATCTAAAAAGAGCATGGGTATTTAAGAAATGTTTAATAGGTTAGAGTAGAGTTGGGTCCTGCCAGAAGAGTCTACCATGTTGTGTAGCTTCTTAAAAAATCTTTTGGCGAAACAAAAGCTGCTGGCTATGTATGTGATCTGGTGTTCTATGGGAACTGTTAATGTGTGATTGGTAAGGACGTGGTACAGAAGTAGAGTTTTTCCAAGAGTGGGCGGTGGAACTTTGAAGTGTTCAAGGGGTGGAGGCGCAGTTGGGGTGCAGGTGGAGCCTGGGTGGAGTCTAACTGGGGCCCAAAAAGTTTGACAGTACGGTGCTGTGAAATTCCTGGAAGAATCCCTGAACATTAGACATGAGTTTATTCACCACAGTGCATTTCCAATTATATGTTAGAATATCAGGGTGATCCTGGATTAATAAAAGTTGCAAATTTAAACCTTAGATGTTCCCTGTCCAGGTTTTGGGATCATTTTAATCCAAGAGTGGAAAAAAGAAACCCAATAATAACATAATATGTACAATTTCCAAAGTCCATAATTGAACTTATAAACAAAAATATATGTAAAATACACTATAAATTAAAAAACTAAAGCGAATTAAAAATGTAAAATAAGATTTTGTGTTTGGTTGAGACTGGATGGTATACGTGTAAAGGACCTTTCATCACATGCTGAACTGAACACACGATGTAATAGTGACTGCAGAGCAGAATAAAACATTTTTTTTTATTTATTTTTAATTTCATCTCTCCTTGTGGAGATATCAGCAATCAAATCATTTGGCACCTAATGAGTTAACTTTTGTCACGTCCAAGTGGGTGTTACCAGAGAGCGACTCCTACAGAGAGAAGAAGTACACACCCCAATAAAAACACCCACTTCTGCTTAACTAAAGTGAACTCATTGGATGCCAAATACTTTGATTGCTGGTATATCTGCAAGAGAGAGGTGAAAAAAAACTAAAAAAAAAAGTTTTATTCCACTTCTGCAGCCACTATTACGTTGTGTGTCCAGGTCAACATGAAAGATTTGGTGGAAGGTCCTCTACACGCATATCATATGTTCTCAACCAAAGCAAGATCTTATTTTACAATATTAATTCCCTACATTTTTTATTTATATTGTATTTTACATATATCTTTTTGAATAAGTTCAATGCTGATTTGGATTTATATTGAATAAGTTTTTTCTGTTATTTAGACCTTGTAATGTTGACATATTTCTCCATACACAGTTTTACACGTGAACCTCTAAATGATCAGACGCTCCTTGATTCTCTCATTTACCTAAGTGATGAGTGTAATGAACCAATCAGATGCTTGCTTTGTTTTCTTTGTTAATATTAATGAGTGAATTTTTGAACCAACCAATCAGATGCTTCCTTTTTCTGCCATTTGTGACATGACAGTTGGAATGTGTCGGTTGGTGCCAGTGAGGAGTTTCTTGTTATACCTGACCCCAGCCCTGGTACCGTGCAGATATGGGATGTAATTAGGGTCCGATGGGCCCCGGTGCAAGAATTGGCCCTTCAGGTACATATGTTCCTCATCTTAGCCCCATCTTGCTACATATATATATATATACACTACATCTTGCCATATATGTCCCTCAGCCCGGTGTATATGTATCTATCTAGCTCTCTATATGTATATATTGTATACATTACTATATTAGGTGAATATTGTTATGTGTATTTATGGTAATGATTATAGATTTTGATTTTAGGTTTTGTTAACTAGAGATCTCTTTTCTCTGCATTTACTAATGTAATAGGTATTGTGATATTCTGAGGCCTGCTGGCTCAGCACACGGTAGATGAACACCCTTTGTGCCAGTGATCATTATATTTTGTGTTGTATTGATTGCATTGTAAAACCAAATAAAAATTACTTAAAAAAACAGTCATACCTAATAATCCTAATTGTACGGCAACTATTGATATGTTGTATGATTGATTGTGTTTTTGTCATAAAAAAAAAGTTACAAATGTTTTATTTTAAGAAAACCAAATAAAAAATAATTGAAAATAAAATAAAAATGAGTCAGTGGGTCCAACTCTTTGGGGAACGAGCGAACAGTATAAGTCTATGAACATCACTGGGGAAAAAAAGTAGCAACATTTTTAAAAATAAAATACATAGAGTGGTGAGTATTCATGAGAGCAGAGGTCGCACTACATATTTTACAGCAGGTTAAGAATATTCTTTTTTAGCAATTTTGAGGAGTATTTTTATACTGGGAGGAGTAAGTAATTTGCATAAAGTCACATTTATAATAAACACGTTTACAGAATGTTTAGACCTCCCTGCATATAAAGAGATACATGTCTCCAAGCATGAAATGGGTTTTCCACTCTCCAGAGAGTCCTCTGTATCGGGCAGTGCTGTGTATAAATAATAGAATCAGGTGCTCCCCTCTCACCTTCCCCGGGTCCAGCGCTGGCTCTCCTCTGCCCAGGTCTCTGTGTATTGGCTGTAGTTGTGACCTCACTGCTGCTGCCAATATAAAGAGCCCATAGCAGCAGCGGACAGCCGGAGCTGGACTCAGGGAAGGTGACGGCCATCTCATTTTAACCCCTTCATGACCCCAGCTTCATTCGGTTTTGCGTTTTCGTTTTTCGCTCCCCTCCTTCCCAGAGCCATAACTTTTTTATTTTTCTGTCAATATGGCCATGCAAGGGCTTATTTTTTGTGAGACAAGTTGTACTTTTGAAAGGCATCATTGGTTTTAGCATGTCGTGTACTTGAAAATGGGAAAAAAATTCCAAGTGCGGTGAAATTGCAAAAAAGGTGCAATCCCACACTTGTTTTTTGTTTGCCTTTTTTGTTAGGTTCACTAAATGCTAAAACTGACCTGCTCTTTTGATTCTCCAGGTCATTATGAGTTCATAGACACCAAACATGTCTAGGTTATTTTTTATTTAAGTGGTAAAAAAAAAAAATTCCAAACTTTGCTAAAAAAAAAAAAAAAAGCGCTATTTTCCGATGCCCATAGCGTCTCCATTTTCCATGATCTGGGGTCGGGTGAGGGTTTATTTTTTGTGTGCTGAGCTGACATTTTTAATGATACCATTTTGGTGCAGATACGTTCTTTTGATCGCCCGTTATTGCATTTTAATGCAATGTTGCGGCAACAAAAAAAACGTAATTTTGGTGTTTCAATTTTTTTTTCTCGCTACGCCATTTAGTGATCAGGTTAATCCTTTTTTGATTGATAGATCGGGCGATTCTGAACGCGGTGATACTAAATATTTTTTTCATATTTTTAAAAACATTTTGTTTTTTATTTTTGCCATGCTTCAGTAGCCTCAGGCATAGCCTGATCGGCTCTGCTACATAGGAGCGATGCTCAGATCGCCCCTATGTAGCTGAATTACCGATCCCTCACTGACCCGCCCCCTAGTTTGCATAATGAATACCTAACATACTGAATAAAAAAAAGAGAAAAAACGCTTCTGCAGACAGGTGTCGGCCGTGGTACCTGTGCTACAGTATAATCGCATGGTTACTGTGCACTTAATCCCTTTTGCAGATTTACTTGAGCGACCACCAAGATGGCATGCGCAATAGTAGCTGTTGGTGATCTCCGAGAGCTGCTACTGTGCAGGCGACGCCATCTTGGTGGAGGACATTTTTTCTCCTCCAGCAAGATGGCGCCGCTGGCGCCTGCACAACAGCAGCTATTGGATCTCTATACAGACCGAAAGCTGCTACTGCGCTGGCACAGCGAGCACCATTCTAAAAATGACTTTTTTTCCCTCGCTCAAGTAAATCTGCAAAAGGGATTAAGTAAACAGTAACCGTGCGATTATGCAGCAGGGTTTTTTTCTTCTTCAGTATGTTAGGTATTCATTATGCAAACTAGGGGGCGGGGCAGTGAGGGAGCAGTAACCTGTCAGCAGTCTGCATTATGAATATCTAATGACCACATACCCCAACCCCACCTTAGGGCACGAGAATCTTATTACCGTAACTACAAACCGAAAATAAAGATTAAAGGGAACCTGTCACCCCCCCCCCAGGCGTTTTTAACTAAAAGAGCCATCTTGTGCAGCACTAATGCTGCATTCTCTCAAGGTGGCTCTTTTAGTTCGGGTCCCTGCCAACGCTGAAATAATCGTTTTTAGAATTTGCCCCTCATACCTGCAGTTTGTCAGGGGGGCATGTCTTTTCCCCCTGACATAAACGCCTCCCAGCCGTCACTCAGGGCCTCCGTGCGCCGGGCCCCGCTTCCATTTCCTTCCTGAACGTCCCCGGCGCCTGTGCTGTAAGTTTCTTTTCTGGCATGCACAGTTTGCGCTGCCCTTCGACTCACATCACATTCACATGACGGGAACTTACAGCGTAGGTGCCGGGGACGTTCAGGGACGAAATGGAGGTGGCGTCCGGCGCACAGAGGCCTGAGTGACGGCTGGGAGGCGTTTGTGTCACGAGGGAAGAATTAAGATTAGTGGTCACATAACCACACATACATACTGAGAATACAGGGGAATTGTGACCCCATGCGTATCACACACTGTACTGGTCAGCAGTCTGCAGTCACATTGAGTGACTGCAGACTTTCCTTCTGAGACCAAGCAACAACCTCATCAAGGTAACAAAGGGTTAATTATTAGTGATGAGCGAATATACTCGTTACTCGAGATTCCCTGAGTTTTCATCACCGCAGCTGAATGATTTACATCTATTAGCCAGCATAAGTACATGTGGGGGTTGCCAGGCATGTAATCAAGCTGGCTAAGAGATGTAAATCATTCAGCTGAGGTGAGGAAAACTTAATCTCTGAGCACTAAAAAATACTCGGGCTCGGGAAATCTCGAGTAACAAGTATATTCGCTCATCACTATTGATGACTATTTATTATGAGATTATTACATTTAGTGCTGATTACGCCAGGACTACTGTGTGGGTGTTGGGGTGAGCAGCCGGGGGATTGCTATGAAATTATTAAATCACATCTGCTCTGCATGTAATAACCTCATAATAAATCTACCCCCCAACCCAGCCGTATAATACACCACCATAGCAGTATACAGTATAATGCAGGCGCATAGAAGTATAATGCACCCCCATATTACTATAATGCAGCCCCAGTCGTATAATGCACCCCCATAGTAGAATAATGCACCACCATAGTCATTTATAGTATAATGCACCCCCAAAGCCGTATAATGCACCTCCATAGAAGTATAATGTACCCCAAAGTCATATATAGTATAATACACCTCCATATGAGTATAATGTACCCCATAGTCAAATATAGTATAATGCACCCCATAACAGTATAATGCACCCCCATAGCAGTATAATGCACCCCATAGCAGTAAACAGTATAATGCAGCCCCATAGTAGTATAATGCACCCCTATTGTTGTATAATGCACCACCATAGCAGTATAATGCACCCCATAGTCATATATACTATAATGCACCCCCCATAGGACTATAATGTGGCCGCATAGCAGTATAATGCACCCCAATAGCAGTAAAATGCACCCCCATAGCAGTAAAATGCACCCGCATAGTATAAGGAATCCCCATAGCAGGACAATGCACCCCATAGTAATATGCTGCACCCTCACAGGAGTATAACGCTCCCCCAAAGCAGTATAATCCCATAGCCATTTATAGCATAATGCACCTCCTTAAGACTATAATGCACCCCAATATGAGTAAAATGCACCCCATAGTCAGGTATAGTATAATGCACCCCCATAGCAGTATAATGCACCCCATAATCATATGCAGTATAATGCACCGCTATAGCAGTATATAGTATAATGCCCCCCCATAGCAGTATAATGCACCCCTATAGCAGTATAACGCACCCCCATTGTAATATATACTTTAAAGTACCCCCATAGGAGTATAATGTGGCTCCATAGCAGTGTAGTGCACCCCTTAGCAGTATAATGCACCCCCATAGTAGTATAATGTACTCCTTATATCAGAAAAAGCACTAGGCCTAGATATATGGCACTTCCAATATCAATACAACCAAAGAAGAACATATAAGGAAGTTACACGCCCAATATAAAAATCCAAACAAATTTTATTAATATATTATAACATTAACATACATATAAATATAATTATAAAAAGGAACACAGACAAAGACACTGCCAACACGGGCATGTACCAAGAATAAGCACCATATAATATAAACAGATGTTCAGTATACGTAGAAAACAGCCACTATCATAAATAAATTCACCATTGATATATCCAATAGAGGTGACATAGATCAACGTGCATAAATAAATGCTACTAGACTATACCAACACATTTAAATAAAAATATACGAGCAAAGAATGCTTCATAAAATTTTGGTACCTGGTAGCTACCTGCCGCACAAGCCTGACCTTACCATCAGAGACTCCAGTGAACACCAAGGTAGCTACTTAGTCACACCCCTTCCAGGGTAGTCTGGTTTGTTTCACAGTGGAGCCACACCCCCTCGCTCATGCCAACAAGAAAGGGTGTTAGCGTAACACCCCATAGTAGTATAATGCACCCTCATTATAGTATAATGTACCCTATAGCAGTATATTGTACCCCATAGTCGTATACTGCACCCCATAGTCATATACTGTAATGCATCCCATAGTAGTATAATGCACCCCCAAAGTAGTTTAATGCACCCCCATAGTCATATATAACATAATGCACCCCCAAAGTATTTTAATGCACCCCCATAGGCATATATAGTATAATGCACCCCCATAGCAGTATAAAGCACCCCCATAGTCATGTATAAAATAATGCACCCCATTGGAGTATAATGCACCTCAATAGTCATATATAGTGTAATCCACCCCCACAGAAGTATAATGCACCCCATAGTCATACATAGTACAATGCACCACCATATCCGTACAATGAACCCCCATAGCAGTATAATGCACCCCCATAGCAGTATAATGCACCCCCATAGCAGTATAATACACCCCCATAGTCGTATAATGTACCCCCATAGCAGTATAATGCACCACCAAACTCATGTATAGTATAATGCACCCCATAGGAGTATCATTCACCCCAATAGTCATATATAGTGTAAAGCACCCCCACAGAAGTATAATGCACCCCATAGTCATATATATTATAAAGCACCCCAATAGCAGTATAATGCACTCCCATAGCCATATAATGCAGCCCATAGTCATACACAGTATAATGCACCCCAAATCAGTATAATGCGCCCCCATAGTAGTATAATGCACCATAATAGCAGTATAATGCACCCCATAGCAGTATAATGCACCCACATAGCAGCATAATGCATCCCCATAGCAGTATATAGTATAATACACCCCCATGGCAGAATAATCTACCCATATAGCAGTAAAATGCGCTCCAATAGCAGTTTAATGCACCCCCATAGTCATATATAATGCAAACCCATAGCAGTATAATGCACCCCATAGTCATATAATGCGTCCCATAGTAGTATAATGCACTTTATAGCAGTATAATGCACCCCCATAGTAGTATAATGCACTCCATAGCAGTATAATGCACCCCCACAGTCGTAAAATGCACACCGATAGTCATATAATGCACCCTCATAGTAGTATAATGCATCCCATAGTAGCATAATGCACCCCTATAGCTGTGTAATGCAACCCAATAGTCATATATAGTGTAATGCACCCCTGTAGGAGTATAATAAAGCCTCATAGTAGTATAATGCACCCCCATAGTCAACTTCTGGCCTCGGATTTGCCTGCAGTGTGTATTGCCATGCACAGACCCGATGTATCTCTGCGCCGCAATACACTTCAACTAAACATGGGTCTAAGGATGCACACCCAATTTGCCATTGTGCTGACGTTATTGAGCCTCCACCCACTTGGGTCCGGTTGCGACCTCTGAGATGTTACGCCCCTGTGGGATTTCACGTGTTGTCTCTTCTGGAATGTAAATGACTATAATTTCTTCCATAGGGACAGTGTCATGTGCAAGCTGATGTATCAAAGTCATAAAAGTCCATGTTCCAGCAGAGATCACAGCATAAAGACCAAGCATCTACTGCACAAATTACTGTCCAATGTTTTGCAAATTATTTTCAGGTAATAAAATCTATACAGAAAATTACTAGCAAGACGGTAATATGCTAAGTTTGGAGTGTTAAAATATGTACAATACAATTTACGAATTTGACTCACTTAGGGCAGAATTGAAACCGGACAGAAAAACTGCATCCCTAATATCAGACACCTAAGACGGACCTATCTCATGGGTTTTAGTTCTGACCTATCTCATGGATTTTAGTTATGCACGCATTCAAATAACCAGTGGAAGAGTGTTGGGGAGGTGGTGAAAGAAATTTGGGACCTTATAATGTCAGTGGTGATCACTGTACAATCTGTACACTGACACTATAGACAGAGCTCCTGTGTATAATGTCACTGGTGATCATTGTATTACCTGTACACTGACACTATATACAGAGCTCCAAAGTACAATGTCACTGGTGATCACTATATTACCTGTACACTGACACTATATACAGAGCCCCAAAGTACAATGTCACTGGTGATCACTATATTACCTGTGCAATTGATATAAGTGGTGCAGCCCTGCACAACAAATGGAGATGAGGTGCAAAACCTGGTCAGTAAATGGAATGTTATAAACAGCATGCTTATATAACATTTTATATTGTTACATACCAAACACCTAATTGCAGTAATTTTATTGCTACATTATCTGTCAGTGTACGACTACAGGTTTACGTATGCATTTGTTTCGGCCTGTATATATTCATGTATGTCATACTTGAGGCTTTCTAGCACATGCTTGTAGCCCGCATGTATATACCTATCTTGGTACTGCCATCATCTTGGCTAAACAGCATGCTGATATAACACTTTATATTGTTATATACCAAACACTGAATTGCAGTAATTTTATTGCTAGATTATCTGTCAGTGCACGACTACAGGTTTACGTATGCATTTGTTTCGGCCTTTATATATTCATGTATGTCATATTGGACCATTACATGTTTAGATAGGATACATTTTGTACATATATAGCACTTTATCCATGTAGTATTGTTATTTCATGATATTTGTGCTTAGGGGTGGTGACTCATGGTTCTGTATTCAGACCTTTTTAAATGGTTTTATATGTTTGTCATGTTCTTTGAGGTGTAATTAAACATTTTTTGATATTTTCACATATTTTATGGGTGTGCATACCATTATTGGTCGAGTCTTTTTTCTTTTGTGTTTATTGTATTACCTGTACACTGACACTATATACAAAGCTCCTGTGTATAATGGCACTTAGTATTGTGTTTTTTTAGTATTGCAGTATTCGGTCAGTATGTGGTGTTAATATGTGGTCTGGTCATGGTGTGGTGGCATTTGTTCCTTGTATGTGGTATTATCAGGTCACTATTTGGAGGTAATATGTGATTTGGTCATGCTGTGATGGCACTTGTCCCTTGTGTGTAGTATTATTGGTCGCTTTAAAAAATGTATGTGACACATTCTCTTAGAGAAAAATAAATAAAAATATACCTAAAAGAGCATTGGGTATTTTAAGAAATGTTTAATAGGTTAGAGTAGAGTAGGACCCTGATAAGAAGAGTCTACCATGTCTGATGGCTTCTTAAAAAATCTTTTGGCAAAACAAAAGCTGCTGGCTATGTATGTGGTCTGGTGTTCTATGGGAACTGATAATGTGTAATTGGTAAGGACGTGGTATAGAAGTGGAGTTTTTCCAAGAGTGGGCTGTAGAACTGTGGAATGTTCAAGGGGTGGAGGCGCAGTTGGGGTGCAGGTGGAGCCTGGGTGGAGTCTAACTGGGGCCTGGTAGAAGCCCTGAATATTAGACATGAGTTTATTCACCACAGTGCATTTCCAATTATATGTTAGATTATATGTTAGAATATCAGGGTGATCCTGGATTAATAAAAGTTTTCAATTTTAACCTTAGATATTCTCTGCCCCAGGTTTTGGGATCAATGTAATCCATGAGTGGAAAAAAAGAAACCCAATAACATAATATGTACAATTTCTAAAGTTCATAAGTGAACTTATGCTCAAAAATATATGTAAAATACAATATAAATAAAAACTAAAGAGAATTAAATGTAAAATTAGATCTTGTTTTTGGTTGAGACTGTATGGTATACGTGTACAGGACCTTTCATCACATTTTTCATGCTGAACTGAACACAAGATGTAATAGTGGCTGCAGAGCAGAATAAAACATTTTATTTATTTTTAATTTCATCTCTCCTTGTGGCGATATCAGCAATCAAATGATTTGGCACCTAATGAGTTAACTTTTGTCACGTCCAAGTGGGTGTTACCAGAGAGCGACTCCTACAGGGAGAAGAAGTACACACCCCAATGAAAACACCCACTTCAGCTTAACTAAAGTGAACTCATTGATTGCTGGTATATCTGCAAGAGAGAGGTGAAAAAAAAACTAAAAAAAAAAGTTTTATTCCACTTCTGCAGCCACTATTACGTTGTGTGTCCAGGTCAACATGAAAAATTTGGTGGAAGGTCCTCTACACGCATATCATATGTTCTTAACCAAAGCAAGATCTTATTTTACAATATTAATTCTCTATAGTTTTTACTTAGGACGGCGTCACACTCGGCGTAAGACAATACGGTCCGTATTTTACGGCCGTAATACGCGCGTAATATGCCGAAATGTCCTAGAAATATTGTTCCGTAGGTAATCCGTTGCCTAGGTGTGGTCGCGTATTTTGCGCATGTACTGTTGCGTGTGTGATCCGTAGGGCGTATTTTTCACGCAACATCACAAAATGGACATTTAACGGTTCTCTGGCCTGCAAATAATTCAAATCATCATTAACATCACTATTTAAGCCCTCTACAACAGGTGGAACCCTCCCATCTGCCCATTTATTTGTTGTGCTTATTTTGGCTGTGTTCGTTGTACCTTCCAAACATGTCTGACCATGTGTCTTTAAGCACAACTCAGCGGGTGTTGTTTCACTGGCTGTTGTCGCGTCACTTTGGGCAGCCATATCCGGTGAATGTTGATCCGCGAAAGAGGAGTCGAAGATTGTGGGTGCATCCTCTATTGACCCAATGCCTCAGTAAAGGACATTTTGAGAGGCTCTATACAGCTTTGAGGTCACATCCTGACAAGTTCTATCTGTACTGTCGCATGACCATCAGGACCTTTGATATCTTGTTGGAGATCTTATGTCCAGGTATCACCTATCAGGACACAAGGATGTGAAAAGCCATCTCTGCTGAGGAGCGTCTTCTCCTAACATTACGGTATGTATCCCACATTCTCACATACTGTATGTTGATGATTTTTTTTAGAATGTTGTGTTTTAGCATGTTTTTTAAAGTATTTTTGGACATTATGGCCCAAGCACTTCACCCAAACTGTGGTGAATGTTGTAGTTAAGTAACCCAGGTAATTTTTATCATGCAAATGAAAATAATGTCTTTGTAAATATACTATGCACTTGTCCTTCTTCATGTTTTCATTCTACTCATGTTAAATACCTAATATTATCTTTCTTTGACTTTCAGATTCCTGTCCACAGGCTTGTCGTATGCGGGACTACACCTGGAGTATCTGATTGGGCGTTCAACAATTTCAGGCATTGTTCGTTCAACCTCTTTTCAAATATGGGAGAAACTTCAGGAACTTGTTATGCCTGAGCCCAAACAGGAGGATTGGCTCAAAATCGCCCGTGGATTCCAGAACACTTGTGACTTCCCTAACTGCATTGGAGCTGTGGATGGGAAACATATCAGGGTGCGTAAGCCGCCGAACTCTGGCTCCCAATTCTACAATTATAAGCAGTTTTTCTCTGTAGTTCTGTTAGCTGTTGCTGACAGTAACTACAGGTTTATAATTGTAGACATTGGGGCCTATGGGCGAACTGGAGACTCTAGGGTCTTCAATTCGTCCATAATGGGTCGTCGGCTACGTGACAACCAGTTAAACCTCCCACCACCACAACAACTACCAGGCTCCAATGCGGAAGCAGTGCCTTTTGTTTTGGTTTGAGATGAGGCTTTCCAACTGACAAGGCACGTCATGAGGCCTTATCCCCGGCGCAACCTGGACCACTGGTGGAGGGTCTTTAATATGAGGCTTTCCAGGGCACGAAGACTGGTGGAGTGTGCCTTTGGGATTCTTGTTGCAAAAGGGCGTGTTCTCCAGTCTGCCATTCAGCTCAGTGAGGCTTCAGTGAATGAAGTCATAAAAGCCTGTGTTATTTTGAACAATTTTACCCGCATCCATGATTGTTCCTCAGCTGATATTGGTGAACAACTGATGAGCAATGTGATTAGGCCTACCCCATATGGCCATCCTCCACGGCATCCCCTTTCTGGTCTAAAAGTTAGGGATGTTTTCACCAATTTTTTTTGTTCTTCTCAAGGTGCAACTCCCTGGCAAGATTTGTCAATTTTGCATGTTTGAATTTTTGCCTTTCTATATATTTGTCATATTTTAATAACAATTTACATTTCAAACTCAAACTACTGTGTGTTGTCTTTTCTTAAATCACATATGATTCTGAGGCTAGCATGTGTGTGTAATGTAATAATGAATTGCCGACAACCATAATTAGGCTTGGTAACTGCTCATTTTTACTAAAATGAAATGCCTTTTTTTTTCTCAACTTTTAACTCTTTTTAGCCAATATTTTTTAAGGCCACGATATGCCTAAACCAAAAAAAAAAAACATAGTACTATGTCAGAACAAACATAATAAAGACATTAAAATGTCCAAAAAAATAATACAAAAAAATAATAAACATCAAAGATCTTGATAAGTAGGTGGTGGAGATAGGGTAAGATCTTGGTCATCATCAGGTGGCCTTTGTCTGGCCAATTGTCCTTCACCCTGTGTGGATGATGTTTGGGCTGGAGGTACGTTCTGCCTGGACTCATGTGGGCCAGTTGTGTAATGGCCATAAGGATTTTGTGGCAAACCCTCATGTTGAGGATAATATGGCCTAGAATCATATCCAAACCCAATATGGCCATGTCGTCCAAACCCAGGTTGGGACCAGCCTCCAGCACTGGGTCTGGACAAGTAGCCATATTGGGCTGGTTGCTGATAGCCTGCCATATGGGCCTGAGGTTGCCATGGTGGGTTGGTCGTGGGTAGGGGTTGAGGTGTGGGCTCACATGGAGGGGGTGGTTCAGATCCTTGTTGAGCATGCACCTGTGGACATCTTTGCAGCCGCAGGAGATTTTGTGGTGACAGCTGCCAATTTTCAATTGTCTCCATAAGCTGGTATGGGTTATTTGGGGGGGTGCATGCATCAATAAGGATCTGAAAGCACCCCCTCACACGAATCCTCACCTCCCGCTCTAGGGGCCGTAAATCCCGGGCCAGGCTCCTCGTAAAGACCTCCTCCCCATCATCCTCACAAACCATTGCCAGGTAGTCCAACACCCCAGAATCCACATTTCTCCTACTTTGAAGGAGTTGTCTTCTTCGGCGACCACGCTGTGTTATCACTGCAGCCTGTGGTGATCGCTCCAGGGCAACAGTAGGGCTGCTGCTGTTTGCAGGGTCATCCTGACTAGGTGGTGCTGCTGCTGCTGCTGCTGCTGCTGCTGCTGATGGTGTGGCATCTTCTTGGGATGGTGGTGCTGGAGCTGGCTGGGAAGATATTGAGGATCCTTGAGGGATGGAGCCTGAGGGAGCAGAAGATGGGCCAGCCACCTCTTCTCCTTCCCCAACTGGGTCTATGACCAATTCTGAATCCGACCCTTTCTCCCTGTCAGTGAGGTTAGACTGTGTTCTGTAATGAAATTTTTGTTTTTTTAAATATCTTATTTTTTTGTAACCACCCCCCCCCCAAAAAAAAAAAAAAAAAAGGATGAAAATGTGTTGGGAGGTTTGTACTTACGGTCTGAGGTCCATGCTGGGATTCAAGAAGGTCACGAGATCAAAATATATATATTTTTTTTCTTAGGAGGTGCGCCTGCCCCACTCCTGTCACGCTGCTGCCTCTCCCTCCTATATTGATCGCGGATGCTCCGCCATCTTGTCGTAACATCACCCACTGCTACAAAATACATTAAACAAATTGATTACCCCATTATGCACAGTGGTCACACAAGGTGTAACTGACTACACAGATTTGAGTGTAGCATAGGAATATGCATTTGTGGAATACATTATTAGTAATTGAGATCAAATAATACAATTTGTATGTAAGGCCACAAGGACAGAGTCCGCTACCCTCTATCCCAGAATGTAATTGTTCAGGTTAACACTGTAAGGGACATCTGTTACAACCATTATTTAAATCCGTTTGTCATGTACAGCACCATGTACGTACTGGTGTGCTTTAAATTAAGTTCTGTAATAATTATCAAAGTCATGTTTAACAAATCAAAGGAGCTAGGTACTGCTGTTTCACACGAAAAATAAATTACAAACATGGGTGTACTTACTTATTTGTCTCTGTGCCTCACGTGGCTGCTGCTCATAATGTGGGAATAGGGACCCACACACACTCCTCCATGCTGCCTCTTTTTGGGCCCTGTTGGAATAGTTGGGATCCCTCTGGTCCCAAATTACTGGCCTTTCTTGCACCAAAATAATGATCATGTCCACATTAATAATGTTAGCCATGCTGATTCTCACTCCGTGGAGGCGTGCAGCAGACTTCCGGGTTCACTGTCTGGCTTTTTCAGCTAATTAGCATGTCTCACCTGCCTGATTGAGGCCTTTGGACATTTCCGGACATTTGGGCATTGTTTTGGGGATAAGATTTTGATCGAGTGCTGCTTTTGTCATCTCCTTATCATCATCTCCTACGGCGTTACCCGGATTTCGGGATCTCGTGCCGCAGCTCACAGATGAGTATCTTTGATCTTACTGTGCTAATCATTGAATTACCATGCTGCTGTGACTATTGTTTCTGTACCCTTTATTATTAAGGGTTAAGTCTGAGTTAGTACGGGGCTTTTTGTGACGATAACGCTGCTATAATTATCGGTCCTACGCCCTTTATCATTTTGGCACTTTGCACTTTATTATTGCCGTTTGTACTTGTATGATTGGAGATTGATGTAATAGCCTATTTTTTTGTCCATATAAGGGGGCTTTCTGGACAATCTGTTTAAACATTTGTATATTGCCTGCTCGGTTAGAGACGATCGTGTCTCGGTAACATAATCATGTACTGATTTATTTTAAAACATAAATGTGTCCCACTATTGGATATTTGTTATCATCTTTTCCTATTTTGATGATGTGAGATTTATTTACTACATCCTGATATACCCTTTATTAGCTGGGCATATCCGATTTTGTAGATTGAAGCCCAATCTGTGATATACTGATCTCTTTATTACATCACATTATCTTGTTGGGGTATTTTTCTTTTTCTTATGTTTTTGTTTCACATTTTTCATTCTTTATTTTTTTTCGTGGTTATCAGGGTGTATTGGGACATTTTTTCTGAACTTTATCTCCATTGTAGGGATTTTTGAGGGATCCTAGGGTTAGTCGACGCTGAGTGGGGGCGCCAACCGTTTCAAAGTAGGGTGCCAACCTCCACTGTCAGGTACGGTTTGTCCGTTAGGCATTTATTAGGTCGCTCCAGGTTTCCTGTATCGTAGGGATCTCTAGGGATTCTGAGGGCGAGCCGTCGAGGAGTGGGGGCGCCAAGCGTAATTTAGGGTGCCAACCCCCGCTGCCAGGTAGGACGAAGCGTAGTGTCGTTCTAGGATCATATAGGCACATTTCTGCTATTGTGTTTTAATGATTAGAGTTTTTTAGTAGTATATATTAATAAAGGTTATTTTTTATGAATCCTGTTTTTCTTTGGTTTTTTGGACATTTCCGGACATCTGCCTGAGTGTTGCGTATTTCTCGCAAGTCACACGCATGGTCCGTATGCATTGCGTATTTTGCGTGCCCCCATAGACTTTCATTGGCGTATTTTTTGCGCAATACGCTGACAAACGCAGCATGCTGCAATTTTGTACGGCCGTAGAAATCCATATAATACGGATGCGTAGTATACGGCTACTAGGACCTGACCCATTGACAATCATTTGGCCGTTTGTAATGCGTGTTTTACGGACGTATTTTCTGCGCTCATACGTCCGTAAAACTCGCTAGTGTGACGCCGGCCTTATATTGTATTTTACATATTATTTTTGCATAAGTTCAATGCTGATTTGGATTTATATTGAATACGTTTTTCTGGTATTTAGACCTTGTAATATTTTGAACTATGAACAGCTTAGAACAACTGAGGTTTACACAGAAATCCCAAGAAAATGCTGAAAGGAAATGGAGGGGGAAAAGTGGATCCCTTTAAACAAATGTGTGCAACCAGAGGAACGCAACAACTGGCAAACTTTCCTGATTGTATGTGGACGCTTCAGGGGAGTTTCATGTGACAACATAAGGCGGTGTGGTGTCTTAGATTATTTTTAATTGCTAAGAACGAGCTACGTTTTGTAAAAAGGGTTCATAAGTCCAAGGTATGATTTAAATATATCACGTGACATATTTCTCCATACACAGTTTTACATGTGAAAATCTATATGATCAGATCGATTCTCTCATTTACCTAAGTGATGAGTTTAATGAACCAATCAGATGCTTGCTTTGTTTGCTTTGTTAATATTAATGAGTGAATTTTTGAACCAACCAATCAGATGCTTCCTTTTTCTGCCATTTGTGACATGACAGTTGAAATGTGTCGGTTGGTGCCAGTGAGGAGTTTCTTGTTGTGCCTGACCCCAGCCCTGGTACCGTGCAGATATTGGATGTAATTAGGGTCCGATGGGCCCCGGTGCAAGAATTGGCCCTTCAGGTATATATATGTTCCTCATCTTAGCCCCATCTTGCTACATATATATATATATACCCTACATCCTGCTATATATGTCCCTCAGCCTGGTATTTTCATCTGTATTCCATCCATCCTGGTATATATATACGGTATATATATATATATATATATATATATATATATATATATATATATATATTTAAATATATATATTACATGAATATTGTTATGTGTATTTATGGAAATGATTATAGATTTTGATTTTAGGTTTTGTTAAATAGAGATCTCTTTTCTCTGCATTTGCTAATGTAATAGGTATTGTGATATTCTGAGGTCTGCTGGCTCAGCACACGGTAGATGAACACCCTTTGTGCCAGTGATCATTATATTTTGTGTTGTATTGATTGCATTGTAAAACCAAATAAAAATTACTTAAAAAAACAGTCATACCTAATATTCCTAATTGTACGGCAACTATTGATATGTTGTATGATTGATTGTGTCATAAAAAAAAATACAAATGTTTTAATCTGAGAAAAACAAATAAAAATTAATTGAAAATAAAATAAAAATAAGTCAGTGGGTCCTACTCTTTGGGGAACAAGTGAACATGTCACCTGTGCTAGGAGAAATAAATATTGGCGATAGTATGGCATAGATAATGTACGGAAGAGTACAACATATATAATAGAAGTCTATGAACATCACTGGGGAAAAAAGTAGCAAAATGTTGAAAAATAAAATACATACAGTGGTGAGTATTCATAAGAGCAGAGGTCGCACTGTTGCCGAAACGTGCGTTGGGGTGGGTGTCTCCACGGTTATACAGGTATCCTCTTTGGCTTTTTTATATACTTTAAATCAATGACTTCAGGTCTAGTACTTTGTTGCCTTGATGGCTGCTAGTCCACGTATATTCTGTGCACAATGAGTACTTTACCACAGTGGTCTCTATATTGTTGTTGTACTATGATACACATTTTTAGCACTATTTTTTTATGACCTGTTTGACCTACTAACTTGGCCTGGGTTTTTGTTTTTTTTGCAATTTGCTAACCTGTATTACTACCGTGGTTGCATCTTCTGGTATTCCATTGTCTTGTCCCTGTTTTCAAAACATGCATGATGCAATTTGTTGTGAATAATAAAGTTTATATTTTTAAGTATTTTGGTTCTTTATGGTGCTTTGTTTCTTGGTATGATTTTCATGGTGTTGCACTGAACCTTGTCCTATACACCCTTGCACCTTTTTACACTTTTTCATTCTTTGCACTGAGCACTTTTTGTTGCTGGCTTGACATATAGGATTATTATATTTTACAGCAGGTTAAGAATACTCTTTTTAGCAATTTTAAGGAGTATTTTAATACAAGGAGGAGTAAGTAATTTGCATAAAGTCACATTTATAGTAAGCACGTTTACAGAATGTTAAGGCCTCACTACATATAAAGAGATACATGTCTCCAAGCATGAAATGGGTTTTCCACTCTCCAGAGAGTCCTCTGTATTGGGCAGTGCTGTGTATAAATAATAGAATCAGGTGCTCCCCTCACCTTCCCCGGGTCCAGGGCCGGCTCTCCGCTGCCCAGGTCTCTTTGTATTGGCTGTAGTTGTGAGCTCACCAATATAAAGAGCCCATAGCAGCAGCGGACAGCCAGAGCTGGACTCGGAAGGTGAGGACCATCTCATTTTAATATCTGACCAATACAGATGAGCATCCTTAAAGTTTAATAATCCTTTAATAAAGGATTAGTGTAACCTCTAGAAAAGGCTTTACTGCAATAACAGGCCAAGAGAAGGTTTATGTTACAGGGAACATGTCAGCAGGGTTGTGCTCAGTAACCTACACACAGTGTCAGGTCGGTGATGTTATACTGAATATAATGATACCTTAGTTGATGAAATCCGTCTTTTCTTTAATCTTTATTTTCAGTTTTGTGTTAATGAGATTCTCGTGCCCTAAGGTGGGGCTGGTGTATGTGGTGATTATATATTCACACTGCAGACTGCTGACAGGTCAACGATCCCTCACTGACCCGCCCCCTAGTTTGCATAATGAATACCTAACATACTGAATTAATGTTAAAAAATCGCTTCTGGAGGCAGTTGCTGGCCGTGGCCCCTGCGCTGCAACATAATCGCATGGTTACTGTGCACTTAATCCCTTTTGCAGATTTACTTGAGCAACCACCAAGATGGCGCCACCTGCGCACGCGCAATAGTAGCTGATTGCGATCTCCGAGAGCTGCTACTGTGTAGGCACGGGCTGCGCCATGTTGGTGGAGGACATTTTTTTTCTCCAGCAAGGTGGCGCCGCCTGCGCAACAGCAGCTATCGGATCTCTATACAAACCGATAGCTGCCACTGCGTAGACGCGGCTGGCGCCATTTTCAAAATAACTTTTTTTTCCTCGCTCAAGTAAAATCTGCAAAAGGGTTTAAGTGCATAATAGCCATGCGATTATGCCGCAGCGCAGGTGCATCTACTTGCAGAAGCCTTTTTTTTAATTCAGTATGTTAGGTATTCATTATGCAAACTAGGGGGCGGGTCAGTGTGGGATCAGTGACCTGTCTGCAGTCTGCATTATGAATATCTATTCAGAGCACCACATACCCCAACCCCACCTTAAGGCACGAGAATCTCATTAGCAATAAACTGAAAAAAAAAGATTAAAGAACAACTACACAATGGATTTCATCAACCAAGGTATCATTTTAATCAGTATAACGGCGCCGACCTGACACTGTGCGTAGGTTACTGTGCACAATCCTGCTGACAGGTTCCCTTTAAAGCAGGGGTGGTGAATTTCAGGCTCCAGGGCCATTTACGGCCCTCAATGACCTTTTATCAGGCAGATTCTCAAGGACCGCATTCTTGCTTTGTTAGCACACACATATACAGTGTTCACTACTGAACACTGAAGGGCATGCAATGAAAGATTACATCCTGAAACCAGTGCCAGAGTTAGGATGTTTGTGGGCGGAGTTTGTACGGCCCCCGAAGGATGGTATAAATATCCAAATGGCCCTTGGCAGAAAAACGATTCCCCACCCCTTCTTTAAAGGGTTGTCCATTACTAGATGACCCCTTCTTAACAGCAGCAGCATGTTCCTTTCAGACCAGTGATGTTCCTCTTCAGGCTGCCGTCACACTAGCGGTATTTGGTCAGTATTTTACCTCAGTATTTGTAAGCCAAAACCAGGAGTGGAACAATTAGAGGAAAAGTATAATAGAAACATATGCACCACTTCTGCATTTATTACCAACTCCTGGTTTTGGCTTACAAATACTGATGTAAAATACTGACCAAATACTGCTAGTGAAACGGCAGCCTCACTCATATCCTGACAAAAACAATGTCATGTGACCGCTGATTGGCTGCAGCATTCTCTATTCTACCAGACTGGAGGAGACACTGTTTCTCGGCTGCAGTGGTCACATGACATTATTTAAGTCAGGATACCAATTGGGAACATATCGTTGATATTGGAGGAGCGGAGCCCATCAGGACACTACGAAAACAGTTTATTTTATGCTATACCTTGTGGCAATTAAGAAAAGATTGTCAATCCTTTTAAAGTGGTGCTATGGAGCCAATCGGTTCCAAATCTGAGATGAGCAGTGCTAATTAATTTACGACCCCATAAACCTTCCAAGATAAGTGCATAATGCCTTCTGATCTTGCATGCGTCTCAGTATGTATGAGCACTACATGACATAAAAATCAGTGAAATGACCCCTTTGACCCTTTCTGACATATGACCTACAGTTATGCCATATGCTGGCTCCCTGACTGAGATGCGGGGTCAGGGACTAGAATTTAGATTAGTGGTTACATAACCACACATACATACTAGGAATACAGGGGAATTGTGACCCCATGCATATCACACAATGTAGTGGTCAGCAGTCTGCAGTCACATTGAGTGACTGCAGATTTTTCTTCTGAGACCAAACAACGACCTCATCAAGGTAACAAAGGGTTTACTATGAGATCATTACATTTAGTGCTGATTACGCCAGGACTATTGTGTGGGTGTTGGGGTGAGCAGCGAGGGGATTGTTATGAAATTATTAAATGTAATAAACTCAATCTGCTCTGCAGTAATAATCTCATAATAAATCTACCCCCAACCCCAGGCAAATTTATTGTTCAGGGTGATGTGGGGCAGCAGAGAGTTTTTTATGACAATCAGGGGATGTCACAAGGAATTTCAAGGCCCCATACTGGCAACATTTTCTCGCCCCCTTGAGTCTCCACGCAGGCTCCACCCCAGCTCCCCCTCCAACCCTTGAACCTTCCACAGTCCCACCGCCCACTCATAGAAAAATTCCACATCTGCACCATGTCTTCACCAACCACACATTATCAGTTCCCAACTAACACCAGATCTCATACATTATTATTATTATTTATTTATATAGCACCATTGATTCCATGGTGCTGCACATGAGAAGGGGTTACATACAAATTACAGACATCCCTTACAGTAGGCAAAGTAACAATGACAGACTGATGCAGAGGGGAGAGGACCCTGCCCTTGCGGGCTTACATTCTACAGGATGGTGGGGAAGGAAGCAGTAGGTTGGGGGGTTGCAGCAGCTCTGGTTTTGGTGAGGCAGTAGCTCCGGTAGTGGTGAGGAGGCAGCGGGGTGAGTGCAGGCTGTTAGATTTCCTGAAGAGGTGAGTTTTCATATTCAGTCTGAATGATCCGAATGTGGTTGATAGTCGGACGTGTTGGGGCAATGAATTCCAGAGGATGGGGGATATTCGGGAGAAGTCTTGGAGGCGGTTGGGTGAAGAGCGAATAACTGTGGAGGAGAGAAGGAGGTCTTGGGAGGACCAGAGATTACGTGAGGGAAGATATTGGGAGATTAGTGCAAAGTCAGCAGCTTCTGTTTGGCTAAAAGATTTTTTTGAAGCCACCACCACAACTAGGTAGACTCTTTTGCCTGAACCCTACCCTACTCTAACCTATTAAACATTTTGTTAAAATATCTAATACTCTTTTTAGGTATATTTTTATTTCTGTTTCTTTAAGGGAATGAGTCACATATATTTTTTAAAATGAACAATAATACCACATACAAGTGACAAATACTGTCACACTGTGACCAGACCACATATCACCACCACATAGTGACCGAATAATACCACATACAAGGCGCAAATACTGCCACACCATGGCCGAACCACATATTTCCACCACATTGTGACTGAATAATACCACATACAAGGGACAACTACCAGCACACCATGACCATACCGCATTATCACCACATAGTGACTGAATAATACCACATACAAGGAACAAATACCACCACACCATGGCCGTACCACATATTACCACGATATAATTACCTATAATACCACATACAAGGGACAAATACCACCACACCATGACCAGACCGCATTATCACCACATAGTGACTGAATAATACCACATACAAGGAACAAATACCACCACACCATGGCCGGACCACATATTACCACCACATAGTTAACGGATACTACAATACTGGTCATTAATAAAAAAACAATACAAATTTTACAATATGTGCCATTATACACAGGTGCTCTGTACATAGTATACAATGTATAGTGTCAGTGTATAGGTAACTCACTGACTCACCAGTGACATTATACATGGGAGCTCTGTATATAGTGTATAGTGTACATATAATACAGTTATCACCAGTTACATTATACACAGGAGCTCTGTATATAGTGTATAGTGTACAGGTAATACAGTGATCACCAGTGACATTATACATAGGAACTCTATATGGTATACAGTGTACAATGCTGGTGTACAGGTAACACACTGACTCACCGGTGACGTCATCTTCATCCAGCGCACACCGCCATCGCTTCTACCAGCTAGGACTTGTCTCTGCAGAAAATAAAACAGTTATCTAGAGCACATTCCCCAATTTTTCCCCAACCTCTACATTATGCGAGATAAAGAAAAAAAAGCGACTGCGCAGCCCTGCCCAGTAACAGTACCTCTCCTCCCCCTCGCTGAAAACAGTATCCTCAAAAATAATATTCTTTAATTAGCCCCTAGAGTAATAATATGGCTGGAGTCACACTACAGCGAGTTATGGCCGAGTCTCGCAGGTTAAAAACAAGCTCTGGCGCTGGCACTCCGGAGTGGAGCGTAGAGCTCCATGTATTGCTATGCAGCTGCACACTCCGCTCTGGAGTGCCGGTGCCAGAGCTTGGTTTTAACCTGCGAGATTCGGCCGTATCTCGCTGTGTGTGATCCCGGCCTTTCCCACATTCTGAATCCCAAGTGTCCTCCCATACTGCCCCCATAGTGATTTATAGTAATATAATGCAACCCATAGTCATCTATAATAATATAATGCACCCCATAGTCATCTAGAATTAGTGTAATGCACCCCGTAATCATCCATAACATTATAATGCACACCACAGTCATCCATAATAGTATAAAGCACCCCACAGTCATCCATAATAATATAATGCATCTCATAGTCATATATAGTAGTATAATGTAATGCACCCCCATAGTCTTAGATATAGTAAAATGCATACCCATAGTAGTATAATGCACCCTCACAGCAATGAAATGCACCCCTATAGTCATATATAGTATAATGCACCCCTGATAGGTGTATAATGCGCCCCTATAGCAGTATAATGCACCACCA
Organism: Ranitomeya imitator; assembly: GCF_032444005.1. Taxonomy (NCBI): domain Eukaryota; kingdom Metazoa; phylum Chordata; class Amphibia; order Anura; family Dendrobatidae; genus Ranitomeya; species Ranitomeya imitator. Next base: position 83,168,993 of record NC_091288.1, read on the forward strand.
TAATCATTTATAGTATAATGCACCCCCAAAGCCGTATAATGCACCTCTGTATGAGTATAATGTACCCCATAATCATACAGTGGGGAAAAAGTATTTAGGCTGGGTTCACACTAGCGTTTGGGTATGCAGCATAGGGCTGCGTACTTCTTACCTTCAGATCCGCATACATCTGCATCCGTCCTGTGCACCTATCTTTAACATGTTGCGTTCGGGGGGCACGTAAAAAACGCCGCACAGGGACGCATCCGCATTCAACGCAGGACCACGCATGTCCCTGTGGACACAATGTTAAAGATAGTTACGCAGGACGGATGCGGATGTATGTGGATCTGAAGGTAAGAACTACACAGCCCTATGCTGCTTTCTCATACGCTAGTCTGATCCCAGCCTTAGTCAGCCACCAATTGTGCAAGTTCTCCCACTTAAAAGATGAGAGAGGCCTGTAATTGACATTATAGGTAAACCACAACTATGAGAGTCAAAATGAGAAAACAAATCCAGAAAATCACCTTGCCTGATTTGGCAAGATTTATTTAGAAAATTATGGTGGAAAATAAGTATTTGGTCATTAACAAATGATCATGTCAATATTTTGTTATATATCCTTTGTTGGCAATGACAGAGGTCAAATGTTTTCATTAAGCCTTCACAAGGTTGGCACACACTGTTGGTAGTATGTTGGCCCATTCCTCCATGCAGATCTCCTCTAGAGCCGTGATGTTTTGGGCCTGTCGCTCGGCAACACAGACTTTCAACTCCCTCCAAAGGTTTTCTATGGGGTTGAGATCTGGAGACTGGCTAGGCCACTCCAGGACCTTCATATGCTTCTTACGAAGCCACTCCTTCATTGCCCTGGCAGTGTGTTTGGAACCATTATCATGCTGAAAGACCTATCCATGTTTGATCTTCAATGTCCTTGCTGATGGAAGGAGGTTTGCACTCAAAATCTCACAATACATGGCCCCATTCATTGTTTCATGTACACCGATCAGTCGTCCTGGTCACTTTGCAGAGTAGCAGCCTCAAAGCATGATGTTGCCACCCCAAAGCTTCACAGTAGGTATGGTGTTCTTTGGATGCAACTCAGCCTTCTTTCTCCTCCAAACACGACAAGTGTTGTTTCTACCAAACAGTTCTACTTCAGTTTCATCAGACTATATGACATTCTCCCAGTACTCTTCTGGATAATCCAAATGCTCTCTAGCAAACTTCAGACGGGACCGGACATGTACTGGTTTAAGCAGGGGGACGCGTCTTTCACTGCAGGATCTAAGTCTCTGGCAGCGTAGTGTGTTACTGATGGTAGCCTTTGTTATGGTGGTCCCAGCTCTATGCAGGTCATTCACTACGTCTCCCCGTGTGGTTCTGGGATTTTTGCTCACCGTTCTTGTGATCATTTTGACCCCACGGGGTGAGATCATACGTGGAGCCCCAGATCAAAGTCTTGTATGTCTTCCATTTTATTATTGCTCCCACAGTTGATTTTATCACACCAAGCTGCTTGCCTATTGCAGATTCAGTCTTCCCAGCCTGTTGCAGGGCTACAATTTTGTTTCTGGTGTCCTTCAACAGCTCTTTGGTCTTCATCATAGTGGTGTTTGGAGTGTGACTGTTTGAGGTTATGGACATGTGTCTTTTATACTGATAACAAGTTCAAACAGGTGCCATTACTACAGGTAATGAGTGGAGGACAGAGGAGCAGTTACAGGTCTGTGAGAGCCAGTAATCTTGCATGTCTTTAGGTGACCAAATATTTATTTTCCACCATAATTTGCAAAATAAATCTTGCAAAATCAGACAAGGTGAATTTCTGGATTTGTTTTCTCATTGTGACTCTAATAGGTGTGGTCTACCTATGATGTCAATTAAGCCAACTATCATCTTTTTAAGTGGGAGAACTTGCACAATTGGTGGCTGACTAAATACTTTTTTCCCCACTGTATATAGTATAATGCACCCCAATAGCATTATAATGTACCCCATAATCATATACAGTATAATGCACACCCAAAGCAGTATAATGCACACCCAAAGCAGTATATACAGTAGTATAATGCATCCCATAACAGTATAATGCATCCCCATAGCAGCTTAATGCAGCACGAAAGCAGTATGCAGTATAATGCAGCCCCATAGCAGTATAAGGCACCCCATAGTCATATATAGTATAATGCACCCCATAGCAGTATAATGCATCCCCATATTAGTATAATGCAGCCCCAGTCATATAATGCACCCCCATAGTAGTATAATGCATCTCCATAGTAGTATAATGCACCCCCATAGCAGTACAATGCACCACATAGTCATATATACTATAGTGCACCCCATAGGACTATAATGTGGCCGCATAGCAGTATAATGCACCACCATAGCAGTAAAATGCACCCCCATAGCAGTATAATGGAAACGGATAGCATACTGTATCCCGCTCAGTACAATGCACCCCCATAGTCATATATTGCACCCCCATAGTGGTATAATGCACCCCATAGCAGTATAATGCACCCCCACAGGAGAATAACACCCCCATAGCAGTATAATCCCATAGTCATAGAGTAACCCATAGAGTAAAATGCACCTCATAGTCATAGATAGCATAATACAACCCAATATCAGTATAATGCACCCACATAGCAGTATAATGCACCTCATAATCATATGCAGTATAATGTACCGCTATGGCTGCCGTCAGACTAGCAATATTTGGTCAGTATTTTGCATCAGTATTTGTAAGCCAAAACCAGAAGTGGGTGATAAATGCAGAAGTGGTGCATATGTTTCTATTATACTTTTCCACTAATTGGTCCACTCCTGGTTTTGGCTTACAAATACTGATGTAAAATACTGACCAAATACTGCTAGTGTGACGGCAGCCTATAGCAGTATACAGTATAATGCACCCCCATAACAGTATAATGCACCACCATAGTCATATATATTATAATACAGCCCCATAGCAGTATAATGCACCCCCATAGCAGGATAATGCATCCCTATAGTAGTATAATGCACCCCTATAATCATATAATGCACAAACATAGTAGTATAATGCACCCCCATAGTAGTATATAGTATAATTCACCCCATAACAGTATAATGCACCCCCATAGCAGTATAAGGCACCCCATAGTCATATATAGTATAATGCACCCCCATAGCAGGATAATGCATCCCTATAGTAGTATAATGCACCCCTATCGTATAATGCACAAACATAGTAGTATAATGCACCCCCATAGCAGTATATAGTATAATGCACCCCATAACAGTATAATGCACCCCCATAGCAGTATAAGGCACCCCATAGTCATTTATAGTGTAATGCACCCCCATAGCAGTATAATGCATCCCCATAGCAGCTTAATGCAGCCCAAAAGCAGTGTACAGTATATTGCAGTCCCATAGCAGTATAATGCACCCCCATATTAGTATAATGCAGCCCCATTCGTATAATGCACCCCCATACTAGTATAATGCACCCCATAGTCATATATATTATAATACAGCCCCATAGCAGTATAATGCACCCCCATAGCAGGATAATGCATCCTTATAGTAGTGTAATGCACCCCTATAGTCGTATAATGCACAAACATAGTGGTATAATGCACCCCTATATTAGTATAATGCACAACCATAGTAATATATATTATGATACAGCCCCATAGCAGTATAATCCACCCCCATAGCAGGATAATGCATCCCTATAGTAGTATAATGCACCCCTATAGTCGTATAATGCACAAACACAGTAGTATAATGCACCCCCATAGTAGTATAATGCAGCCCCATAGTCATATATACTATAAATCACCCCCATAGCAGTGTAATGCACCCCCATAGCAGTATAATGCATCCCATAGTAGAATAATGCACCCTCATAGTAGTATAATGTACCCCTATAGCAATACAGTGCACCCCCATGGGAGTATAATGCACCCTCATTGTAGTATTTTGCACCCTATGGTTGTATAATGCACCCCCATAGTAGTATAATGCACCCCCATAGTAGTATAATGACCCCCCATAGTAGTATAATGCACCCCCATAGTAGTATTATCCACCACCATAGTCAGATATAATATAATGCTCCCCAGTATCAATATAATGCACCCTCATAGCCATATAATGCACCCACAGTCATATATAGTACAATGCACTCCCATGGGAGTATAATGCACCCAATATCAGTATAAAGCGCCCTCATAGTCATGTATCGTATAATGAACCCAATAGGAGTATAATGCACCTCAATAATTATATATAGAGTAATTGCACCCCAATAGCAGGATAATGCACCATAATAGCAGTATAATGCACCCATAGCAGTATTATGCACTGCATAGTAGTATAATGCACCCCATAGTAGTATAATATAACCCTTAGTATATAATCCACTCCCATAGTAGTTTAATGCACCCCCGCAGTAGTATAATGCATCCCTCTAGTCATATGATGCACTTCTATAGTCATATATTTCACCCCCAAAGTAGTATAATACACCCCATAGTAGTATAATGCACCCCATAGTAGTAAAATGTACCCCAAAGTAGTATAATGCATCGCCATAGTAGTATAATGCACCTCCATATCAGTATAATGCTCACCCATAGTCATATATAGCATAATACACTTCCATAAAACTATAATATATCCTCATAGTACAGGGTGGGCCATTTATATGGACACACCAAAATAAAATGAGAATGGTTGGTGATGTTAACTTCCTGTTTGTGGCACATTAGTATATGGGAGGGGAAAACTTTTCAAGATGGGTTGTGACCATGGCAGCGATTTTGAAGTTGGCCATTTTGGATCCAACTTTATTTTTTCCAATGGGAAGAGGGTCATGTGACATATCAAACTTATTGAGAATTTCACAAGAAAAACAATGGTGTGCGTGGTTTTAACGTAACTTTATTCTTTCATGAGATATTTACAAGTTTATGACCACTTATAAAATGTGTTCAAAGTGCTGCCCATTGTGTTGTATTGTCAATGCAAACATCTTCTCCCACTCTTGACACACTGATAGCAACACCGTAGAAGAAATGCTAGCACAGGCTTCCAGTATCTGTTGTTTCAGATGCTGCACATCTTGTATCTTCACAGCATAGACAATTGCCTTCAGATGACCCAAGAGATAAAAGTCTAAAGGGGTCAGATCGGGAGACCTTGGGGGCCATTCCACTGGCCCACGATGACTGATCCACTTTCCAGGAAACTGTTCATGTAGGAATGCTCAGACCTGACACCCATAATGTGGTGGTGCACTTGTCTATGCTGTGAAGATATGAGATGTGCAGCATCTGAAACAACGGATACTGGAAGCCTGTGCTAGCATTTCTTCTGTGGTGTTGCTATCAGTGTGTCAAGAGTGGGAGAAGAGGGTGGCATTGACAATCCAACACAATGGGCAGCACTTTGAACACATTTTATTAGTGGTCATAAACTTGAAAATAACTCATAAAAGAATAAAGTTATGTTAAAACCAAACACCATAGTTTTTCTTGCCACATTCTCAATAAGTTTGATGTGTCACATGACCATCCTCCCATTCAAAAAAATAAAGTTGGATCCAAAATGGGTGACTTCAAAATGGCGACCATGGTCACAACCATTGAAAAGTTTCCCCTCGCCCATATACTAATGTGCCACAAACAGGAAGTTGGTATCACCAACCATTCCCATTTTATTTAAGTGTATCCATATAAATGGCCCACCCTGTAGAACAAAGTGAGTATTTCAATGTTTGCATTGTATTTTCTCCTTTGGTACTAGCTGACATTATTTGTTTTGCTTTGTGCAGACAAGAAAATTATTTCACTGGAAGCAAATTCTGGACTCTTGGAATCAATTAAAAACATTTTAAAATTCACGTTATGCTTCAGTTGGATGGTAAGTATTTATCCCACCATTCAATTACATGTGCAAAGCTGTGAATGTAAATTATATTCAATCGTCATTTGTCAGAAAGCTGAGAGGCTCTACAGTGAGATTTCATTTTTATTACTACAAGCTAAACTGCTGAGTTTTCGTTAGAAAAACAAGGGACCGTCCACGATACAGGCAATTGCCCTTTTTGGAGTCAATGAAACATGTATCCTCAGGCTTTTATTGGAAGAAGATCATGTTCAAGTGCTTGGTTGTTCCTATGCAATGCCCACACATTTCACAATGATAAATGCAGAAAAGGTTCTTGTCAAAGAGTTGTTTTACTGCATTGGTGTGAAATTATGTGCATGCACAGAGCTATGAGCAATAACTTTTTGCTCATTACATGAGCCATAGCATAGCTAATGCATGTTATAGATGAAACTTGGAAAGGATCTTCTGCTTTTGTCAAAGGGTCATCTTTTGAATGTTGGATTACGATGTCGCTTTGGACCTTCCATCAAGAAAAGTTTCAATCAGAAGAACCTTCAAGAAGATGTGTGGATTTTATTGAACATTTTTAAAAAAAAACAACAAATCAAGGTAAGTAGAACTAATGTAATATTTAAATGTTTGGATATAATCTTCCCTTTTTGTCCAAATATATTTTTTGGTTTTGCTTTTTTGTAGAACAGGAAGATCCTATTACTTACCTGGAAGCGGTTCCTGGACTATTGGATTCCTAGGAAGACATTGGAGAATTCAGGTCATATTCCAACTGGGTGGTAAGCAATTGATCAAGCATTCTATCAAATTTTCAAAGCTTTGAATGTAGACAATATGCAATCATCATGTGTCAGAAAGCTGATAGGCTTTACATTGAGATTGCATTTTTATTACTAAAAACTAATCTTTTGTATTTCAGTTAAGAAACGAAAGACCATCCTTGATCCATGCAATTCTCTTTTGGCAGTTGCTTAAATCTGTTATCCTCAAGCCAAATACGGTACAAAATAATTGTTGAACTAACTGGTTGCTTCTGTGCAATACCCTCACATTTTACAATGATAAGTACGGTAAAAGTTCTTAATACAGATTTGTTTCTACTGCATTGTTGCGAATTTGTGTGCCTACGCATAACCTAGGATGTACATTTCTTACGTATTGCATGGCTTAAGCTATGGCTCATGCACTTTGTAGAAGAGTTGAAAAAATACTGCCATTCTTGACAAAGGAGCACCTTCTAAGTGTTGGATTTTGAGGATATTTTGGACCTTCTATCAAGAATGGATGCCATTAGTAAAACATTGAAGAACATGTGAGGCCTTTACTCTTTAATTTTTGGAAGACACCAAATCAAAGTAAGTAGAACAAATTTAGTATTTCAATCTTTGCATTGTATTTTCTCCATTGGTCTTAGCTGACATTTTTTGTTTTGCTTTGTGTAGGCAAGAAAATTATTTCACTGGAAGCAAATTCTGGACTCTTGGAATCAATGAAAAACATTTTAAAATTCACGTTATGCTTCAGTTGGATGGTAAGTATTTATCCCACCATTCAATTACATGTGCAAAGCTGTGAATGTAAATTATATTCAATCATCATTTGTCAGAAAGCTCAGAGGCTCTACATTGAAATTTTATTTTTATTACTACAAGCTAAACTGCTGTGTTTTCGTTAGAGAAACAAGGGACCGTCCACGATACAGGCAATTCCCCTTTTTGGAGTCAATGAAACATGTATCCTCAGGCTATTTATGGGAAGAAGATCATGTTCAAGTGCTTGGTTGTTCCTATGCAATGCCCACACATTTCACAATGATAAATGCAGTAAAGGTTCTTGTCAAAGAGTTGTTTTACTGCATTGTTGTGAAACCATGTGCATGCACAGAGCTATGAGCAATAACTTTTTGCTCATTGCATGAGCCATGGCATAGCTAATGCATGTTATAGAGGAACCTTGGAAAGGATCTTCTGCTTTTGTCAAAGGGTCATCTTTTGAATATTGGATTACGACGTCACTTTGGACCTTCCATCAAGAAATGTTTCAATCAGAAGAACCTTCAAGAAGATGTGTGGATTTTATTGAACATTTAAAAAAAAAAACAACAAATCAAGGTAAGTAGAACTAATGTAATATTTAACCCCTTTACCCCCAAGGGTGGTTTGCACGTTAATGACCGGGCCAATTTTTACAATTCTGACCACTGTCCCTTTGTGAGGTTATAACTCTGGAACGCTTCAACGGATCCCAGTGATTCTGACACTGTTTTCTCGTGACATATTGTACTTCATGACAATGGTAAAAATTCTTTGATAATACCTGCGTTTATTTGTGAAAAAAATGGAAATTTGGCGAAAATTATGAAAATTTTGCAATTTTCCAAATTTGAATTTTTATGCAATTAAATCACAGAGATATGTCACACAAAATACTAAATAAGTAACATTTCCCACATGTCTACTTTACATCAGCACAATTTTGGAACCAAAATTTTTTTTTGTTAGGGAGTTATAAGGGTTAAAAGTTGACCAGCAATTTCTCATTTCTACAACACCATTTTTTTTTAGGGACCACATCTCATTTGAAGTCATTTTGAGGGGTCTATATGATAGAAAATACCCAAGTGTGACACCATTCTAAAAACTACACCCCTCAAGGTGCTCAAAACCATATTCAAGAAGTTTATTAACCCTTCTGGTGCTTCACAGGAATTTTTTGAATGTTTAAATAAAAATGAACATTTAACTTTTTTTCACAAAAAATTTAATTCAGCTCCAATTTGTTCAATTTTACCAAGGGTAACAGGAGAAAATAGACCCCAAACATTGTTGTACAATTTGTCCTGAGCACGACAATACCCCACATGTGGGGGTAAACCACTGTTTGGGCGCATGGCAGAGCTCGGAAGCGAAGGAGCGCCATTTGACTTTTCAATGCAAAATTGACTGGAATTGAGATGGGATGCCATGTTTCGTTTGGAGAGCCCCTGATGTGCCTAAACATTGAAACCCCCCACAAGTGACACCATTTTGGAAAGTAGACCACTTAAGGAACTTATCTAGATGTGTGGTGAGCACTTTGACCCACCAAGTGCTTCACAGAAGTTTATAATGTAGAACCGTAAAAATAAAAAATCATATTTTTTTACAAAAATTAACTTTCCGCCCCCAATTTTTTATTTTCCCAAGGGTAAGAGAAGAAATTGGACCCCAAAAGTTGTTGTACAATTTGTCCTGAGTACGCTGATACCCCATATGTGGGGGTAAACCACTGTTTGGGCGGATGGGAGAGCTCGGAAGGGAAGGAGCGCCGTTTGACTTTTCAATGCAAAATTGACAGGAATTGAGATGGGGCGCCATGTTGCGTTTGGAGAGCCACTGATGTGCCTAAACATTGAAACCCCCCACAAGTGACACCATTTTGGAAAGTAGACCCCTTAAGGAACTTATCTAGAGGTGTGGTGAGCACTTTGACCCACCAAGTGCTTCACAGAAGTTTATAATGCAGAGCCGTAAAAATAAAACAAAAAATTTTTCCACAAAAATTATTTTTTTAGCCCCCAGTTTTGTATTTTCCCGAGGGTAACAGGAGAAAGTGGACCCCAAAAGTTGTTGTCCAATTTGTCCTGAGTGCGCTGATACCCCATATGTGGGCAGGAACCACTGTTTGGGCGCATGGGAGGGTTCGGAAGGGAAGGAGTGCCATTTGAATGCAGACTTAGATGGAATGGTCTGCAGGTGTCACATTGCGTTTGCAGAGCCCCTAATGTACCTAAACAGTAGAAACCCCCCACAAGTGACACCATTTTGGAAAGTAGACCCCCTAAGGAACTTATCTACATGTGTGGTGAGCACTTTGACCCACCAAGGGCTTCACAGAAGTTTATAATGGAGAGCCGTAAAAATAAAACAAAAATTTTTTCCCACAAAAATTATTTTTTAGCCCCCAGTTTTGTATTTTCCCGAGGGTAACAGGAGAAATTGGACCCCAAAATTTGTTGTCCAATTTGTCCTGAGTGCGCTGATACCCCATATGTGGGGGGGGAACCACTGTTTGGGCGCATGGGAGGGCTCGGAAGGGAAGGAGCTCCATTTGGAATGCAGGCTTAGATGGAATGGTCTGCAGGTGTCACATTGCATTTGCAGAGCCCCTAATGTACCGAAACACTAGAAACCCCCCACAAGTGACACCATTTTGGAAACTAGACCCCCTAAGGAACTCATCTAGATGTGTTCTGAGAGGTTTGAACCCCCAAGTGTTTCACTACAGTTTGTAACGCAGAGCCGTGAAAATAAAAAATCCTTTTTTTCCCACAAAAATTATTTTTTAGCCCCCAGTTTTGTATTTTCCCAAGGGTAACAGGAGAAATTGGACCCCAAAAGTTGTTGTCCAATTTGTCCTGAGTACGCTGATACCCCATATGTTGGGGTAAACCCCTGTTTGGGCACACGGGAGAGCTCGGAAGGGAAGAAGCACTGTTTTACTTTTTCAATGCAGAATTGGCTGGAATTGAGATCGGACGCCATGTCGCGTTTGGAGAGCCCCTGATGTGCCTAAACAGTGGAAACCCCCCAATTATAACTGAAACCCTAATCCAAACACACCCCTAACCCTAATCCCAACAGTAACCCTAACCACACCTCTAACCCTGACACACACCTAACCCTAATCCCAACTCTATTCCCAACTGTAAATGTAATCTAAACCCTAACCGTAACTTTAGCCCCAACCCTAACTGTAGCCTTAACCCTAGCCCCAACCCTAACTTTAGCCCCAACCCAAACTGTAGCCCTAACCCTAGCCCTAACCATAGACCTAACCCTAACTTTAGCCCCAACCCTAACTGTAGCCTTAACCCTAGCCCTAACCATAGCCCTAACCCTAACCCTAACCCTAGCCCTAACCCTAGCCCTAACCCTAGCCCTAACCCTAGCCCTAACCCTAACCCTAGCCCTAACCCTAGCCCTAACCCTAGCCCTAGCCCAAACCCTAACCCTAGCCCTAACCCTAGCCCTAACCCTAATGGAAAAATGGAAATAAATACATTTTTTTTAATTTTTCCCTAACTAAGGGGGTGATGAAGGGGGGTTTGATTTACTTTTATAGCGAGTTTTTTAGCGGATTTTTATGATTGGCAGCCGTCACACACTGAAAGACGCTTGTTATTGCAAAAAATATTTTTTGCGTTACCACATTTTGAGAGCTATAATTTTTCCATATTTTGGTTCACAGAGTCATGTGAGGTCTTGTTTTTTGCAGGACGAGTTGACGTTTTTATTGGTAACATTTTCGGGCACGTTACATTTTTTGATCGCTTTTTATTCCGATTTTTGCGAGGCAGAATGACCAAAAACCAGCTATTCATGAATTTCTTTTGGGGGAGGCGTTTATACCGTTCCGCGTTTGGTTAAATTGATAAATCAGTTTTATTCTTCGGGTCAGTACGATTACAGCGACACCTCATTTATATCTTTTTTTTATGTTTTGGCGCTTTTATACGATAAAAACTATTTTATAGAAAAAATAATTATTTTTGCATCGCTTTATTCTGAGGACTATAACTTTTTTATTTTTTTGCTGATGATGCTGTATGGCAGCTCGTTTTTTGCGGGACAAGATGACGCTTTCAGCGGAACCATGATTATTTATATCTGTCTTTTTGATTGCGTGTTATTCCACTTTTTGTTCGGTGGTATGATAATAAAGCGTTGTTTTTTGCCTCGTTTTTTTTTTCTTACGGTGTTTACTGAAGGGGTTAACTAGTGGGCGAGTTTTATAGGTCGGGCCGTTACGGACGCGGCGATACTAAATATGTGTACTTTTATTGTTTGTTTTTTTATTTAGATAAAGAAATGTATTTAAGGGAATAACATTTTTTTTTTATTTTCATTTTTTAGGAATATTTTTTTAAATTTTTTTGTACACATTTTGAAAATTTTTTTTTTACTTTTTTACATTGTGAAGCCACCTCCCTCCCTGCAGGACCCGGATCCGTGGCCATCTTGGATCCGGGGCTGGACTGAGCAGGGAGGGAGGTAAGACCCTCGCAGCAACGCGATCACATCGCGTTGCTGTGGGGGGGCTCAGGGAAGCCCCGCAGGGAGCCCCCTCCCTGCGGGAAGCTTCCCTATACCGCCGGCACATCGCGATCATCTTTGATCGCGGTGTGCCAGGGGTTAATGTGCCGGGGGCGGTCCGTGACCGCTCCTGGCACATAGTGCCGGATGTCAGCTGCGATAAACAGCTGACACCCGGCCGCGATCGGCCGCGCTCCCCCCGTGAGCGCCGCCGATCGCGCTGGACGTACTATCCCGTCCGTGGTCATGGGGGCCCACCCCACCTCGACAGGATAGTACGTCCCATGTCAGAAAGGGGTTAAATGTTTGGATATAATCTTCACTTTTTGTCAAAATATGTTTTTTGGTTTTGCTTTTTTGTAGAACAGGAAGATCCTATTACTTACCTGGAAGCGGTTCCTGGACTATTGGATTCCTAGGAAGACATTGAAGAATTCAGGTCATATTCCAACTGGGTTGTAAGCAATTGATCAAGCATTCTATCAAATTTTCAAAGCTTTGAATGTAGACAATATGCAATCATCATGTGTCAGAAAGCTGAGAGGCTTTACATTGAGATTGCATTTTTATTACTACAAACTAATCTTTTGTATTTCAGTTAAGAAACGAAAGACCATCCTCGATCCATGCAATTCTCTTTTGGCAGTTGCTTAAATCTGTTATCCTCAAGCCAAATACAGTACGAAATATTTGTTGAACTAACTGGTTGCTTCTGTGCAATACCCTCATATTTTACAACGGTAAGTATGGTAAAAGTTCTTAATACAGATTAGTTGCTACTGTACTGTTGCAAATTTGTGTGCTTATGCGTAACCTAGGATGTACATTTCTTACGTATTGCATGGCTTAAACTATGGCTCATGCACTTTGTAGAAGAGCTGAAAAAATACTGCCATTCTTGGCAAAGGAGCACCTTCTAAGTGTTGAATTTGGAGGATATTTTGGACCTTCTATCAAGAATGGATGCCATTAGTAAAACATTGAAGAACATATGAGGCCTTTACTCTTTAATTTTTGGAAGACACCAAATCAAAGTAAGTAGAACAAATTTAGTATTTCAATTTTTGCATTGTATTTTCTCCATTGGTCTTAGCTGACATTTTTTGTTTTGCTTTGTGTAGGCAAGAAAATTTTTTCTCTGGAAGCAAATTCTGGACTCTTGGAATCAATGAAAAACATTTTAAAATTCATGTTATGCTTCAGTTGGATGGTAAGTATTTATTCCACCATTCAATTACATGTGCAAAGCTGTGAATGTAAATTATATTCAATCATCATTTGTCAGAAAGCTGAGAGGCTCTACATTGAGATTTAATTTTTATTACTACAAGCTAAACTGCTGTGCTTTCGTTAGAGAAACAAGGGACCGTCCACGATACAGGCAATTCCCCTTTTTGGAGTCAATGAAACATGTATCCTTGGGCTATTTATAAAAAGAAGATCATGTTCAAGTGCTTGGTTGTTCCTATGCAATGCCCACACATTTCACAATGATAAATGCAGTAAAGGTTCTTGTCAAAGAGTTGTTTTACTGCATTGTTGTGAAACTATGTGCATGCACAGAGCTATGAGCAATAACTTTTTCCTCATTGCATGAGCCATAGCATAGCTAATGCGTGTTATAGAAGAACCTTGGAAAGGATCTTCTGCTTTTGTCAAAGGGTCATCTTTTGAATGTTGGATTACAACGTCGCTTTGGACCTTCCATCAAGAAAATTTTCAATCAGAAGAACCTTCAAGAAGATGTGTGGATTTTATTGAACATTTTTTAAAAAAACAACAAATCAAGGTAAGTAGAACTAATGTAATATTTAAATGTTTGGATATAATCTTCCCTTTTTGTCCAAATATATTTCTTGGTTTTGCTTTTTTGTAGAACAGGAAGATCCTATTACTTACCTGGAAGCGGTTCCTGGACTATTGGATTCCTAGGAACACATTGAAGAATTCAGGTCATATTCCAACTGGGTGGTAAGCAATTGACCAAGCATTCTATCAAATTTTCAAAGCTTTGAATGTAGACAATATGCAATCATCATGTGTCAGAAAGCTGAGAGGCTTTACATTGAGATTGCATTTTTATTACCACAAACTAATCTTTTGTATTTCAGTTAAGATTAAGAAACGAAAGACCATCCTCGATCCATGCAATTCTCTTTTGGCAGTTGCTTAAATCTGTTATCCTTAAGCCAAATACGGTACGAAATATTTGTTGAACTAACTGGTTGCTTCTGTGCAATACCCTCACATTTTACATTGATAAGTACGGTAAAAGTTCTTAATACAGATTAGTTGCTACTGAACTGTTGCGAATTTGTGTGCCTATGCATAACCTAGGATGTACATTTCTTACGTATTGCATGGCTGAAGCTATGGCTCATGCACTTTGTAGAAGAGCTGAAAAAATACTGCCATTGTTGACAAAGGAGCACCTTCTAAGTGTTGAATTTTGAGGATATTTTGGACCTTCTATCAAGAATGGATGCCATTAGTAAAACATTGAAGAACATGTGAGGCCTTTACTCTTTAATTTTTGGAAGACACCAAATCAAAGTAAGTAGAACATATTTAGTATTTCAATTTTTTGCATTGTATTTTCTCCATTGGACTTAGCTGACATTTTTTGTTTTGCTTTGTGTAGGCAAGAAAATTATTTCTCCGGAAGCAAATTCTGGACTCTTGGAATCAATGAAAAACATTATAAAATTCACGTTATGCTTCAGTTGGATGGTAAGTATTTATCCCACCATTCAATTACATGTGCAAAGCTGTGAATGTAAATTAGATTCAATCATCATTTGTCAGAAAGCTGAGAGGCTCTACATTGAGATTTCATTTTTATTACAAGCTAAACTGCTGTGTTTTCGTTAGAGAAACAAGGTACCGTCCCCAATACAGGCAATTCCCCTTTTTGGAGTCAATGAAACATGTATCCCCAGGCTATTTATGGGAAGAAGAACATGTTCAAGTGCCTGGTTGTTCCTATGCAATGCCCACACATTTCACAATGATAAATGCAGTAAAGGTTCTTGTCAAAGAGTTGTTTTACTGCGTTGTTGTGAAATTATGTGCATGCACAGAGCTTGAGCAATAACATTTTCTTCATTGCATTAGCCATAGCATAGCTAATGCATGTTATAGAAGAACCTTGGAAAGGATCTTCTGCTTTTGTCAAAGGGTCATCTTTTGAATGTTGGATTACGACGTCGCTTTGGACCTTCCATCAAGAAAATTTTCAATCAGAAGAACCTTCAAGAAGATGTGTGGATTTTATTGAACATTTTTAAAAAAACAACAAATCAATGTAAGTAGAACTAATGTAATATTTAAATGTTTGGATATAATCTTCCCTTTTTGTCCAAATATATTTCTTGGTTTTGCTTTTTTGTAGAACAGGAAGATCCTATTACTTACCTGGAAGCGGTTCCTGGACTTTTGGATTCCTAGGAAGACATTGAAGAATTCAGGTCATATTCCAACTGGGTGGTAAGCAATTGATCAAGCATTCTATCAAATTTTCATAGCTTTGAATGTAGACAATATGCAATCATCATGTGTAAGAAAGCTGAGAGGCTTTACATTGAGATTGCATTTTTATTACTACAAACTAATCTTTGGTATTTCAGTTAAGAAACGAAAGACCATCCTCGATCCATGCAATTTTCTTTGGCAGTTGCTTAAATCTGTTATCCTCAAGCCAAATACGGTACAAAATATTTGTTGAACTAACTGGTTGCTTTTGTGCAATACCCTCACATTTTACAATGATAAGTGCGATAAAAGTTCTTAATATAGATTAGTTGCTACTGCATTGTTGCGAATTTCTGTGCCTACGCATAACCTAGGATGTACATTTCTTACGTATTGCATGGCTTAAACTATGGCTCATGCACTTTGTAGAAGAGCTGAAAAAATACTGCCATTCTTGACAAAGGAGCACCTTCTAAGTGTTGAATTTTGAGGATATTTTGGACCTTCTATCAAGAATGGATGCCATTAGTAAAACATTAAGGAACATGTGAGGCCTTTACTCTTTATTTTTTGGAAGACACCAAATCAAAGTAAGTAGAACAAATTTAGTATTTCAAGTTTTGCATTGTATTTTCTCCATTGGTCTTAGCTGACATTTATTGTTTTGCTTTGTGTAGGCAAGAAAATTAATTTTCTGGAAGCAAATTCTGGACTCTTGGAATCAATGAAAAACATTTTAAAATTCACGTTATGCTTCAGTTGGATGGTATTTATCCCACCATTCAATTACATGTGCAAAGCTGTGAATGTAAATTAGATTCAATCATCATTTGTCAGAAAGCTCAGAGGCTCTACATTGAGATTTCATTTTTATTACTACAAGCTAAACTGCTGTGTTTTCGTTAGAGAAACAAGGGACCGTCCACGATACAGGCAATTCCCCTTTTTGGAGTCAATGAAACATGTATCCTCAGGCTTTTTAAGGGAAGAAGATCATGTTCAAGTGCTTGGTTGTTCCTATGCAATGCCCACACATTTCACAATGATAAATGCAGTTAAGGTTCTTGTCAAGGAGTTGTTTTACTGCATTGTGGTGAAACTATGTGCATGCACAGAGCTATGAGCAATAACTTTTTGCTCATTACATGAGCCATAGCATAGCTAATGCATGTTATAGAGGAACCTTGGAAAGGATCTTCTGCTTCTGTCAAAGGGTCATCTTTTGAATGTTGGATTACGACGTCGCTTTGGACCTTCCATCAAGAAAAGTTTCAATCAGAAGAACCTTCAAGAAGATGTGTGGATTTTGTTGAACATTTTAAAAAAAAAACAACAAATCAAGGTAAGTAGAACTAATGTAATATTTAAATGTTTAAAAATAATCTTCCCTTTTTGTCCAAATATGTTTTTGGTTTTGCTTTCTTGTAGAACAGGAAGATCCTATTACTTACATGGAAGCGGTTCCTGGACTGTAGGATTCCTAGGAAGACATTTAAGAATTCAGGTCATATTCCAACTGGGTGGTAAGCAATTTATCAAGCATCCTACCAAATTTTCAAAGCTTTGAATGTAGACAATATGCAATCATCATGTGTCAGAAAGCAGAGAGGCTTTACAATGAGATTGCATTTTTATTACTACAAACTAATCTTTTATATTTCAGTTAAGAAACGAAAGACCATCCTCAATCCATGCAATTCTCTTTTGGCAGTTGCTTAAATCTGTTATCCTCAAGCCAAATACGGTATGAAATATTTCTTGAACTAACTGGTTGCTTCTGTGCAATACCCTTACATTTTACATTGATAAGTACGGTAAAAGTTCTTAATACAGATTAGTTTCTACTGCATTGTTGCAAATTTGTTTGCCTACGCATAACCTAGGATGTACATTTCTTATGTATTGCATGGCTTAATCTATTGCCCATGTTCTTTTTCGAAGAGCTGAAAAAATACTGCCATTCTTGTCAAAGGAGCACCTTCTAAGTGTTGAATTTTGAGGATATTTTGGACCTTCTATCAAGAATGGATGCCATTAGTAAAACATTGAAGAACATGTGAGGCCTTTACTCTTTAATTTTTGGAAGACACCAAATCAAAGTAAGTAGAACAAATTTAGTATTTCAATTTCTGCATTGTAATTTCTCCATTGGTCTTAGCTGACATTTTTTGTTTTGCTTTGTGTAGGCTAGAAAATTATTTCTCTGGAAGCAAATTCTGGACTCTTGGAATCAATGAAAAACATTTTAAAATTCACGTTATGCTACAGTTGGATGGTAAGTATTTATTCCACCATTCAATTACATGTGCAAAGCTGTGAATGTAAATTGTATTCAATCATCATTTGTCAGAAAGCTGAGAGGCTCTACATTGAGATTTCATTTTTATTATTACAAGCTAAACTGCTGTGTTTTCGTTAGAAAAACAAGGGACCGTCCACGATAAAGGCAATTCCCCTTTTTGGAGTCAATGAAACATGTATCCTCAGGCTTTTATTGGAAGAAGATCATGTTCAAGTGCTTGGTTGTTCCTATGCAATGCCCACACATTTCACAATGATAAATGCAGTAAAGGTTCTTGTCAAAGAGTTGTCTTACTGCACTGTTGTGAAACTATCTGCATGCACAGAGCTAATAGCAATAACTTTTTGCTCATTGCATGAGCCATGGCACAGCTAATGCATGTTATAGAAGAACCTTGGAAAGGATCTTCTGCTTTTGTCAAAGGGTCATCTTTTGAATGTTGGATTACGACGTCGCTTTGGACCTTCCATCAAGAAAAGTTTCAATCAGAAGAACCTTCAAGAAGATGTGTGGATTTTGTTGAACATTTAAAAAAAAAACCAACAAATCAAGGTAAGTAGAACTAATGTTTGGATATAATCTTCCCTTTTTGTCCAAATATGTTTTTGGTTTTTGCTTTCTTGTAGAACAGGAAGATCCTATTACTTACATGGAAGCGGTTCCTGGACTGTAGAATTCCTAGGAAGACATTGAAGAATTCAGGTCATATTCCAACTGGGTGGTAAGCAATTGATGAAGAATTCTATCAAATTTTCAAAGCTTTGAATGTAGACAATATGCAATCATCATGTGTAAGAAAGCTGAGAGGCTTTACATTGAGATTGCATTTTTATTACTACAAACTAATCTTTTGTATTTCAGTTAAGAAAGGAAAGACCATCCTCGATCCATGCAATCCTCTTTTGGCAGTTGCTTAAATCTGTTATCCTCAAGCCAAATACGGTACGAAATATTTGTTGACCTAACTAGTTGCTTCTGTGCAATATCCTCACATTTTACATTAATAAGTACGGTAAAAGTTCTTAATACAGATTAGTTGCTACTGCATTGTTTAGAATTTGTGTGCCTACGCAAAACCTAGGATGCACATTTCTTACATATTGCATGGCTTAAGCTATGGCTCATGCACTTTGTAGAAGAGCTGAAAAAATACTGCCATTCTTGACAAAGGAGCACCTTCTAAGTGTTGAATTTTGAGGATATTTTGGACCTTCTATCAAGAATGGATACAATTAGTAAAACATTGAAGAACATGTGAGGCCTTTAGTCTTTAATTTTTGGAAGACACCAAATCAAAGTAAGTAGAACAAATTTAGTATTTCAATTTTTGCATTGTATTTTCTCCATTGGTCTTAGCTGACATTTTTTGTTTTGCTTTGTGTAGGCAAAAAAATTATTTCTCTGTAAGCAAATTCTGGACTTTTGGAATCATTGAAAAACATTTTAAAATTCACTTTATGCTTCAGTTGGATGGTAAGTATTTATCCCACCATTCAATTACATGTGCAAAGCTGTGAATGTAAATTATATTCAATCATCATTTGTCAGAAAGCTGAGAGGCTCTACATTGAGATTTCATTTTTAATAATACAAGCTAAATTGCTGTGTTTTCATTTTTGTTAGAGAAACAAGGGATCATCCACGATACAGGCAATTCCCCTTTTTGGAGTCAATGAAACATGTATCCTCAGGCTTTTATTGGAAGAAGATCATGTTCAAGTGCTTGGTTGTTCCTATGCAATGCCCAAACATTTCATAATGATAAATGCAGTAAAGGTTCTTGTCAAGAGTTGTTTTACTGAATTGTTGTGAAACTATCTGCATGCACAGAGCTATGAGCAATAACTTTTTGCTCATTGCATGAGCCATGGCATAGCTAATGCATGTTATAGAAGAACCTTGGAAAGGATCTTCTGCTTTTGTCAAAGGGTCATCTTTGAATGTTGGATTACGACGTCGCTTTGGACCTTCCATCAAGAAAAGATTCAATCAGAAGAACCTTCAAGAAGATGTGTGGATTTTGTTGAACATTTAAAAAAAAAAAACAACAAATCAAGGTAAGTACAACTAATGTAATATTTAAATGTTTGGATATAATCTTCCCTTTTTGTCCAAATATGTTTTTTGGTTTTGCTTTCTTGTAGAACAGGAAGATCCTATTACTTACATGGAAGCGGTTCCTGGACTGTAGGATTCCTAGGAAGACATTGAAGAATTCAGATCATATTCCAACTGGTTGGTAAGCAATTGATCAAGAATTCTATCAAATTTTCAAAGCTTTGAATGTAGACAATATGCAATCATCATGTGTAAGAAAGCTGAGAGGCTTTACAATGAGATTGCAATTTTATTACTACAAACTAATCTTTTGTATTTCAGTTAAGAAACGAAAGACCATCCTCGATTCATGCAATCCTCTTTTGGCAGTTGCTTAAATCTGTTATCCTCAAGCCAAATACGGTACGAAATATTTCTTGACCTAACTAGTTGCTTCTGTGCAATACCCTCACATTTTACTTTGATAAGTACAGTAAAAGTTCTTAATACAGATTAGTTGCTACTGCATTGTTGCTAATTTGTGTGCCTACGCATAACCTAGGATGCACATTTCTTACGTATTGCATGGCTTAAGCTATGGCTCATGCACTTTGTAGAAGAGCTGAAAAAATACTGCCATTCTTGACAAAGGAGCACCTTCTAAGTGTTGAATTTTGAGGATATTTTGGACCTTCTATCAAGAATGGATACCATTAGTAAAACATTGAAGAACATGTGAGGCCTTTACTCTTTAATTTTTGGAAGACACTGTTAGGGCTAGCGGAACGCACCGAGTAAATAGAGATGTTTATTGATATTGGTGCGTTCGCAGCCCGGGGTCCACCGTGCAGGAGTACCTGCTGCTAGCAAACGGCGGCGCTATATGGCGGTATAGACTAACTCAGTTATCTCACTGAGTAGCCGTGAAAGGAAAGCACTGTGCCCTGTTAGACTCCACAGAGGCACAGGCTAACTGCCCAAACAGAGAGCAGTCAGTGGTCACACAAACACACAAAACTCCTCGCCGGAGGAGCCAGCATTCTAGGGGTTTATTTCAGCCGGGTCCCTGAATACACTCAGACTCAATCTCCTCGCCGGAGGAGCCAGCATTCTAGGGGCTTATTTCAGCCGGGTCCCTGAACACACATACATGTGACCACACTGGCGCAAAGCACATAACATAAGACAATACTAGCGCATGGCCGTGCGGTCATGCGCAGTTTATATAGTTGCAGCACAGGAAGCTGCTACCGAAGTTTTGCCTGAACATGTGACCGAACATGTGACCCTCGACCTCCAATGGGAGACCTTGCCCTGGGCATGCTCAGTGTGTGCAAATAAGGACTTAGTCCCAGAGAGACCTGCTCGCCGCAGATCAGTGCAGGGTACCATAGGAAAGCCAGAAAAGGCAGTGGTGACCCTATGCACAGAATCAGCCTCAGCGAGACACTGCGGCCGATGCTGAATGGGAGATCGAGATTCCCCCTGTGCAGCAGAGGAAACTCGACTCCTAACATTACCCCCCTCCTAGGGCCCCCCTCCTTGAGCCTCACTACGCTCAAAAGCTGCAATAAGCAGCGGAGCCCAAATGTGCTCCACAGGCTCCCAGGTTCTATCCTCTGGGCCGTGACCCTTCCAGTCCACCAGATAAAATTTCTTGCCACGTACCACCTTGCACCCCACAATAGTATTCACCTCAAACTCATCCGTGGATGACCCGATGTCCCAGCAGATGACTCAGAAAACCGGGACAAACAAACGGGCTTTAAGAGGGAAACGTGAAAAGTATCGGTGATACCAAGGCGTGGAGGAATAGCCAAACGGTAGACCACAGGGTTGACCTGTTCCAGAACCTTAAACGGGCCAATGTAGCGAGGAGCAAACTTAGTGGACTCAACTCGCAGCCTGATGTTACGGGCGGAGAGCCACACTAAGTTGCCAGGAGCAAAGACCGGAGCAGGGCGCCAGTGTGTATCAGCCGAAACCCTCATTCTCTCCTTGGAGGCCCGGATGGCATCCTGTGTGCGGTCCCAGATGTCACGTGCCTCCACCGCCCAGTCTGCCACCCTAGAATCGGTGGATGACACGGGCATGTGCACAGGGACACCCGGATGCTGGCCGAAATTAAGGAGAAAAGGTGTTTGACCAGTGGAATCGGCTACGGCGTTGTTCAAGGCAAATTCCGCCCAAGGTAGCAAAGATGCCCAGTCATCCTGCCTAGCAGAGATGAAATGTCGCAAATATGTCACCAGAGTCTGGTTGGTTCTCTCCACCAACCCATTCGTCTCGGGATGGTATGCAGAGGAGAGGTTTAACTGTATGCTGAGTAAACGGCAGAGCTCTCTCCAAAACTGAGACGCGAACTGGGGACCCCGATCGCTGACAATCTTATCAGGCATACCATGCAATCGGAAAACGTGCTTGATGAACAACACCGCCAAGGCCCGTGCTGAGGGTAACCGAGGAAGCGGCACCAAATGCATCATCTTAGAGAAATGGTCGGTGACAACCCAAATAATGGAGCAGCCACGCGACTTGGGTAAGCCCACCACAAAGTCCATCCCGACCATCTCCCAGGGCCTGTCTGCCACCGGTAGAGGATAAAGCAACCCAGCAGGCCGTTGCCGAGGAGACCGATTCTGGGCGCAAGAAACGCACGCCTGAATATAGTCCCTGACATCTCGGGCCATATGCGGCCACCAGTATGTTCTCGCCAAAAGCTCAGATGTCCTCTTGGTCCCAAAATGCCCACCCACTCTGGAGGAGTGAGCCCAAGAGAGAACCTCCGGTCGCAAGTTAGCTGGCACGAAAGTCTTGCCCGGGGGCACAGACTCTAGCGAAACCGGAGCTACAGTTCTCAGGCTCTCAGAAGGGACAATAAGCCGAGGCTCCTCCTCCTCCTCCGATGACACTACGGAGCGGGAGAGAGCGTCAGCATGAACGTTCTTCTCCCCGGAGAGGAAATGGAGAGTAAAATGGAACCGGGAGAAGAGCAGGGACCATCTAGCCTGGCGAGAATTCAGCCGCTGGGCCGTTTGCAGATATACCAAGTTCTTGTGGTCAGTGAAGACTTGGAAGGGAAAGCGAGCTCCCTCCAAGAGATGTCTCCACTCTGAAAAAGCCAACTTCATGGCTAGCAACTCCCTGTCCCCGATGGAATAATTCCTCTCCGCTGGTGTGAAGGTCTTGGAGAAGAAGAAGCAAGGATGCTTCCGACCTTGAGCATCCTTTTGGAAAAGGACTGCTCCAGCACCAATGGATGAGGCATCCACCTCCAAGATAAATGGTTTATCAACATCGGGGCGATGTAGGATGGGTGCGCTAGCGAAGTGTGACTTGATCGAGAGAAAAGCTTTGGAGACCTCCTCTGACCACATCTTGGGATTTGCTCCCTTCTTGGTGAGGGCAACCAAGGGAGCTACCAAAGTTGAGAAGTGTGGAATGAACTGGCGATAGTAATTAATGAACCCCATAAAGCGCTGCACCGCTTTAAGAGAATGGGGTTCCTGCCAGTCCATTACAGCCTGTAGCTTTACAGGATCCATAGCCAAACACTGGGCAGAGATGATATAACCAAGGAAAGGCAAGGACTCCTGCTCAAACACACACTTCTCCAACTTGGCGTAGAGGGAGTTTGCCCGTAAGAGGTCGAAGACTTTGCGAACATCTCTCCGATGGGAGTCAATATCTGGAGAGAAGATGAGAATATCATCCAGATAGACTACGACCGAGGTGGTGAGCATATCCCGGAAGATGTCGTTCACAAAGTCTTGGAAAACGGCTGGGGCATTACAGAGCCCGAAGGGCATCACCAGATATTCATAGTGCCCATCCCTGGTGTTAAAAGCCATCTTCCATTCATCCCCCTCACGGATGCGAATCAGGTTGTAAGCACCCCGCAGATCTAACTTTGTAAATACCCTCGCTCCCCGTAGCCTATCAAACAGCTCAGATATCAGGGGTAATGGGTACTTGTTCTTAACGGTGATGGCGTTAAGACCCCTGTAGTCTATGCATGGACGTAAGTCTCCAGTCTTCTTCTGTACGAAGAAGAACCCAGCCCCTGCCGGTAACACTGACTTCCTAATGAATCCTCTTGCCAGATTCTCTTGGATGTACTGGGACATTGCCTCCGTCTCCGGGAGAGATAACGGATAGACTCGACCCCGGGGAGGCTCAGCACCAGGCAAGAGGTCAATAGGACAGTCATAGGGGCGGTGAGGCGGAAGGGTCTCCGCAGCTCTTTTGAAGAACATGTCTGCATAGGGCCAATAGTGCTTGGGGAGAGAGGAAAGATCTGCGGGTACCTGTGTAGTAGCAACCTGAACGCACTCCCTCAGACATCTACCCTCGCAGGATTTACTCCATCCCAAAATTCTCCCAGAGGACCACTCAATATGAGGAGAATGGTAGCGAAGCCATGGTATCCCCAACAGGACCTCATCAATTCCCTCAGGAATGACTAATAGGGAGATTATCTCCTGATGTGATGGAGACACAGATAGCGTGAAAGGAATGGTTTGGTGGGTAATCTGTGAAGGTAGTGTTGACCCATTTACCACTCGAACGGTAACTGGCTTGGCGAGCATCACCAAGGGTATTGCGTGACGCTGGGCAAAAGCAGAAGACATAAAGTTACCCTCTGCCCCAGAATCCACGCATAGCTCGACCATAAGAGTGGATGGGCCTATGGTAATTGTCCCCTTGAAGGACAACTTTGAGGCAAACGTCGCCGTGTCTAGTGTACCTCCTCCAACTGCCACTAGACGCTGACGTTTCCCCGACCACTGAGGACCCTTGGAGGCAAGGTGTCCTGACTGCTGGCAAACATGACGGACCTTATGTGCACGGGCGGACTTAGACTTGGATCCCGCTCGTGTCACCTCTAAGGCCTCATGTGACTCGGATGCCTGGACTGGAGATTCCAAAGGTTTGGCGAAGGTGGGAGCCAGCCGAAACCTCTGTCTACTCTGGGCTTGCTCCAACCTCCGCTCGTTAAAACGGAGGTCAATATGAGTAGAGACAGTTATTAACTCCTCCAGTGTGGCAGGAATCTCCCTAGTGGCCAGAGCGTCCTTAATGTGGTCAGCCAGGCCCCTCCAAAATATGGGGATAAGGGCTTTATCCGACCACTCCAGCTCGGAAGCTAAAGTACAGAGGCGGACGGAAAAATGGCTGACCAAGTACTCACCCTGAGTTAATGCCAGTAGTTGGAGCACTGTGTCATGGGTGACTTGAGGTCCTAAAAAGACCTTCTTCAGAGTGCTCAGGAACAACGGAGCACTCTGTACCACATGATCACCACGCTCCCACAGCGGCGTAGCCCACTCCAACGCCCTGTCCGACAAAAGAGACACAATAAATCCCACCTTAGCCCGCTCTGTAGGAAAACGTGCAGTCAGGAGCTCGAGGTGAATAGAGCACTGACTCACGAATCCGCTATAAGTTATCCTATTTCCAGAAATTTTTTCTGGCAGCGGGAGGCGAGATAACGTCGGAACAGGGGTGGCAGTGGACAAGGTTGCTGCAGCCACGCTAGCAGCCTGTACAGCAACTGCGGTAACATCCACAGCTGAGGTTGAGCTCTCGAGAGCCGCCAACCTACCCTCCAGCTGCTGGATATTCCTCAAAGATTGCTGAATGTCCGCCATTTACTAGCCAGACCCTGGCGCTAGTATTCTGTTAGGGCTAGCGGAACGCACCGAGTAAATAGAGATGTTTATTGATATTGGTGCGTTCGCAGCCCGGGGTCCACCGTGCAGGAGTACCTGCTGCTAGCAAACGGCGGAGCTATATGGCGGTATAGACTAACTCAGTTATCTCACTGAGTATCCGTGAAAGGAAAGCACTGTGCCCTGTTAGACTCCACAGAGGCACAGGCTAACTGCCCAAACAGAGAGCAGTCAGTGGTCACACAAACACACAAAACTCCTCGCCGGAGGAGCCAGCATTCTAGGGGCTTATTTCAGCCGGGTCCCTGAATACACTCAGACTCAATCTCCTCGCCGGAGGAGCCAGCATTCTAGGGGCTTATTTCAGCCGGGTCCCTGAACACACATACATGTGACCACACTGGCGCAAAGCACATAACATAAGACAATACTAGCGCATGGCCGTGCGGTCATGCGCAGTTTATATAGTTGCAGCACAGGAAGCTGCTACCGAAGTTTTGCCCTTTCAGGACCTTCCTGGAGGACCAATGGGATGCGCTGCAGTACCTGAACATCTGACCGAACATGTGACCCTTGACCTCCAATGGGAGACCTTGCCCTGGGCATGCTCAGTGTGTGCAAATAAGGACTTAGTCCCAGAGAGACCCGCTCGCCGCAGATCAGTGCAGGGTACCATAGGAAAGCCAGAAAAGGCAGTGGTGACCCTATGCACAGAATCAGCCTCAGCGAGACGCTGGGAGCGACGTCTCTGCTGAGCAGACCCCACTGCGGCCGATGCTGAATGGGAGACCGCAGCAGACACGGATCGAGATTCCCCCTGTGCAGCAGAGGAAACTCGACTCCTAACAGACACCAAATCAAAGTAAGTAGAACAAATTTAGTAATTCAATTTTTGCATTGTATTTTCTCCATTGGTCTTAGCTGACATTTTTTGTTTTGCTTTGTGTAGGCAAGAAAATTATTTCTCTGTAAGCAAATTCTGGACTTTTGGAATCATTGAAAAACATTTTAAAATTCACTTTATGCTTCAGTTGGATGGTAAGTATATATCCCACCATTCAATTACATGTGCAAAGCTGTGAATGTAAATTATATTCAATCATCATTTGTCAGAAAGCTGAGAGGCTCTACATTGAGATTTCATTTTTAATACTACAAGCTAAATTGCTGTGTTTTCGTTTTCATTAGAGAAACAAGGGACCGTCCACGATACAGGCAATTCCCCTTTTTGGAGTCAATGAAACATGTATCCTCAAGCTATTTAAGGGAAGAAGATCATGTTCAAGTGCTTGGTTGTTCCTATGCAATGCCCACACATTTCACAATGATAAATGCAGTAAAGGTTCTGGTCAAAGAGTTGTTTTACTGAATTGTTGTGAAACTATGTGCATTCACAGAGCTATGAGCAATAACTTTTTGCTCATTACATGAGCCATAGCATAGCTAATGCATGTTATAGAAGAACCTTGGAAAGGATCTTCTGCTTTTGTCAAAGGGTCATCTTTTGAATGTTGCATTACGATGTCGCTTTGGACCTTCCATCAAGAAAAGTTTCAATCAGAAGAACCTTCAAGAAGATGTGTGGTTTTTGTTGAACATTTTTAAAAAAAACAACAAATCAAGTTAAGTAGAACTAATGTAATATTTAAATGTTTGGATATAATCTTCCCTTTTTGTCGAAATATGTTTTTTGGTTTTGCTTTCTTGTAGAACAGGAAGATCCTATTACTTACATGGAAGCGGTTCCTGGACTGTTGGATTCCTAGGAAGACATTGAAGAATTCAGGTCATATTCCAACTGGGTGGTAAGCAATTGATCAAGCATTCTATCAAATTTTCAAAGCTTTGAATGTAGACAATATGCAATCATCATGTGTCAGAAAGCTGAGAGGCTTTACATTGAGTTTGCATTTTTATTACTACAAACTAATGTTTTGTATTTCAGTTAAGAAACGAAAGACCATCCTCGATCCATGCAATTCTCTTTTGGCAGTTGCTTAAATCTGTTATCCTCAAGCCAAATACGGTACGAAATATTTCTTGAACTAACTGGTTGCTTCTGTGCAATACCCTCACATTTTACATTGATAAGTACGGTAAAAGTTCTTAATACAGATTAGTTGCTACTGCATTGTTGCGAATTTGTGTGCCTACGCATAACCTAGGATGTACATTTCTTACGTATTGCATGGCTTAAGCTATGGCTCATGCACTTTGTAGAAGAGCTGAAAAAATACTGCCATTCTTGACAAAGGAGCACCTTCTAAGTGTTGAATTTTAAGGATATTTTGGACCTTCTATCAAGAATGGATGCCATTAGTAAAACATTGAAGAAAATGTGAGGTCTTTACTCTTTAATTTTTGGAAGACACCAAATCAAAGTAAGTAGAACAAATTTAGTATTTCAATTTTTGCATTGTATTTTCTCCATTGGTCTTAGCTGATATTTTTTGTTTTGCTTTGTGTAGGCAAGAAAATTATTTCTCTGGAAGCAAATTCTGGACTCTTGAAATCAATGAAAAGCATTTTAAAATTCACGTTATGCTACAGTTGGATGGTAAGTATTTATTCCACCATTCAATTACATGTGCAAAGCTGTGAATGTAAATTGTATTCAATCATCATTTTTCAGAAAGCTGAGAGGCTCTACATTGAAATTTCAATTTTATTATTACAAGCTAAACTGCTGTGTTTTCGTTAGAAGAACAAGGGACCGTCCACGATACAGGCAATTCCCCTTTTTGGAGTCAATGAAACATGTATCCTCAGGCTATTTATGGGAAGAAAATCATGTTCAAGTGCTTAGTTGTTCCTATGCAATGCCCACACATTTCACAATGATAAATGCAGTAAAGGTTCTTGTCAAAGAGTTGTTTTACTGAATTGTTATGAAACTATATGCATACACAGAGCTATGAGCAATAACTTTTTGCTCATTGCATGAGCCATAGCATAGCTAATGCATGTTATAGAAGAACCTTGGAAAGGATCTTCTGCTTTTGTCAAAGGGTCATCTTTTGAATGTTGGATTACGATGTCGCTTTGGACCTTCCATCAAGAAAAGTTTCAATCAGAAGAACCTTCAAGAAGATGTGTGGATTTTATTGAACATTAAAAAAAAACCAACAAATCAAGGTAAGTAGAACTAATGTAATATTTAAATGTTTGGATATAATCTTCCCTTTTTGTCCAAATATATTTTTTGGTTTTGCTTTTTTGTAGAACAGGAAGATCCTATTACTTACCTGGAAGCGGTTCCTGGACTATTGGATTCCTAGGAAGACATTGAAGAATTCAGGTCATATTCCAACTGGGTGGTAAGCAATTGATCAAGCATTCTATCAAATTTTCAAAGCTTTGAATGTAGACAATATGCAATCATCATGTGTCAGAAAGCTGAGAGGCGTTACATTGAGATTGCATTTTTATTACTACAAACTATTCTTTTGTATTTCAGTTAAGATTAAGAAACGAAAGACCATCCTCGATCCATGCAATTCTCTTTTGGCAGTTGCTTAAATCTGTTATCCTTAAGCCAAATACGGTACGAAATATTTCTTGAACTAACTGGTTGCTTCTGTGCAATACCCTCACATTTTACATTGATAAGTACGGTAAAAGTTCTTAATACAGATTAGTTGCTACTGCATTGTTGTGATTTTGTGTGCCTACGCATAACCTAGGATGCACATTTCTTACATATTGCATGGCTTAAGCTATGGCTCATGCACTTTGTAGAAGAGCTGAAAAAAATGCTGCCATTCTTGACAAAGGAGCACCTTCGAAGTGTTGAATTTTGAGGATATTTTGGACCTTCTATCAAGAATGGCCATTAGTAAAACATTGAAGAACATGTGAGGCCTTTTCTCTTTAATTTTTGGAAGACACCAAATCAAAGTAAGTAGAACAAGTTTAGTATTTCAATTTTTGCATTGTATTTTCTCCATTGGTCTTAGCTAATATTTTTTGTTTTGCTTTGTGTAGGCAAAAAAATTATTTCTCTGGAAGCAAGTTCTGGACTCTTGCAATCAATGAATAACATTTTAAAATTCACGTTATGCTTCAATTGGATGGTAAGTATTTATCCCACCATTCAATTACATGTGCAAAGCTGTGAATGTAAATTATATTTAATCATCATTTGTCAGAAAGCTGAGAGGCTCTACATTGAGATTTAATTTTTATTACTACAAGCTAAACTGCTGTGCTTTCGTTAGAGAAACAAGGGACCGTCCACGATACAGGCAATTCCCCTTTTTGGAGTCAATGAAACATGTATCCTTGGGCTATTTATTCAAAGAAGATCATGTTCAAGTGCTTGGTTGTTCCTATGCAATGCCCACACATTTCACAATGATAAATGCAGTAAAGGTTCTTGTCAAAGAGTTGTTTTACTGCATTGTTGTGAAACTATGTGCATGCACAGAGCTATGAGCAATAACTTTTTCCTCATTGCATGAGCCATAGCATAGCTAATGCGTGTTATAGAAGAACCTTGGAAAGGATCTTCTGCTTTTGTCAAAGGGTCATCTTTTGAATGTTGGATTACAACGTCGCTTTGGACCTTCCATCAAGAAAATTTTCAATCAGAAGAACCTTCAAGAAGATGTGTGGATTTTATTGAACATTTTTTAAAAAAACAACAAATCAAGGTAAGTAGAACTAATGTAATATTTAAATGTTTGGATATAATCTTCCCTTTTTGTCCAAATATATTTCTTGGTTTTGCTTTCTTGTAGAACAGGAAGATCCTATTACTTACATGGAATCGGTTCCTGGACTGTTGGATTCCTAGGAAGACATTGAAGAATTCAGGTCATATTCCAACTGGGTGGTAAGCAATTGATCAAGCATTCTATCAAATTTTCAAAGCTTTGAATGTAGACAATATGCAATCATCATGTGTCAGAAAGCTGAGAGGCTTTACATTGAGATTGCATTTTTATTACTACAAACTAATCTTTTGTATTTCAGTTAAGATTAAGAAACGAAAGACCATCCTCGATCCATGCAATTCTCTTTTGGCAGTTGCTTAAATCTGTTATCCTTAAGCCAAATACGGTACGAAATATTTGTTGAACTAACTGGTTGCTTCTGTGCAATACCCTCACATTTTACATTGATAAGTACGGTAAAAGTTCTTAATACAGATTAGTTGCTACTGAACTGTTGCGAATTTGTGTGCCTACGCATAACCTAGGATGTACATTTCTTACGTATTGCATGGCTGAAGCTATGGCTCATGCACTTTGTAGAAGAGCTGAAAAAATACTGCCATTGTTGACAAAGGAGCACCTTCTAAGTGTTGAATTTTGAGGATATTTTGGACCTTCTATCAAGAATGGATGCCATTAGTAAAACATTGAAGAACATGTGAGGCCTTTACTCTTTAATTTTTGGAAGACACCAAATCAAAGTAAGTAGAACATATTTAGTATTTCAATTTTTTGCATTGTATTTTCTCCATTGGACTTAGCTGACATTTTTTGTTTTGCTTTGTGTAGGCAAGAAAATTATTTCTCCGGAAGCAAATTCTGGACTCTTGGAATCAATGAAAAACATTATAAAATTCACGTTATGCTTCAATTGGATGGTAAGTATTTATCCCACCATTCAATTACATGTGCAAAGCTGTGAATGTAAATTAGATTCAATCATCATTTGTCAGAAAGCTGAGAGGCTCTACATTGAGATTTCATTTTTATTACAAGCTAAACTGCTGTGTTTTCGTTAGAGAAACAAGGGACCGTCCCCAATACAGGCAATTCCCCTTTTTGGAGTCAATGAAACATGTATCCCCAGGCTATTTATGGGAAGAAGAACATGTTCAAGTGCCTGGTTGTTCCTATGCAATGCCCACACATTTCACAATGATAAATGCAGTAAAGGTTCTTGTCAAAGAGTTGTTTTACTGCGTTGTTGTGAAATTATGTGCATGCACAGAGCTTGAGCAATAACATTTTCCTCATTGCATTAGCCATAGCATAGCTAATGCATGTTATAGAAGAACCTTGGAAAGGATCTTCTGCTTTTGTCAAAGGGTCATCTTTTGAATGTTGGATTACGACGTCGCTTTGGACCTTCCATCAAGAAAATTTTCAATCAGAAGAACCTTCAAGAAGATGTGTGGATTTTATTGAACATTTTTAAAAAAAACAACAAATCAATGTAAGTAGAACTAATGTAATATTTAAATGTTTGGATATAATCTTCCCTTTTTGTCCAAATATGTTTTTGGTTTTGCTTTCTTGTAGAACAGGAAGATCCTATTACTTACATGGAAGCGGTTCCTGGACTGTAGGATTCCTAGGAAGACATTTAAGAATTCAGGTCATATTCCAACTGGGTGGTAAGCAATTGATCAAGCATTCTACCAAATTTTCAAAGCTTTGAATGTAGACAATATGCAATCATCATGTGTCAGAAAGCAGAGAGGCTTTACAATGAGATTGCATTTTTATTACTACAAACTAATCTTTTATATTTCAGTTAAGAAACGAAAGACCATCCTCAATCCATGCAATTCTCTTTTGGCAGTTGCTTAAATCTGTTATCCTCAAGCCAAATACGGTATGAAATATTTCTTGAACTAACTGGTTGCTTCTGTGCAATACCCTCACATTTTACAATGATAAGTACGGTAAAAGTTCTTAATACAGATTAGTTTCTACTGCATTGTTGCGAATTTGTTTGCCTACGCATAACCTAGGATGTACATTTCTTATGTATTGCATGGCTTAAGCTATTGCCCATGTTCTTTTTCGAAGAGCTGAAAAAATACTGCCATTCTTGTCAAAGGAGCACCTTCTAAGTGTTGAATTTTGAGGATATTTTGGACCTTCTATCAAGAATGGATGCCATTAGTAAAACATTGAAGAACATGTGAGGCCTTTACTCTTTAATTTTTGGAAGACACCAAATCAAAGTAAGTAGAACAAATTTAGTATTTCAATTTCTGCATTGTAATTTCTCCATTGGTCTTAGCTGACATTTTTTGTTTTGCTTTGTGTAGGCTAGAAAATTATTTCTCTGGAAGCAAATTCTGGACTCTTGGAATCATTGAAAAACATTTTAAAATTCACGTTATGCTACAGTTGGATGGTAAGTATTTATTCCACCATTCAATTACATGTGCAAAGCTGTGAATGTAAATTGTATTCAATCATCATTTGTCAGAAAGCTGAGAGGCTCTACATTGAGATTTCATTTTTATTATTACAAGCTAAACTGCTGTGTTTTCGTTAGAAAAACAAGGGACCGTCCACGATAAAGGCAATTCCCCTTTTTGGAGTCAATGAAACATGTATCCTCAGGCTTTTATTGGAAGAAGATCATGTTCAAGTGCTTGGTTGTTCCTATGCAATGCCCACACATTTCACAATGATAAATGCAGTAAAGGTTCTTGTCAAAGAGTTGTCTTACTGCACTGTTGTGAAACTATCTGCATGCACAGAGCTAATAGCAATAACTTTTTGCTCATTGCATGAGCCATGGCACAGCTAATGCATGTTATAGAAGAACCTTGGAAAGGATCTTCTGCTTTTGTCAAAGGGTCATCTTTTGAATGTTGGATTACGACGTCGCTTTGGACCTTCCATCAAGAAAAGTTTCAATCAGAAGAACCTTCAAGAAGATGTGTGGATTTTGTTGAACATTTAAAAAAAAAAACAACAAATCAAGGTAAGTAGAACTAATGTTTGGATATAATCTTCCCTTTTTGTCCAAATATGTTTTTGGTTTTTGCTTTCTTGTAGAACAGGAAGATCCTATTACTTACATGGAAGCGGTTCCTGGACTGTAGAATTCCTAGGAAGACATTGAAGAATTCAGGTCATATTCCAACTGGGTGGTAAGCAATTGATGAAGAATTCTATCAAATTTTCAAAGCTTTGAATGTAGACAATATGCAATCATCATGTGTAAGAAAGCTGAGAGGCTTTACAATGAGATTGCATTTTTATTACTACAAACTAATCTTTTGTATTTCAGTTAAGAAAGGAAAGACCATCCTCGATCCATGCAATCCTCTTTTGGCAGTTGCTTAAATCTGTTATCCTCAAGCCAAATACGGTACGAAATATTTGTTGACCTAACTAGTTGCTTCTGTGCAATATCCTCACATTTTACATTAATAAGTACGGTAAAAGTTCTTAATACAGATTAGTTGCTACTGCATTGTTTAGAATTTGTGTGCCTACGCATAACCTAGGATGCACATTTCTTACATATTGCATGGCTTAAGCTATGGCTCATGCACTTTGTAGAAGAGCTGAAAAAATACTGCCATTCTTGACAAAGGAGCACCTTCCAAGTGTTGAATTTTGAGGATATTTTGGATCTTCTATCAAGAATGGATACAATTAGTAAAACATTGAAGAACATGTGAGGCCTTTAGTCTTTAATTTTTGGAAGACACCAAATCAAAGTAAGTAGAACAAATTTAGTATTTCAATTTTTGCATTGTATTTTCTCCATTGGTCTTAGCTGACATTTTTTGTTTTGCTTTGTGTAGGCAAAAAAATTATTTCTCTGTAAGCAAATTCTGGACTTTTGGAATCATTGAAAAACATTTTAAAATTCACTTTATGCTTCAGTTGGATGGTAAGTATTTATCCCACCATTCAATTACATGTGCAAAGCTGTGAATGTAAATTATATTCAATCATCATTTGTCAGAAAGCTGAGAGGCTCTACATTGAGATTTCATTTTTAATAATACAAGCTAAATTGCTGTGTTTTCATTTTTGTTAGAGAAACAAGGGATCATCCACGATACAGGCAATTCCCCTTTTTGTAGTCAATGAAACATGTATCCTCAGGCTTTTATTGGAAGAAGATCATGTTCAAGTGCTTGGTTGTTCCTATGCAATGCCCAAACATTTCATAATGATAAATGCAGTAAAGGTTCTTGTCAAAGAGTTGTTTTACTGAATTGTTGTGAAACTATCTGCATGCACAGAGCTATGAGCAATAACTTTTTGCTCATTGCATGAGCCATGGCATAGCTAATGCATGTTATAGAAGAACCTTGGAAAGGATCTTCTGCTTTTGTCAAAGGGTAATCTTTGAATGTTGGATTACGACGTCGCTTTGGACCTTCCATCAAGAAAAGATTCAATCAGAAGAACCTTCAAGAAGATGTGTGGATTTTGTTGAACATTTAAAAAAATAAACAACAAATCAAGGTAAGTACAACTAATGTAATATTTAAATGTTTGGATATAATCTTCCCTTTTTGTCCAAATATGTTTTTTGGTTTTGCTTTCTTGTAGAACAGGAAGATCCTATTACTTACATGGAAGCGGTTCCTGGACTGTAGGATTCCTAGGAAGACATTGAAGAATTCAGGTCATATTCCAACTGGTTGGTAAGCAATTGATCAAGAATTCTATCAAATTTTCAAAGCTTTGAATGTAGACAATATGCAATCATCATGTGTAAGAAAGCTGAGAGGCTTTACAATGAGATTGCAATTTTATTACTACAAACTAATCTTTTGTATTTCAGTTAAGAAACGAAAGACCATCCTCGATTCATGCAATCCTCTTTTGGCAGTTGCTTAAATCTGTTATCCTCAAGCCAAATACGGTACAAAATATTTCTTGACCTAACTAGTTGCTTCTGTGCAATACCCTCACATTTTACTTTGATAAGTACAGTAAAAGTTCTTAATACAGATTAGTTGCTACTGCATTGTTGCTAATTTGTGTGCCTACGCATAACCTAGGATGCACATTTCTTACGTATTGCATGGCTTAAGCTATGGCTCATGCACTTTGTAGAAGAGCTGAAAAAATACTGCCATTCTTGACAAAGGAGCACCTTCTAAGTGTTGAATTTTGAGGATATTTTGGACCTTCTATCAAGAATGGATACCATTAGTAAAACATTGAAGAACATGTGAGGCCTTTACTCTTTAATTTTTGGAAGACACTGTTAGGGCTAGCGGAACGCACCGAGTAAATAGAGATGTTTATTGATATTGGTGCGTTCGCAGCCCGGGGTCCACCGTGCAGGAGTACCTGCTGCTAGCAAACGGCGGAGCTATATGGCGGTATAGACTAACTCAGTTATCTCACTGAGTAGCCGTGAAAGGAAAGCACTGTGCCCTGTTAGACTCCACAGAGGCACAGGCTAACTGCCCAAAC
Source organism: Ranitomeya imitator (assembly GCF_032444005.1). Lineage (NCBI taxonomy): Eukaryota > Metazoa > Chordata > Amphibia > Anura > Dendrobatidae > Ranitomeya > Ranitomeya imitator. Next base: position 83,204,580 of record NC_091288.1, read on the forward strand.
AGAGAGCAGTCAGTGGTCACACAAACACACAAAACTCCTCGCCGGAGGAGCCAGCATTCTAGGGGTTTATTTCAGCCGGGTCCCTGAATACACTCAGACTCAATCTCCTCGCCGGAGGAGCCAGCATTCTAGGGGCTTATTTCAGCTGGGTCCCTGAACACACATACATGTGACCACACTGGCGCAAAGCACATAACATAAGACAATACTAGCGCATGGCCGTGCGGTCATGCGCAGTTTATATAGTTGCAGCACAGGAAGCTGCTACCGAAGTTTTGCCTGAACATGTGACCGAACATGTGACCCTCGACCTCCAATGGGAGACCTTGCCCTGGGCATGCTCAGTGTGTGCAAATAAGGACTTAGTCCCAGAGAGACCCGCTCGCCGCAGATCAGTGCAGGGTACCATAGGAAAGCCAGAAAAGGCAGTGGTGACCCTATGCACAGAATCAGCCTCAGCGAGACACTGCGGCCGATGCTGAATGGGAGATCGAGATTCCCCCTGTGCAGCAGAGGAAACTCGACTCCTAACATTACCCCCCTCCTAGGGCCCCCCTCCTTGAGCCTCACTACGCTCAAAAGCTGCAATAAGCAGCGGAGCCCGAATGTGCTCCACAGGCTCCCAGGTTCTATCCTCTGGGCCGTGACCCTTCCAGTCCACCAGATAAAATTTCTTGCCACGTACCACCTTGCACCCCACAATAGTATTCACCTCAAACTCATCCGTGGATGAACCCGATGTCCCAGCAGATGACTCAGAAAACCGGGACAAACGAACGGGCTTTAAGAGGGAAACGTGAAAAGTATCGGTGATACCAAGGCGTGGAGGAATAGCCAAACGGTAGACCACAGGGTTGACCTGTTCCAGAACCTTAAACGGGCCAATGTAGCGAGGAGCAAACTTAGTGGACTCAACTCGCAGCCTGATGTTACGGGCGGAGAGCCACACTAAGTTGCCAGGAGCAAAGACCGGAGCAGGGCGCCAGTGTGTATCAGCCGAAACCCTCATTCTCTCCTTGGAGGCCCGGATGGCATCCTGTGTGCGGTCCCAGATGTCACGTGCCTCCACCGCCCAGTCTGCCACCCTAGAATCGGTGGATGACACGGGCATGTGCACAGGGACACCCGGATGCTGGCCGAAATTAAGGAGAAAAGGAGTTTGACCAGTGGAATCGGCTACGGCGTTGTTCAAGGCAAATTCCGCCCAAGGTAGCAAAGATGCCCAGTCATCCTGCCTAGCAGAGATGAAATGTCGCAAATATGTCACCAAAGTCTGGTTGGTTCTCTCCACCAACCCATTCGTCTCGGGATGGTATGCAGAGGAGAGGTTTAACTGTATGCTGAGTAAACGGCAGAGCTCTCTCCAAAACTGAGACGCGAACTGGGGACCCCGATCGCTGACAATCTTATCAGGCATACCATGCAATCGGAAAATGTGCTTGATGAACAACACCGCCAAGGCCCGTGCTGAGGGTAACCGAGGAAGCGGCACCAAATGCATCATCTTAGAGAAATGGTCGGTGACAACCCAAATAATGGAGCAGCCACGCGACTTGGGTAAGCCCACCACAAAGTCCATCCTGACCATCTCCCAGGGCCTGTCTGCCACCGGTAGAGGATAAAGCAACCCAGCAGGCCGTTGCCGAGGAGACCGATTCTGGGCGCAAGAAACGCACGCCTGAATATAGTCCCTGACATCTCGGGCCATATGCGGCCACCAGTATGTTCTCGCCAAAAGCTCAGATGTCCTCTTGGTCCCAAAATGCCCACCCACTCTGGAGGAGTGAGCCCAAGAGAGAACCTCCGGTCGCAAGTTAGCTGGCACGAAAGTCTTGCCCGGGGGCACAGACTCTAGCGAAACCGGAGCTACAGTTCTCAGGCTCTCAGAAGGGACAATAAGCCGAGGCTCCTCCTCCTCCTCCGATGACACTACGGAGCGGGAGAGAGCATCAGCATGAACATTCTTCTCCCCGGAGAGGAAATGGAGAGTAAAATGGAACCGGGAGAAGAACAGGGACCATCTAGCCTAGCGAGAATTCAGCCGCTGGGCCGTTTGCAGATATACCAAGTTCTTGTGGTCAGTGAAGACTTGGAAGGGAAAGCGAGCTCCCTCCAAGAGATGTCTCCACTCTGAAAAAGCCAACTTCATGGCTAGCAACTCCCTGTCCCCGATGGAATAATTCCTCTCCGCTGGTGTGAAGGTCTTGGAGAAGAAGAAGCAAGGATGCTTCCGACCTTGAGCATCCTTTTGGAAAAGGACTGCTCCAGCACCAATGGATGAGGCATCCACCTCCAAGATAAATGGTTTATCAACATCGGGGCGATGTAGGATGGGTGCGCTAGCGAAGTGTGACTTGATCGACAGAAAGGCTTTGGAGACCTCCTCTGACCACATCTTGGGATTTGCTCCCTTCTTGGTGAGGGCAACCAAGGGAGCTACCAAAGTTGAGAAGTGTGGAATGAACTGGCGATAGTAATTAATGAACCCCATAAAGCGCTGCACCGCTTTAAGAGAATGGGGTTCCTGCCAGTCCATTACAGCCTGTAGCTTTACAGGATCCATAGCCAAACCCTTGGGCAGAGATGATATAACCAAGGAAAGGCAAGGACTCCTGCTCAAACACACACTTCTCCAACTTGGCGTAGAGGGAGTTTGCCCGTAAGAGGTCGAAGACTTTGCGAACATCTCTCCGATGGGAGTCAATATCTGGAGAGAAGATGAGAATATCATCCAGATAGACTACGACCGAGGTGGTGAGCATATCCCGGAAGATGTCGTTCACAAAGTCTTGGAAAACGGCTGGGGCATTACAGAGCCCGAAGGGCATCACCAGATATTCATAGTGCCCATCCCTGGTGTTAAAAGCCGTCTTCCATTCATCCCCCTCACGGATGCGAATCAGGTTGTAAGCACCCCGCAGATCTAACTTTGTAAATACCCTCGCTCCCCGTAGCCTATCAAACAGCTCAGATATCAGGGGTAATGGGTACTTGTTCTTAACGGTGATGGCGTTAAGACTCCTGTAGTCTATGCATGGACGTAAGTCTCCAGTCTTCTTCTGTACGAAGAAGAACCCAGCCCCTGCCGGTAACACTGACTTCCTAATGAATCCTCTTGCCAGATTCTCTTGGATGTACTGGGACATTGCCTCCATCTCCGGGAGAGATAACGGATAGACTCGACCCCGGGGAGGCTCAGCACCAGGCAAGAGGTCAATAGGACAGTCATAGGGGCGGTGAGGCGGAAGGGTCTCCGCAGCTCTTTTGAAGAACATGTCTGCATAGGGCCAATAGTGCTTGGGGAGAGAGGAAAGATCTGCGGGTACCTGTGTAGTAGCAACCTGAACGCACTCCCTCAGACATCTACCCTCGCAGGATTTACTCCATCCCAAAATTCTCCCAGAGGACCACTCAATATGAGGAGAATGGTAGCGAAGCCATGGTATCCCCAACAGGACCTCATCAATTCCCTCAGGAATGACTAATAGGGAGATTATCTCCTGATGTGATGGAGACACAGATAGCGTGAAAGGAATGGTTTGGTGGTTAATCTGTGAAGGTAGTGTTGACCCATTTACCACTCGAACGGTAACTGGCTTGGCGAGCATCACCAAGGGTATTGCGTGACGCTGGGCAAAAGCAGAAGACATAAAGTTACCCTCTGCCCCAGAATCCACGCATAGCTCGACCATAAGAGTGGATGGGCCTATGGTAATTGTCCCCTTGAAGGACAACTTTGAGGCAAACGTCGCCGTGTCTAGTGTACCTCCTCCAACTGCCACTAGACGCTGACGTTTCCCCGACCACTGAGGACCCTTGGAGGCAAGGTGTCCTGACTGCTGGCAAACATGACGGACCTTATGTGCACGGGCGGACTGAGACTTGGATCCCGCTCGTGTCACCTCTAAGGCCTCATGTGACTCGGATGCCTGGACTGGAGATTCCAAAGGTTTGGCGAAGGTGGGAGCCAGCCGAAACCTCTGTCTACTCTGGGCTTGCTCCAACCTCCGCTCGTTAAAACGGAGGTCAATACGAGTAGAGACAGTTATTAACTCCTCCAGTGTGGCAGGAATCTCCCTAGTGGCCAGAGCGTCCTTAATGTGGTCAGCCAGGCCCCTCCAAAATATGGGGATAAGGGCTTTATCCGACCACTCCAGCTCGGAAGCTAAAGTACAGAGGCGGACGGAAAAATGGCTGACCAAGGACTCACCCTGAGTTAATGCCAGTAGTTGGAGCACTGTGTCATGGGTGACTTGAGGTCCTAAAAAGACCTTCTTCAGAGTGCTCAGGAACAACGGAGCACTCTGTACCACATGATCACCACGCTCCCACAGCGGCGTAGCCCACTCCAACGCCCTGTCCGACAAAAGAGACACAATAAATCCCACCTTAGCCCGCTCTGTAGGAAAACGTGCAGCCAGGAGCTCGAGGTGAATAGAGCACTGACTCACGAATCCGCTACAATTTATGCTATTTCCAGAAATTTTTTCTGGCAGCGGGAGGCGAGATAACGTCGGAACAGGGGTGGCAGTGGACAAGGTTGCTGCAGCCACGCTAGCAGCCTGTACAGCAACTGCGGTAACATCCACAGCTGAGGTTGAGCTCTCGAGAGCCGCCAACCTACCCTCCAGCTGCTGGATATACCGCAAAGATTGCTGAATGTCCGCCATTTACTAGCCAGACCCTGGCGCTAGTATTCTGTTAGGGCTAGCGGAACGCACCGAGTAAATAGAGATGTTTATTGATATTGGTGCGTTCGCAGCCCGGGGTCCACCGTGCAGGAGTACCTGCTGCTAGCAAACGGCGGAGCTATATGGCGGTATAGACTAACTCAGTTATCTCACTGAGTAGCCGTGAAAGGAAAGCACTGTGCCCTGTTAGACTCCACAGAGGCACAGGCTAACTGCCCAAACAGAGAGCAGTCAGTGGTCACACAAACACACAAAACTCCTCGCCGGAGGAGCCAGCATTCTAGGGGCTTATTTCAGCCGGGTCCCTGAATACACTCAGACTCAATCTCCTCGCCGGAGGAGCCAGCATTCTAGGGGCTTATTTCAGCCGGGTCCCTGAACACACATACATGTGACCACACTGGCGCAAAGCACATAACATAAGACAATACTAGCGCATGGCCGTGCGGTCATGCGCAGTTTATATAGTTGCAGCACAGGAAGCTGCTACCGAAGTTTTGCCCTTTCAGGACCTTCCTGGAGGACCAATGGGATGCGCTGCAGTACCTGAACATCTGACCGAACATGTGACCCTTGACCTCCAATGGGAGACCTTGCCCTGGGCATGCTCAGTGTGTGCAAATAAGGACTTAGTCCCAGAGAGACCCGCTCGCCGCAGATCAGTGCAGGGTACCATAGGAAAGCCAGAAAAGGCAGTGGTGACCCTATGCACAGAATCAGCCTCAGCAAGACGCTGGGAGCGACGTCTCTGCTGAGCAGACCCCACTGCGGCCGATGCTGAATGGGAGACCGCAGCAGACACGGATCGAGATTCCCCCTGTGCAGCAGAGGAAACTCGACTCCTAACAGACACCAAATCAAAGTAAGTAGAACAAATTTAGTAATTCAATTTTTGCATTGTATTTTCTCCATTGGTCTTAGCTGACATTTTTTGTTTTGCTTTGTGTAGGCAAGAAAATTATTTCTCTGTAAGCAAATTCTGGACTTTTGGAATCATTGAAAAACATTTTAAAATTCACTTTATGCTTCAGTTGGATGGTAAGTATATATCCCACCATTCAATTACATGTGCAAAGCTGTGAATGTAAATTATATTCAATCATCATTTGTCAGAAAGCTGAGAGGCTCTACATTGAGATTTCATTTTTAATACTACAAGCTAAATTGCTGTGTTTTCGTTTTCATTAGAGAAACAAGGGACCGTCCACGATACAGGCAATTCCCCTTTTTGGAGTCAATGAAACATGTATCCTCAAGCTATTTAAGGGAAGAAGATCATGTTCAAGTGCTTGGTTGTTCCTATGCAATGCCCACACATTTCACAATGATAAATGCAGTAAAGGTTCTGGTCAAAGAGTTGTTTTACTGAATTGTTGTGAAACTATGTGCATTCACAGAGCTATGAGCAATAACTTTTTGCTCATTACATGAGCCATAGCATAGCTAATGCATGTTATAGAAGAACCTTGGAAAGGATCTTCTGCTTTTGTCAAAGGGTCATCTTTTGAATGTTGCATTACGACGTCGCTTTGGACCTTCCATCAAGAAAAGTTTCAATCAGAAGAACCTTCAAGAAGTTGTGTGGTTTTTGTTGAACATTTTTAAAAAAAACAACAAATCAAGTTAAGTAGAACTAATGTAATATTTAAATGTTTGGATATAATCTTCCCTTTTTGTCCAAATATGTTTTTTGGTTTTGCTTTCTTGTAGAACAGGAAGATCCTATTACTTACCTGGAAGCGGTTCCTGGACTGTTGGATTCCTAGGAAGACATTGAAGAATTCAGGTCATATTCCAACTGGGTGGTAAGCAATTGATCAAGCATTCTATCAAATTTTCAAAGCTTTGAATGTAGACAATATGCAATCATCATGTGTCAGAAAGCTGAGAGGCTTTACATTGAGTTTGCATTTTTATTACTACAAACTAATGTTTTGTATTTCAGTTAAGAAACGAAAGACCATCCTCGATCCATGCAATTCTCTTTTGGCAGTTGCTTAAATCTGTTATCCTCAAGCCAAATACGGTACGAAATATTTCTTGAACTAACTGGTTGCTTCTGTGCAATACCCTCACATTTTACATTGATAAGTACGGTAAAAGTTCTTAATACAGATTAGTTGCTACTGCATTGTTGCGAATTTGTGTGCCTACGCATAACCTAGGATGTACATTTCTTACGTATTGCATGGCTTAAGCTATGGCTCATGCACTTTGTAGAAGAGCTGAAAAAATACTGCCATTCTTGACAAAGGAGCACCTTCTAAGTGTTGAATTTTAAGGATATTTTGGACCTTCTATCAAGAATAGATGCCATTAGTAAAACATTGAAGAAAATGTGAGGTCTTTACTCTTTAATTTTTGGAAGACACCAAATCAAAGTAAGTAGAACAAATTTAGTATTTCAATTTTTGCATTGTATTTTCTCCATTGGTCTTAGCTGATATTTTTTGTTTTGCTTTGTGTAGGCAAGAAAATTATTTCTCTGGAAGCAAATTCTGGACTCTTGGAATCAATGAAAAGCATTTTAAAATTCACGTTATGCTACAGTTGGATGGTAAGTATTTAATCCACCATTCAATTACATGTGCAAAGCTGTGAATGTAAATTGTATTCAATCATCATTTTTCAGAAAGCTGAGAGGCTCTACATTGAAATTTCAATTTTATTATTACAAGCTAAACTGCTGTGTTTTCGTTACAAGAACAAGGGACCGTCCACGATACAGGCAATTCCCCTTTTTGGAGTCAATGAAACATGTATCCTCAGGCTATTTATGGGAAGAAAATCATGTTCAAGTGCTTAGTTGTTCCTATGCAATGCCCACACATTTCACAATGATAAATGCAGTAAAGGTTCTTGTCAAAGAGTTGTTTTACTGAATTGTTATGAAACTATATGCATACACAGAGCTATGAGCAATAACTTTTTGCTCATTGCATGAGCCATAGCATAGCTAATGCATGTTATAGAAGAACCTTGGAAAGGATCTTCTGCTTTTGTCAAAGGGTCATCTTTTGAATGTTGGATTACGATGTCGCTTTGGACCTTCCATCAAGAAAAGTTTCAATCAGAAGAACCTTCAAGAAGATGTGTGGATTTTATTGAACATTAAAAAAAAAACAACAAATCAAGGTAAGTAGAACTAATGTAATATTTAAATGTTTGGATATAATCTTCCCTTTTTGTCCAAATATATTTTTTGGTTTTGCTTTTTTGTAGAACAGGAAGATCCTATTACTTACCTGGAAGCGGTTCCTGGACTATTGGATTCCTAGGAAGACATTGAAGAATTCAGGTCATATTCCAACTGGGTGGTAAGCAATTGATCAAGCATTCTATCAAATTTTCAAAGCTTTGAATGTAGACAATATGCAATCATCATGTGTCAGAAAGCTGAGAGGCGTTACATTGAGATTGCATTTTTATTACTACAAACTAATCTTTTGTATTTCAGTTAAGATTAAGAAACGAAAGACCATCCTCGATCCATGCAATTCTCTTTTGGCAGTTGCTTAAATCTGTTATCCTTAAGCCAAATACGGTACGAAATATTTGTTGAACTAACTGGTTGCTTCTGTGCAATACCCTCACATTTTACATTGATAAGTACGGTAAAAGTTCTTAATACAGATTAGTTGCTACTGCATTGTTGCGAATTTGTGTGCCTACGCATAACCTAGGATGTACATTTCTTATGTATTGCATGGCTGAAGCTATGACTCATGCTCTTTGTAGAAGAGCTGAAAAAATACTGCCATTGTTGACAAAGGAGCACTTTCTAAGTGTTGAATTTTGAGGATATTTTGGACCTTATATCAAGAATGGATGCCATTAGTAAAACATTGAAGAACATGTGAGGCCTTTACTCTTTAATTTTTGGAAGACACCAAATCAAAGTAAGTAGAACAAATTTAGTATTTCAATTTTTTGCAACTCTGGAACGCTTCAACAGATCTTGGTGATTCTGACATTGTTTTCTCATGATATATTGTACTTCATGATACTTGTAAAATTTCTTCGATATAACGTGCATTTATTTGTGAAAAAAACGGAAATTTGGCGAAAATTTTGAAAATTTTGCAATTTTCCAACTTTGAATTTTTATGCCCTTAAATCACAGAGATATGTCACACAAAATAATTAATAAGTAACATTTCCCACATGTCTACTTTACATCAGCATAATTTTGGAACCAAAATTTTTTTTTGTTAGGGAGTTATAAGGGTTAAAAGTTGACCACCAATTTCTCATTTTTACAACACCATTTTTTTAGGGACCACATCTCATTTGAAGTCATTTTGAGGGGTCTATATGATAGAAAATACCCAAGTGTGACACCATTCTAAAATCTGCACCCCTCAAGGTGCTCAAAACCATATTCAAGAAGTTTATTAACCCTTCTGGTGCTTCACAGGAATTTTTGGAATGTTTAAATAAAAATGAACATTTAACTTTTTTTCACAAAAAATTTACTTCAGCTCCAATTTGTTTTATTTTCCCAAGGGTAACAGGAGAAAACGGACCCCAAAAGTTGTTTTACAATTTGTCCTGAGTACAACGATACCCCATATGTGGGGGTAAACCACTGTTTGGGCGCATGACAGAGCTCGGAAGCGAAGGAGCCCCATTTGACTTTTCAATGCAAAATTGACAGGAATTGAGATGGGACGCCATGTTGCGTTTGGAGAGCCACTGATGTGCTTAAACATTGAAACCCTCCACAAGTGACACCATTTTGGAAAGCAGACCCCCTAAGGAACTTATCTAGATGTGTTTTGAGCGCTTTGACCCACCAAGGGCTTCACAGAAGTTTATAATGCAGAGCCATAAAAATAAAACAAACATTTTTTCCCACAAAAATGATTTTTTTAGCCCCCAGTTTTGTATTTTCCCGATAGTAGCAGGAGAAATTGAACCCCAAAATTTGTTTTCCAATTTGTCTTGAGTGCGATGATACACCATATTTGGGGGGAACCACTGTTTGGGCGCATGGGAGGGCTCGGAAGGGAAAGAGCGCCATTTGGAATGCAGACTTAGATGGAATGGTCTGCAGTTGTCACATTGCATTTGCAGAGCCCCTAATGTACCTAAACAGTAGAAAGGAGCACCTTCGAAGTTACATAGTTACATAGTTACATAGTTACATAGTTATTAAGGTTGAAGGAAGACTTTAAGTCCATCTAGTTCAACCCATAGCCTAACCTAACTTGCCCTAACAAGTGTTGAATTTTGAGGATATTTTGGACCTTCTATCAAGAATGGCCAAAGGGTCATCTTTTGAATGTTGGATTACAACGTCGCTTTGGACCTTCCATCAAGAAAATTTTCAATCAGAAGAACCTTCAAGAAGATGTGTGGATTTTATTGAACATTTTTAAAAAAAACAACAAATCAAGGTAAGTAGAACTAATGTAATATTTAAATGTTTGGATATAATCTTCCCTTTTTGTCCAAATATATTTCTTGGTTTTGCTTTTTTGTAGAACAGGAAGATCCTATTACTTACCTGGAAGCGGTTCCTGGACTATTGGATTCCTAGGAAGACATTGAAGAATTCAGGTCATATTCCAACTGGGTGGTAAGCAATTGATCAAGCATCCTATCAAATTTTCATAGCTTTGAATGTAGACAATATGCAATCATCATGTGTAAGAAAGCTGAGAGGCTTTACATTGAGGTTGCATTTTTATTACTACAAACTAATCTTTTGTATTTCAGTTAAGAAACGAAAGACGGTCCTTGATCCATGCAATTCTCTTTTGGCAGTTGCTTAAATCTGTTATCCTCAAGCCAAATACGGTACGAAATATTTCTTGAACTAACTGGTTGCTTCTGTGCAATACACTCACATTTTACATTGATAAGTACAGTAAAAGTTCTTAATACAGATTATTTGCTACTGCATTGTTGTGATTTTGTATGCCTACGCATAACCTAGGATGCACATTTCTTACATATTGCATGGCTTAAGCTATGGCTCATGCACTTTGTAGAAGAGCTGAAAAAAATGCTACCATTCTTGACAAAGGAGCACCTTCGAAGTGTTGAATTTTGAGGATATTTTGGACCTTCTATCAAGAATGGCCATTAGTAAAATATTGAAGAACATGTGAGGCCTTTTCTCTTTAATTTTTGGAAGACACCAAATCAAAGTAAGTAGAACAAGTTTAGTATTTCAATTTTTGCATTGTATTTTCTCCATTGGTCTTAGCTAATATTTTTTGTTTTGCTTTGTGTAGGCAAAAAAATTATTTCTCTGGAAGCAAGTTCTGGACTCTTGCAATCAATGAATAACATTTTAAAATTCACGTTATGCTTCAATTGGATGGTAAGTATTTATCCCACCATTCAATTACATGTGCAAAGCTGTGAATGTAAATTATATTCAATCATCATTTGTCAGAAAGCTGAGAGGCTCTACATTGAGATTTAATTTTTATTACTACAAGCTAAACTGCTGTGCTTTCGTTAGAGAAACAAGGGACCGTCCACGATACAGGCAATTCCCCTTTTTGGAGTCAATGAAACATGTATCCTTGGGCTATTTATTCGAAGAAGATCATGTTCAAGTGCTTGGTTGTTCCTATGCAATGCCCACACATTTCACAATGATAAATGCAGTAAAGGTTCTTGTCAAAGAGTTGTTTTACTGCATTGTTGTGAAACTATGTGCATGCACAGAGCTATGAGCAATAACTTTTTCCTCATTGCATGAGCCATAGCATAGCTAATGCGTGTTATAGAAGAACCTTGGAAAGGATCTTCTGCTTTTGTCAAAGGGTCCTCTTTTGAATGTTGGATTACAACGTCGCTTTGGACCTTCCATCAAGAAAATTTTCAATCAGAAGAACCTTCAAGAAGATGTGTGGATTTTATTGAACATTTTTAAAAAAAACAACAAATCAAGGTAAGTAGAACTAATGTAATATTTAAATGTTTGGATATAATCTTCCCTTTTTGTCCAAATATATTTCTTGGTTTTGCTTTTTTGTAGAACAGGAAGATCCTATTACTTACCTGGAAGCGGTTCCTGGACTATTGGATTCCTAGGAACACATTGAAGAATTCAGGTCATATTCCAACTGGGTGGTAAGCAATTGACCAAGCATTCTATCAAATTTTCAAAGCTTTGAATGTAGACAATATGCAATCATCATGTGTCAGAAAGCTGAGAGGCTTTACATTGAGATTGCATTTTTATTACTACAAACTAATCTTTTGTATTTCAGTTAAGATTAAGAAACGAAAGACCATCCTCGATCCATGCAATTCTCTTTTGGCAGTTGCTTAAATCTGTTATCCTTAAGCCAAATACGGTACGAAATATTTGTTGAACTAACTGGTTGCTTCTGTGCAATACCCTCACATTTTACATTGATAAGTACGGTAAAAGTTCTTAATACAGATTAGTTGCTACTGAACTGTTGCGAATTTGTGTGCCTACGCATAACCTAGGATGTACATTTCTTACGTATTGCATGGCTGAAGCTATGGCTCATGCACTTTGTAGAAGAGCTGAAAAAATACTGCCATTGTTGACAAAGGAGCACCTTCTAAGTGTTGAATTTTGAGGATATTTTGGACCTTCTATCAAGAATGGATGCCATTAGTAAAACATTGAAGAACATGTGAGGCCTTTACTCTTTAATTTTTGGAAGACACCAAATCAAAGTAAGTAGAACATATTTAGTATTTCAATTTTTTGCATTGTATTTTCTCCATTGGACTTAGCTGACATTTTTTGTTTTGCTTTGTGTAGGCAAGAAAATTATTTCTCCGGAAGCAAATTCTGGACTCTTGGAATCAATGAAAAACATTATAAAATTCACGTTATGCTTCAATTGGATGGTAAGTATTTATCCCACCATTCAATTACATGTGCAAAGCTGTGAATGTAAATTAGATTCAATCATCATTTGTCAGAAAGCTGAGAGGCTCTACATTGAGATTTCATTTTTATTACAAGCTAAACTGCTGTGTTTTCGTTAGAGAAACAAGGGACCGTCCCCAATACAGGCAATTCCCCTTTTTGGAGTCAATGAAACATGTATCCCCAGGCTATTTATGGGAAGAAGAACATGTTCAAGTGCCTGGTTGTTCCTATGCAATGCCCACACATTTCACAATGATAAATGCAGTAAAGGTTCTTGTCAAAGAGTTGTTTTACTGCGTTGTTGTGAAATTATGTGCATGCACAGAGCTTGAGCAATAACATTTTCCTCATTGCATTAGCCATAGCATAGCTAATGCATGTTATAGAAGAACCTTGGAAAGGATCTTCTGCTTTTGTCAAAGGGTCATCTTTTGAATGTTGGATTACGACGTCGCTTTGGACCTTCCATCAAGAAAATTTTCAATCAGAAGAACCTTCAAGAAGATGTGTGGATTTTATTGAACATTTTTAAAAAAAAACAACAAATCAATGTAAGTAGAACTAATGTAATATTTAAATGTTTGGATATAATCTTCCCTTTTTGTCCAAATATATTTCTTGGTTTTGCTTTTTTGTAGAACAGGAAGATCCTATTAATTACCTGGAAGCGGTTCCTGGACTATTGGATTCCTAGGAAGACATTGAAGAATTCAGGTCATATTCCAACTGGGTGGTAAGCAATTGATCAAGCATCCTATCAAATTTTCATAGCTTTGAATGTAGACAATATGCAATCATCATGTGTAAGAAAGCTGAGAGGCTTTACATTGAGATTGCATTTTTATTACTACAAACTAATCTTTGGTATTTCAGTTAAGAAACGAAAGACCATCCTCGATCCATGCAATTTTCTTTGGCAGTTGCTTAAATCTGTTATCCTCAAGCCAAATACGGTACAAAATATTTGTTGAACTAACTGGTTGCTTTTGTGCAATACCCTCACATTTTACAATGATAAGTGCGATAAAAGTTCTTAATATAGATTAGTTGCTACTGCATTGTTGCGAATTTCTGTGCCTACGCATAACCTAGGATGTACATTTCTTACGTATTGCATGGCTTAAACTATGGCTCATGCACTTTGTAGAAGAGCTGAAAAAATACTGCCATTCTTGACAAAGGAGCACCTTCTAAGTGTTGAATTTTGAGGATATTTTGGACCTTCTATCAAGAATGGATGCCATTAGTAAAACATTGAGGAACATGTGAGGCCTTTACTCTTTATTTTTTGGAAGACACCAAATCAAAGTAAGTAGAACAAATTTAGTATTTCAATTTTTGCATTGTATTTTCTCCATTGGTCTTAGCTGACATTTATTGTTTTGCTTTGTGTAGGCAAGAAAATTATTTTTCTGGAAGCAAATTCTGGACTCTTGGAATCAATGAAAAACATTTTAAAATTCACGTTATGCTTCAGTTGGATGGTATTTGTCCCACCATTCAATTACATGTGCAAAGCTGTGAATGTAAATTAGATTCAATCATCATTTGTCAGAAAGCTCAGAGGCTCTACATTGAGATTTCATTTTTATTACTACAAGCTAAACTGCTGTGTTTTCGTTAGAGAAACAAGGGACCGTCCACGATACAGGCAATTCCCCTTTTTGGAGTCAATGAAACATGTATCCTCAGGCTATTTAAGGGAAGAAGATCATGTTCAAGTGCTTGGTTGTTCCTATGCAATGCCCACACATTTCACAATGATAAATGCAGTTAAGGTTCTTGTCAAGGAGTTGTTTTACTGCATTGTTGTGAAACTATGTGCATGCAAAGAGCTATGAGCAATAACTTTTTGCTCATTGCATGAGCCATAGCATAGCTAATGCATGTTATAGAAGAACCTTGTAAAGGATCTTCTGCTTTTGTCAAAGGGTCATCTTTTGAATGTTGGATTACGACATCGCTTTGGACCTTCCTTCAAGAAAAGTTTTAATCAGAAGAACCTTCAAGAAGATGTGTGGATTTTGTTGAACATTTTTCAAAAAAACAACAAATCAAGGTAAGTAGAACTAATGTAATATTTAAATCTTTGGATATAATCTTCCCTTTTTGTCCAAATATGTTTTTGGTTTTGCTTTCTTGTAGAACAGGAAGATCCTATTACTTACATGGAAGCGGTTCCTTGACTGTAGGATTCCTAGGAAGACATTTAAGAATTCAGGTCATATTCCAACTGGGTGGTAAGCAATTGATCAAGCATTCTACCAAATTTTCAAAGCTTTGAATGTAGACAATATGCAATCATCATGTGTCAGAAAGCAGAGAGGCTTTACAATGAGATTGCATTTTTATTACTACAAACTAATCTTTTATATTTCAGTTAAGAAACGAAAGACCATCCTCAATCCATGCAATTCTCTTTTGGCAGTTGATTAAATCTGTTATCCTCAAGCCAAATACGGTATGAAATATTTCTTGAACTAACTGGTTGCTTCTGTGCAAAACCCTCACATTTTACATTGATAAGTACGGTAATAGTTCTTAATACAGATTAGTTTCTACTGCATTGTTGCGAATTTGTTTGCCTACGCATAACCTAGGATGTACATTTCTTATGTATTGCATGGCTTAAGCTATTGCCCATGTTCTTTTTCGAAGAGCTGAAAAAATACTGCCATTCTTATCAAAGGAGCACCTTCTAAGTGTTGAATTTTGAGGATATTTTGGACCTTCTATCAAGAATGGATGCCATTAGTAAAACATTGAAGAACATGTGAGGCCTTTACTCTTTAATTTTTGGAAGACACCAAATCAAAGTAAGTAGAACAAATTTAGTATTTCAATTTCTGCATTGTAATTTCTCCATTGGTCTTAGCTGACATTTTTTGTTTTGCTTTGTGTAGGCTAGAAAATTATTTCTCTGGAAGCAAATTCTGGACTCTTGGAATCAATGAAAAACATTTTAAAATTCACGTTATGCTACAGTTGGATGGTAAGTATTTATTCCACCATTCAATGACATGTGCAAAGCTGTGAATGTAAATTGTATTCAATCATCATTTGTCAGAAAGCTGAGAGGCTCTACATTGAGATTTCATTTTTAATAATACAAGCTAAATTGCTGTGTTTTCGTTTTTGTTAGAGAAACAAGGGATCATCCACGATACAGGCAATTCCCCTTTTTGGAGTCAATGAAACATGTATCCTCAGGCTTTTATTGGAAGAAGATCATGTTCAAGTGCTTGGTTGTTCCTATGCAATGCCCAAACATTTCATAATGATAAATGCAGTAAAGGTTCTTGTCAAAGAGTTGTATTACTGAATTGTTGTGAAACTATCTGCATGCACAGAGCTATGAGCAATAACTTTTTGCTCATTGCATGAGCCATGGCATAGCTAATGCATGTTATAGAAGAACCTTGGAAAGGATCTTCTGCTTTTGTCAAAGGGTCATCTTTGAATGTTGGATTACGACGTCGCTTTGGACCTTCCATCAAGAAAAGATTCAATCAGAAGAACCTTCAAGAAGATGTGTGGATTTTGTTGAACATTTAAAAAAAAACAACAAATCAAGGTAAGTACAACTAATGTAATATTTAAATGTTTGGATATAATCTTCCCTTTTTGTCCAAATATGTTTTTTGGTTTTGCTTTCTTGTAGAACAGGAAGATCCTATTACTTACATGGAAGCGGTTCCTGGACTGTAGGATTCCTAGGAAGACATTGAAGAATTCAGGTCATATTCCAACTGGGTGGTAAGCAATTGATCAAGAATTCTATCAAATTTTCAAAGCTTTGAATGTACACAATATGCAATCATCATGTGTAAGAAAGCTGAGAGGCTTTACAATGAGATTGCATTTTTATTACTGCAAACTAATCTTTTGTATTTCAGTTAAGAAACGAAAGACCATCCTCGATTCATGCAATCCTCTTTTGGCAGTTGCTTAAATCTGTTATCCTCAAGCCAAATACGGTACGAAATATTTCTTGACCTAACTAGTTGCTTCTGTGCAATACCCTCACATTTTACTTTGATAAGTACAGTAAAAGTTCTTAATACAGATTAGTTGCTACTGCATTGTTGCGAATTTGTGTGCCTACGCATAACCTAGGATGTACATTTCTTACATATTGCATGGCTTAAGCTATGGCTCATGCACTTTGTAGAAGAGCTGAAAAAATACTGCCATTCTTGACAAAGGAGCACCTTCTAAGTGTTGAATTTTGAGGATATTTTGGACCTTCTATCAAGAATGGATGCCATTAGTAAAACATTGAAGAAAATGAGAGGTCTTTACTCTTTAATTTTTGGAAGACACCAAATCAAAGTAAGTAGAACAAATTTAGTATTTCAATTTTTGCATTGTAATTTCTCCATTGGTCTTAGCTGATATTTTTTGTTTTGCTTTGTGTAGGCAAGAAAATTATTTTTCTGGAAGCAAATTCTGGACTCTTGGAATCAATGAAAAACATTTTAAAATTCACGTTATGCTTCAGTTGGATGGTAAGTATTTATCCCACCATTCAATTACATGTGCAAAGCTGTGAATGTAAATTATATTCAATCAACATTTGTCAGAAAGCTGAGAGGCTCTACATTGAGATTTCATTTTTAATACTACAAGCTAAATTGCTGTGTTTTCGTTTTCGTTAGAGAAACAAGGGACCGTCCACGATACAGGCAATTCCCCTTTTTGGAGTCAATGAAACATGTATCCTCAGGCTATTTAAGGGAAGAAGATCATGTTCAAGTGCTTGGTTGTTCCTATGCAATGCCCACACATTTCACAATGATAAATGCAGTAAAGGTTCTTGTCAAAGAGTTGTTTTACTGCATTGTTGTGAAACTATGTGCATGCACAGAGCTATGAGCAATAACTTTTTGCTCATTGCATGAGCCATGGCATAGCTAATGCATGTTATAGAAGAACTTTGGAAAGGATCTTCTGCTTTTGTCAAAGGGTCATCTTTTGAATGTTGGATTACGACGTCACTTTGGACCTTCCATCAAGAAATGTTTCAATCAGAAGAACCTTCAAGAAGATGTGTGGATTTTATTGAACATTTAAAAAAAAAAAAAAAAAATCAAGGTAAGTAGAACTAATGTAATATTTAAATGTTTGGATATAATCTTCCCTATTTGTCCAAATATATTTTTTGGTTTTGCTTTTTTGTAGAACAGGATGATCCTATTACTTACATGGAAGCGGTTCCTGGAGTATTGGATTCCAAGGAAGACATTGAAGAATTCAGGTCATATTCCAACTGGGTGGTAAGCAATTGATCAAACATTCTATCAAATTTTCAAAGCTTTGAATGTAGACAATATGCAATCATCATGTGTCAGAAAGCTGAGAGGCTTTACATTGAGATTGCATTTTTATTACTACAAACTAATCTTTTGTATTTCAGTTAAGAAACGAAAGACCATCCTCGATCCATGCAATTCTCTTTTGGCAGTTGCTTAAATATGTTATCCTCAAGCCAAATACGGTACGAAATATTTCTTGAACTAACTGGTTGCTTCTGTGCAATACCCTCACATTTTACATTGATAGGTACGGTAAAAGTTCTTAATACAGATTAGTTGCTACTGCATTGTTGCGAATTTGTGTGCCTACGCATAACCTAGGATGTACATTTGTTATGTATTGCATGGCTTAAGCTATGGCTCAGGCACTTTGTAGAAGAGCTGAAAAAATACTGCCATTCTTGACAAAGGAGCACCTTCTAAGTGTTGAATTTTGAGGATATTTTGGACCTTCTATCAAGAATGGATGCCATTAGTAAAACATTGAAGAAAATGTGAGGACTTTACTCTTTAATTTTTGGAAGACACCAAATCAAAGTAAGTAGAACAAATTTAGTATTTCAATTTTTGCATTGTATTTTCTCTATTGGTCTTAGCTGACATTTTTTGTTTTGCTTTGTGTAGGCAAGAAAAATTTTTCTCTGGAAGCAAATTCTGGACTCTTGGAATCAATGAAAAACATTTTAAAATTCACGTTATGCTTCAGTTGGATGGTAAGTATTTATCCCACCATTCAATTACATGTGCACAGCTGTGAATGTAAATTGTATTCAATCATTATTTGTCAGAAAGCTCAGAGGCTCTACATTGAGATTTCATTTTTATTATTACAAGCTAAACTGCTGTGTTTTCGTTAGAAGAACAAGGGACCGTCCACGATACAGGCAATTCCTTTTTTTGGAGTCGATGAAACATGTATACTCAGGCTTTCATAGGAAGAAGAACATGTTCAAGTGCTTGGTTGTTCCTATGCAATGCCCACACATTTCACAATGATAAATGCAGTAAAGGTTCTTGTCAAAGAGTTGTTTTACTGCATTGTTGTGAAACTATGTGCATGCACAGAGCTATGAGCAATAACTTTTTGCTCATTGCATGAGCCATAGCATAGCTAATGCATGTTATAGAAGAACCTTGGAAAGGATCTTCTGCTTTTGTCAAAGGGTCATCTTTTGAATATTGGATTACGACGTCACTTTGGACCTTCCATCAAGAAAAGTTTCAATCAGAAGAACCTTCAAGAAGATGTGTGGATTTTATTGAACATTTTTTTTAAAAACAACAAATCAAGGTAAGTAGAACTAATATACTATTTAAATGTTTGGATATAATCTTCCCTTTTTGTCCAAATATATTTTTTGGTTTTGCTTTTTTGTAGAACAGGAAGATCCTATTACTTACCTGGAAGCGGTTCCTGGACTATTGGATTCCTAGGAAGACATTGAAGAATTCAGGTCATATTCCAACTGGGTGGTAAGCAATTGATCAAGCATTCTATCAAATTTTCAAAGCTTTGAATGTAGACAAAAGATGGTATGGGAGAAGGACCTGCAATGACATCACGGTCACATGATGTCATCACAGGCCCTGCACACCTGCGCTACAAAGACCTGCCATGACGTCACGGTCATGTGACCGCGATGTCATCACAGGTCCTGCGCTCATACCAACCCTGGGACCGGAAGTTGCCATGGACTACAAGGGGCCCTCGAAAAGGTGAATATATGTTTATTTTTTATTTTTTAACCTGTGACAAACCTGGCTGGGCAATATACTACGTGACTGGTCAATATACTACGTGGCTCTGTGCTGTATACTACTTCGCTGTGCAATATACTACGTGGCTCTGTGCTGTATACTACGTCACTGGGCAATATACTACGTGACTGGCCAATATTCTACATGGCTCTGTGCTGTATACTACGTCGCTGTGCAATATACTACGTGGCTCTGTGCTGTATACTACGTCACTGGGCAATATACTACGTAACTGGGCAATATACTACGTGGCTGCATAATATACATGTCACTAGGCAATATACTATGTAACTGGGCAATATACTACGTTGCTGCGCCATATACACGTCACTAGGCAATATACTACGTAACTGGGCAATATACTACGTGGCTGGGCAATATACTACGTCACTGGGCAATATACTACATGGTTGGGCAATATACTACGTGGTTGGGCAATATACTACGTGACTGGGCAATATACTACGTCACTGGGCAATATACTACGTGGTTGGGCAATATACTACGTCACTGGGCAATATACTACGTAGCTGGGCAATATACTACGTGTCTGGGCAATATACTACGTGTCTGGGCAATATACTACGCAGCTGGGCAATATACAACGTGGCTGGGCAATATACTACGTAACTGTGCAATATACTACATGGCAGGGCAATATACTACGTGGCTGAACAATATACTACGTGGCTGGACATTATACTGCGTGACTGTGCAATATGCTATGTGGCTGGACAATATACTGTACTATGTGGCTGGACAATATACTGCGTGACTGTGCAATATACTACGTGGCTGGGCAAAATACTACGTGGCTGGGCAATATACTACATCGTTGGGCAATATACTACGTGGTTGGGCAATATACTACGTGACTGCAATATACTACGTCACTGGGCAATATACTATGTGTCTGGGCAATATACTATGTCACTGGGCAATATACTATGTGACTGGGTAATATACTACGTGTCTGGGCAATATACTACGTCACTGGGCAATATACTACGTGTCTGGGCAATATACTACGTAGCTGGGCAATATGCTACGTGGCTGGACAATATACTACGTGACTGTGCAATATAGTACGTGGCTGGGCAATATACTATGTCACTGGGCAATATACTACGTGGCTGGGCAATATACTATGTGGCTGGGCAATATACTGCGTGGCTGGACAATATACTACGTGATTGTGCAATATAGTACGTGGCTGGGCAATATACTATGTCACTGGGCAATATACTACGTGGCTGGGCAATATACTACGTGGTTGGCCAATATACTACATCACTGGGCAATATACTACATGGCTGGGCAATATACTACGTGGCTGGGCAATATACTATGTGGCTGGGCAATATACTGCGTGGCTGGACAATATACTACGTGGCTGGGCAATATACTACGTGACTGGGCAATATACTACGTGACTGGGCAATATACTACGTGACTGGGCAATATACTACGTGACTGTGCAATATACTACGTGGCTGGGCAATATACTACGTGGCTGGGCAATATACTGCGTGGCTGGACAATATACTACGTGACTGGGCAATATACTACGTGACTGGGCAATATACTACGTGACTGTGCAATATACTACGTGGCTGGGCAATATACTACGTGGCTGGGCAATATACTACATGGCTGGACAATATACTACGTGGGCATGCATATTCTAGAATACCCGATGCGTTAGAATCGGGCCACCATCTAGTAGTAATATAATGCACCCCCATAGCTGTATAATACACCCCCACAGTAGTATAATGCTCCCCCATAGTCAACTTCTGGCCTCGGATTTGCCGGCGGTGTGTATTGCCATGCACATACCCGAAGGGTCTCTGTGCTGCAACACACTTCAACTAAATGTGGGTCTGAGGATGCACACCCAGTTGAGGATTGTGCTGACGTCATCGAGCCTCCACTCACATGGGTTCGGTCGCGACCTCTGAGATGTTACGCCCCTGTGGGATGTCACATGTCGTCTCTTCTGGAATGTAAATGACTATAATTTCTTCCATAGGGACAGTGTCATGTGCAAGCTGATGTATCAAAGTCATAAAAGTCCATGTTTCAGCAGAGATCGTAGCACAAAGACCAAGTATCTACTGCACAATTTACTGTCCAATGATTTGCAAACTACATTCAGGTAATAGAATCTATACAGAAAATTACTAGTAAGATGGTAATACGCTAAGTTTGGAGTGTTAAAACTATGTACAATACAATTTACGAATTTGACTCACTTAGGGCAAAATTGAAACCGGACAGAAAAACGGCATCCCTAATATCAGACACCTAAGACTGACCTATCTCATGGGTTTTTGTTGTGACCTATCTCATGGATTTTAGTTATGTATTCATTCAAGTATCCAGTGCAAGATTGTTAGGGAGGTGGTGAAAGAAATTTGGGTTCTTATAATGTCACAGGTGATCACCGTACAACCTGTACACTGAATATACACTTATAGTGTTACTGAACATGGTACATAACTAGTGTTGAGCATTCCGATACCGCAAGTATCGGGTATCGGCCGATACTTGCGGTATCGGAATTCCGATACCGAGATCCGATATTTTTGTGATATCGGGTATCGGTACCGAATTAATAGGGATGTGTAAAATAAAGAATTAAAATAAAACATATTGATATGCTCACCTCTCCGGCGGCCCCTGGACTTCACGCTGCTAACCGGGAGGCTTCTTTGTTTAAAAAAGAACCTGTGAATGACGGACCTGTGAATGACGTCCCGGCTTCTGATTGGTCGCGTGCCGCCCATGTGACCGGCACGCGACCAATCAGAGGCCGCGACGTCATTCGCAGGTCCTCAATTCCTAGCATTAGCAGTTTTGTGAATGAGAATGACGTCGCGGCTTCTGATTGGCCGCGTGCCGGTCACATGGGCAAGCAAGCAATTCCAGATTCTCACTGCCCTAACAGTAAAGAATCCTCTTCTATGTTGGTGGAAAAACCTTCTCTCCTCCAGACGCAAAGAATGCCCCCTTGTGCCCGTCACCTTCCTTGGTATAAACAGATCCTCAGCTAGATATTTGTATTGTCCCATTATATACTTATACATGGTTATTTGATCGCCCCTCAGTCATCTTTTTTCTAGACTAAATAATCCTAATTTCGCTAATCTATCTGGGTATTGTAGTTCTCCCATCCCCTTTATTACTTTTGTTGCCCTCCTTTGTACTCTCTCTAGTTCCATTATATCCTTCCTGAGCACCGGTGCCCAAAACTGGACACAGTACTCCATGTGCGGTCTAACTAGGGATTTGTACAGAGGCAGTATAATGCTCTCATCATGTGTATCCAGACCTCTTTTAATGCACCCCATGATCCTGTTTGCCTTGGCAGCTGCTGCCTGGCACTGGCTGCTCCAGGTAAGTTTATCATTAACTAGGATCCCCAAGTCCTTCTCCCTGTCAGATTTACCCAGTGGTTTCCCATTCAGTGTGTAATGGTGACATTGATTCCTTCTTCCCATGTGTATAACCTTACATTTATCATTGTTAAACCTCATCTGCCACCTTTCAGCCCAAGTTTATCTTCTCTTGTATTAACTGCTTTACATAGTTATCATCTGCAAATATCGATATTTTACTGTGTAAACCTTCTACCAGATCATTAATGAATATGTTGAAGAGAACAGGTCCCAATACTGACCCCTGCGGTACCCCACTGGTCACACCGACCCAGTTAGAGACTATACCATTTATAACCACCCTCTGCTTTCTATCACTAAGCCAGTTACTAACCCATTTACACACATTTTCCCCCAGACCAAGCATTCTCATTTTGTGTACCAACCTCTTGTGCGGCACGGTATCAAACGCTTTGGAAAAATCGAGATATACCACGTCCAATGACTCACCGTGGTCCAGCCTATAGCTTACCTCTTCATAAAAACTGATTAGATTGGTTTGACAGGAGCGATTTCTCATAAACCCATGCTGATATGGAGTTAAACAGTTATTCTCATTGAGATAATCCAGAATAACATCCCTCAGAAACCCTTCAAATATTTTACCAACAATAGAGGTTAGACTTACTGGCCTATAATTTCCAGGTTCACTTTTAGAGCCCTTTTTGAATATTGGCACCACATTTGCTATGCGCCAGTCCTGCGGAACAGACCCTGTCGCTATAGAGTCCCTAAAAATAAGAAATAATGGTTTATCTATTACATTACTTAGTTCTCTTAGTACTCGTGGGTGTATGCCATCCGGACCCGGAGATTTATCTATTTTAATC
This sequence comes from Ranitomeya imitator, assembly GCF_032444005.1. Lineage (NCBI taxonomy): Eukaryota > Metazoa > Chordata > Amphibia > Anura > Dendrobatidae > Ranitomeya > Ranitomeya imitator. The sequence goes on from NC_091288.1 coordinate 83,228,490, forward strand.
TTATTTAGCCGGTTTCGCACCTCTTCTTGGGTTAGATTGGTGACCCTTAATATAGGGTTTTCATTGTTTCTTGGGATTTCACCTAGCATTTCATTTTCCACCGTGAATACCGTGGAGAAGAAGGTGTTTAATATGTTAGCTTTTTCCTCGTCATCTACAACCATTCTTTCCTCACTATTTTTTAAAGGGCCTACATTTTCAGTTTTTATTCTTTTACTATTGATATAGTTGAAGAACAGTTTGGGATTAGTTTTACTCTACTTAGCAATGTGCTTCTCTGTTTCCTTTTTGGCAGCTTTAATTAGTTTTTTAGATAAAGTATTTTTCTCCCTATAGTTTTTTAGAGCTTCAATGGTGCCATCCTGCTTTAGTAGTGCAAATGCTTTCTTTTTACTGTTAATTGCCTGTCTTACTTCTTTGTTTAGCCACATTGGGTTTTTCCTATTTCTAGTCCGTTTATTCCCACAAGGTATAAACCGCTTACACTGCCTATTTAGGATGTTCTTAAACATTTTCCATTTATTATCTGTATTCTTATTTCTGAGGATATTGTCCCAGTCTACCAGATTAAGGGCATCTCTAAGCTGGTCAAACTTTGCCTTCCTAAAGTTCAGTGTTTTTGTGACTCCCTGACAAGTCCCCCTAGTGAAAGACAGGTGAAACTGTACAATATTGTGGTCGCTATTTCCTAGATGCCCGACCACCTGCAGATTTGTTATTCTGTCAGGTCTATTAGATAGTATTAGGTCTAAAAGTGCTGCTCCTCTGGTTGGATTCTGCACCAATTGTGAAAGATAATTTTTCTTGGTTATTAGCAGAAACCTGTTGCCTTTATGGGTTTCACAGGTGTCTGTTTCCCAGTTAATATCCGGGTAGTTAAAGTCCCCCATAACCAGGACCTCATTATGGGTTGCAGCTTCATCTATCTGCTTTAGAAGTAGACTTTCCATGGTTTCTGTTATATTTGGGGGTTTGTAACAGACCCCAATGAGAATTTTGTTACCATTTTTCCCTCCATGAATTTCGACCCATATGGATTCGACATCCTCATTTCCTTCGCTAATATCCTCCCTTAAAGTGGACTTTAGACAAGACTTTACATAGAGACAAACCCCTCCTCCTCTCCGATTTTTACGATCCTTTCTAAACAGACTGTAACCCTGTAAGTTAACTGCCCAGTCATAGCTTTCATCTAACCATGTCTCGGTTATTCCCACTATGTCAAAGTTACCTGTAGATATTTCTGCTTCTAGTTTTTCCATCTTGTTTGTCAGGCTTCTGGCGTTTGCGAGCATGCAGTTTAGAGGATTTTTTTTGTTCCAATCACCTCGCTGTGGATTGTTTTAGAAATGTTCTTACCTCCCTTCTGAGTATGTTTTCCTGGGTCTTCTTTGTTCAAGTCTAATGTTTTTCTTCCCGTCCCCTCTTCTTCTAGTTTAACGCCCTCCTGATGAGTGTAGCGAGTCTTCTGGCGAATGTGTGTTTCCCAGGTTTGTTGAGGTGTAGTCCGTCTCTGGCGAGGAGTCCATCGTACAAGTAATTCACACCGTGGTCCAGGAATCCGAATCCTTGTTGTCTGCACCTTCGTCTTAGCCAGTTGTTTGCATCAAGGATCCTGTTCCATCTCCTGGTGCCATGCCCGTCTACTGGAAGGATAGAAGAAAAAACTACCTGTGCATCCAGTTCCTTTACTTTCTTCCCCAACTCTTCAAAGTCTTTGCAGATTGTCAGTAGGTCCTTCCTTGCCGTGTCACTGGTGCCAACATGTATCAGAAGAAATGGTTGGACGTCCTTGGAGTTGAAGAGCTTTGGTATCCTATCGGTCACATCCTTGATCATCGCACCTGGAAGGCAGCATACTTCTCTTGCGGTTATGTCCGGTCTGCAGATGGCTGCTTCTGTGCCTCTCAGTAGTGAGTCTCCCACCACCACCACTCTTCGTTGCTTCTTGGCTGTACTTTTTGCTGTCACTTGTTGCTGTGTGCCCTTTTCTTTTTTGCTTGCTGGTATTGCTTCATCCTTAGGTGTGCCATCTTCATCCTCTACAAAGATTTGATATCGGTTCTTCAGTTGTGTGGTTGGTGATTTCTCCATGGTCTTCTTGCTTCTTTTGGTCACATGCTTCCACTCATCTGCTTTTGGAGGTTCTCTGACACTTTTTTCACCTTCTGTGACCAGTAGAGATGCTTCTGTTCTGTCTAGAAAGTCTTCATTCTCTTTGATGAGTTTCAAAGTTGCTATTCTTTCTTCCAGACCCCGCACCTTTTCTTCTAGAAGGGCCACTAGTCTACACTTCTGACAGGTGAAATTGGATTCTTCTTCTGGTCGATCTGTGAACATGTAGCACATGCTGCAGCTCACCATGTAGGTTGTCACATCTGCCATGTTGCTCCTAGATCCTGCTGACTTGCTGTGTGTTTTCCTTCTTGTGTAATGTACTCAGCCAAGCTCTCTTGCAATAATGTCCTACAGGCAAATATGCAAATTAGCCTCCTCAAGCTTGAATCCCTGGTTTGGTGATGCTTTCCAAGCAGCTGGTCCCGGCTGTACCCAACGATCTTCTAGCTTAGGGAGACTCTTCGCTTTTCCCAGAAGGCACCTGGAATATGCAAATTAGCCTCCTCAAGCTTGAATCCCTGCGGCAAAGTGTACCGCCGTTGGTACCACTCACATAGTAGTATTAATGTGCACACACCAAAATCAATAAATAATCAAGAGAATTACCCACCGCAATAGGGGACCCTACACGAACCTGCCTCCGCCCCAACGCGCGTTTTGGCACAAACAACCTTCGTCAGGGGGCATTGAAGTGAACTACAGCCGTGTACATATAGGAACAACCCCGGAAGTGAAAGGCGGCAATGACCCGGAAGTGACCGACTCTGCCATAGCAACCACCAACGCTGAACACTACAGGAACTCCGGGCAGAGACCAGCGACCACGGGGACCCCACGTGATCAGCCGTCACCCGACCGGGACCTGAGCGCTACAGCGTTGAGGGGGATGACAGCGCATAGAAGAAGTGGTAAGTAACATCACCAATGACAGTATGCCACGCACTAGAGAAAGCGATGTGCCAGAAGTAACACTTCACATACAAGAAATGTAAGCAGAGGTGATAGCAGGATAGTAAATAAGCACAATGCTGACTATATTAGGAAGAAAGGGGAAGGGGAAGCGAGGGAAGGGGAGGGGGGAAGAAAGGGGGGAAAAGAGAGGGGGGGGGAAGAAACAAAGGAGGCAACCATCATATAAATAATTAAATGATACATAATTACTATAAACCCTCCTCTAAATACCAATCCCACCCCAAGCGGACATAAAATGGCCAAATGACCAGATTATGGCACATGTTGCAAAAGTCTACACCCCGACATATTACAAATAATGCTAATAATAGCCCACAGAGTGTACAAAGGGCGGAAATATACAGCCATAAACGGACAATCAAGAAAACCCCAATTAAATCACAATACTAATAAATATAGCATAAATTGCAAAAGTCTACACCCCCTCAATAATATAAATAGCACTACAGCAATCACACTCAAAATATATACGTTTCGGCAATCAATAATTCTTGAAATATTCAGCCAAATTTGGCCATAAATGTCCTCCAACACACGACAGCAACACAAAGTTCATCCGTAGATTGTAGAGAGACGCCGGTAACCGCCTAAGATCATCATAATGGAAAAGCCACCGGGTAGGTAACCTAAACGCCATATTGGACAAACATAACAGCAGTTAAAAACTTTAAAACAAAAACATATAAATTTGACACTCATACCCAAATGCTCAAATGCACAGCAGCCACCCGATAACTACAAAAAAGGGGCATAGCTGATATTATCATTTAATCCTATTGGGTGGACCGTATTAAGTGTCCAGATCCACCTAGACTCAATCTGGGCTAAACGTTGGAAAGTTCCCCCTCCTCGTATTCCCACCTCCAATTGGACGTTTAGCCCAGATTGAGTCTAGGTGGATCTGGACACTTAATACGGTCCACCCAATAGGATTAAATGATAATATCAGCTATGCCCCTTTTTTGTAGTTATCGGGTGGCTGCTGTGCATTTGAGCATTTGGGTATGAGTGTCAAATTTATATGTTTTTGTTTTAAAGTTTTTAACTGCTGTTATGTTTGTCCAGTATGGTGTTTAGGTTACCTACCCGGTGGCTTTTCCATTATGATGATCTTAGGCGGTTACCGGCGTCTCTCTACAATCTACGGATGAACTTTGTGTTGCTGTCGTGTGTTGGAGGACATTTATGGCCAAATGTGGCTGAATATTTCAAGAATTATTGATTGCCGAAACGTATATATTTTGAGTGTGATTGCTGTAGTGCTATTTATATTATTGAGGGGGTGTAGACTTTTGCAATTTATGCTATATTTATTAGTATTGTGATTTAATCGGGGTTTTCTTGATTGTCCGTTTATGGCTGTATATTTCCGCCCTTTGTACACTCTGTGGGCTATTATTAGTCAGCATATATAGTCAGCATTGTGTTTATTTACTATCCTGCTATCACCTCTGCTTACATTTGTTGTATGTGAAGTGTTACTTCTGGCACATCGCTTTCTCTAGTGCGTGGCATACTGTCATTGGTGATGTTACTTACCACTTCTTCTATGCGCTGTCATCCCCCTCAACGCTGTAGCGCTCAGGTCCCGGTCGGGTGACGGCTGATCACGTGGGGTCCCCGTGGTCGCTGGTCTCTGCCCGGAGTTCCTGTAGTGTTTAGCGTTGGTGGTTGCTATGGCAGCGTCAGTCACTTCCGGGTCATTGCCGCCTTTCACTTCCGGGGTTGTTCCTATATGTACACGGCTGTAGTTCACTTCAATGCCCCCTGACGAAGGTTGTTTGTGCCGAAACGCGTGTTGGGGCGGAGGCAGGTTCGTGGAGGGTCCCCTATTGCGGTGGGTAATTCTCATGATTATTTATTGATTTTGGTGTGTGCACATTAATACTACTATGTGAGTGGTACCAACGGCGGTATACTTTGCGGCAGCATAACCACTTTGGGCTTACAATCGCTGTCCGCTTATACTAATTATGTGTGGGGATTACTCCGCATGGTGCTAGTCTCAGCAACCGTTGTTCCTACCACTTACTCCTGACTCTATAGGAGTGGATATCCCGCCGTTTATAGTGTCAATTATATGGGGCTTTATCCCTTTTATCGTTGGATTATGTATTAGTACCTTTCCCTAGCCTTCCTCCTGCCATTGTTTTATGACACTCAGCTTGTTTTGTTCGTTTTTATTGCCTTCAAGCATTTATGGTCTATAATGTTTTATCAATAAAGTATTGTTTTTTGTACTCTAATTTTCACCTTATGTCATCTTTTTTCTGGGTATGAACCTGTACACTGACACTATAGACAGAGCTCATGTGTACAATGTCACTTGTGATCACTGTCTTACCTGAACACTGACACTATATACAGAGCTCCTGTGTATAATGGCACTTAGTATTTTTTTTTTTAATTAATGATCAGTATTGTATTCGGTCACTATGTGGTGGTAATACATGGTCTGGTCATGGTGTTGTGGCATTTGTTCCTTGTATGTGGTATTATCCGGTCACTATGTTGAGGTAATATGTGATTTGGTCATGCTGTGATGGCCAGGGGCGGATTATCAGAGGGTCAATATGGGTGGTAGCCCAGGGCCCAGCGGTCTGGGGGGGCCCTGGGCTACCGCACAGATTGACCCTCTGATAATCATCTGTGAATGCCGGCGGCCGCCGCCGGCATTTATGTGCCCCCCCGCCGTACCCGGTGGGCAGAGAGAGGGGGCCCGCATCGGGCCCCTTCTCATCTGCTCACCGGGCCCCTTCTGGCGCTGCGGCGGTTTCCTATTGATGTGCGGGCGCGCTCCCGCACGTCAATAGTTAACAACAGCCGCCAGCCAATTGGAGGCTGGCGGCTGATGTCGGCCGCAGGCGCACACGTCGCCGGCGTCTGACGTCATTGTCAGTCGCCGGCGAGTGTGCTCTGCTGCAGGGAGCTCACCGCCTGGAGCGCGGACAGGTGAGGAGACTGCTTGTTTTTTTTTTGTTTTTTTTTTTATAACGGTGGACACACTGAGGGCAATGCTGGAGGACACTGGGGCAATGCTGGAGGACACTGGGGCAGATTGCTGGAGGACACTAGGGCAGATGGCTGGAGGACACTGGGGCAAATGGCTGGAGGACACTGGGGCAGATGGCTGGAGGACACTGGGGCAGATGGCTGGAGGACACTGGGGCAGATGGCTGGAGGACACTGGGGCAGATGGCTGGAGGACACTGGGGCAGATGGCTGGAGGACACTGGGGCAGATGGCTGGAGGACACGGGCAGATGGCTGGAGGACACTGGGGCAGATGGCTGGAGACACTGGGGGAAATGCTGGACATACTGGGGCAGATTGCTGGACACACGGTTGGTAATATTCTGGACACGCTGTCTGGGGGCAATGCTGGACGCACTGGGGCAGATTGCTGGACACACTGGGGCACTATGCTGGACATACTGGGGCAGATTGCTGGACACACTGGGGGTAATATGCTGGACACACTGGGGCAGATTGCTGGACACACTGGGGCAGATTGCTGGACACACTGTCTGGGGGCAATGCTGGACTCACTGGGGGCAATATGGTGGAGACACTGGGGCAGATTGCTGGACACTGGGGCAATATGCTGGACATACTGGGGCAGATTGCTGGACACACTGGGGGCAGGACTGGAGGCATGGGCAGAATGTAGACACGGGGCATGATTGGAGACACGGGGCAGAATGAAAGACATGGGGCAGGATGGATACGATGGAGACATATGGGGCAGGATGTGGAGATCATATGGGGTAGAATGGATACTCATGAGGGCAGGATGCGAGAACATATGGCTGGAGCCTGGAATGAGACACACGGGGCCAGGGTGGGGAATATTATTACCATAGGGGCTAATTAAGGGATATTATTACTGCAGTGATGTATTTAGTTTATTTTTTGAGTATACTGTTTTAAATGGGGGTCAGTCCTGTTACTGTGCAGAGTGACACTATATCGCCTTTTTTCTTCATGTGGTGTAATGTAGAAGTTGTGAAAAATTAAGTAATGTGTTCTACAAGCGGAGCTCGAGATAACTGTGTTATTTCCTGCAGAAACGAGTCCTGGCTGGAAGAAATGATGGTGGTCTGTGCTGGATGAAAGATGAAGGACTTCACCTAGAGACGTCACTGGTGAGTCAGTGTTACCTATACACTGACACTATACACTGTATACTATATAGAGGTCCTGTGTATAATACCACCAGTGATCTCTGTATTACCTCTACACAGACACTGCATACTAAGTACAGATCTCCTGTGAATACTGGCACTTATGGTGATAGTATTGTGTTGTTGTTTTTTACTGATCAGTATTGTAGTATTCAGTCACTATGTGGTGGTAATATGTGGTCTGGAAATGGTGTTGTGGTATTTGTCCCTTGTATGTGATATTTGGTCACCAAGTGGTGGTAATATGTGGTCTTGACATGGTGCGGTGGTATTTGTTCCTTGTATGTGATATTATTCGATCACTGTGGTTGTAATTTGTGGTCTGGTCATGTTGCGGTGGTATTTGTTCCTTGTATGTGATATTATTGGTCAAAATATACCTAAATTGTATTGCAGATTCTACCAAATATTTAATAGGTTACAGTAGAGTAGGGCCCGGCCATTTTTCTGGAATAATCTGGTTCGGGTATATCATGACCCCCGTCACATGACCCCCGTCACATGACCCCCGTCACATGACCGGGGGGGCCCAAAGTGTCTGAACAGCCCGGGACCCTGGCTACCCTTAATCCACCCCTGGTGATGGCGCTTGTCCTTTGTGTATAGTATTATTGGTCGTTTTAAAAAATGTATGTGACACATTCCCTTAGAGAAAAATAAATAAAAATATATCTAAAAAGAGCATGGGTATTTAAGAAATGTTTAATAAGTTAGAGTAGAGTAGGGTCCTGCCAGAAGAGTCTACCATGTTGTGTAGCTTCTTAAAAAATCTTTTGGCGAAACAAAAGCTGCTGGCTATGTATGTGATCTGGTGTTCTATGGGAACTGTTAATGTGTGATTGGTAAGGACGTGGTACAGAAGTAGAGTTTTTCCAAGAGTGGGCGGTGGAATTTTGAAGTGTTCAAGGGGTGGAGGCGCAGTTGGGGTGCAGGTGGAGCCTGGGTGGAGTCTAACTGGGGCCCAAAAAGTTTGACACTACGGTGCTGTGAAATTCCTGGTAGAATCCCTGAACATTAGACATGAGTTTATTCACCACAGTGCATTTCCAATTATATGTTAGAATATCAGGGTGATCCTGGATTAATAAAAGTTGCAAATTTAAACCTTAGATGTTCCCTGTCCAGGTTTTGGGATCATTTTAATCCAAGAGTGGAAAAAAGAAACCCAATAACATAATATGTACAATTTCCAAAGTCCATAATTGAACTTATGCTCAAAAATATATGTAAAATACAATATAAATTAAAAAACTAAAGCGAATTAAAAATGTAAAATAAGATTTTGTGTCTGGTTGAGACTGGATGGTATACGTGTAAAGGACCTTTCATCACATGCTGAACTGAACACACGATGTAATAGTGACTGCAGAGCAGAATAAAACATTTTTTTTAATTTATTTTTAATCTCATCTCTCCTTGTGGAGATATCAGCAATCAAATCATTTGGCACCTAATGAGTTAACTTTTGTCACGTCCAAGTGGGTGTTACCAGAGAGCGACTCCTACAGGGAGAAGACGTACGCACCCCAATAAAAACACCCAATTCAGCTTAACTAAAGTGAACTCATTGGATGCCAAATACTTTGATTGCTGGTATATCTGCAAGAGAGAGGTGAAAAAAAACTAAAAAAAAAAGTTTTATTCCACTTCTGCAGCCACTATTACGTTGTGTGTCCAGGTCAACATGAAAGATTTGGTGGAAGGTCCTCTACACGCATATCATATGTTCTCAACCAAAGCAAGATCTTATGTTACAATATTGTTAAAAATCGTTATTGCGCAAAAATATCTAATCAAGACTTAACCAGGTGCGTTATTCTTAAAAGAAAAATGTCATGATTTTCTGAAGAAAGTATAGTGGTTTATTGACTAGTCCACAGAAAAACCAAATTGCAGAAAACATAAAAGGTAGATGAAACAATTACAAACAGAGTGTCCATGTGTAGATATCAGCGCTTTTCTTGTTACTCATCTTTAAAAGGTAGAATGGTAGAAGTCATCTGTCTGTGTGAAGTAGAGTAGCTAACAGCTGTTGTTCCTCGTGTCTTGTCCCATGTCCATGGAGAATGATGGTGAAGGAAGGGAGGTGACCATCCCACGTGACAAAAAGCCCCCACCCCCTCCTAAGAGACGTTTATATATGTTCAACACTGATCACGTGTCTTCTGTATATGGAGTTAACTTATACTCTGAGCTACATACACAGAAATAGCTTTTGATAGTGTCAGCAAGAAACCATGTGCTCGGTACAGAATAAAAATAAGAATAATTAATATTTAACAAATATTAATTCCCTACATTTTTTATTTATATTGTATTTTACATATATCTTTTTGAATAAGTTCAATGCTGATTTGGATTTATATTGAATAAGTTTTTTCTGGTATTTAGACCTTGTAATGTTGACATATTTCTCCATACACAGTTTTACACGTGAACCTCTAAATGATCAGACGCTCCTTGATTCTCTCATTTACCTAAGTGATGAGTGTAATGAACCAATCAGATGCTTGCTTTGTTTGCTTTGTTAATATTAATGAGTGAATTTTTGAACCAACCAATCAGATGCTTCCTTTTTCTGCCATTTGTGACATGACAGTTGGAATGTGTCGGTTAGTGCCAGTGAGGAGTTTCTTGTTATACCTGACCCCAGCCCTGGTACCGTGCAGATATGGGATGTAATTAGGGTCCGATGGGCCCCGGTGCAAGAATTGGCCCTTCAGGTATATATGTTCCTCATCTTAGCCCCATTTTGCTACATATATATATATTTATATATATATATATATATATATATATATATATATATATATATATATACCCTTCATCCTGCCATATAAGTCCCTCACCCCGTATATATGTATCTATCTAGCTCTCTATATGTATATATTGTATACATTACTATATTACGTGAATATTGTTTTATGTATTTATGGTAATGATTATAGATTTTGATTTTAGGTTTTGTTAACTAGAGATCTCTTTTCTCTGCATTTACTAATGTAATAGGTATTGTGATATTCTGAGGCCTGCTGGCTCAGCACACGGTAGATGAACACCCTTTGTGCCAGTGATCATTATATTTTGTGTTGTATTGATTGCATTGTAAAACCAAATAAAAATTACTTAAAAAAACAGTCATACCTAATAATCCTAATTGTACGGCAACTATTGATATGTTGTATGATTGATTGTGTTTTTGTCATAAAAAAAAAGTTACAAATGTTTTATTTTAAGAAAACCAAATAAAAAATAATTGAAAATAAAATAAAAATGAGTCAGTGGGTCCAACTCTTTGGGGAACGAGCGAACAGTATAAGTCTATGAACATCACTGGGGAAAAAAGTAGCAACATTTTTAAAAATCAAATACATACAGTGGTGAGTATTCATAAGAGCAGAGGTGGCACTACATATTTTACAGCAGGTTAAGAATATTCTTTTTTAGCAATTTTGAGGAGTATTTTTATACTAGGAGGAGTAAGTAATTTGCATAAAGTCACATTTATAGTAAACACGTTTACAGAATGTTTAGACCTCCCTGCATATAAAGAGATACATGTCTCCAAGCATGAAATGGGTTTTCCTCTCTCCAGAAAGTCCTCTGTATCGGGCAGTGCTGTGTATAAATAATAGAATCAGGTGCTCCCCTCACCTTCCCCGGGTCCAGCGCTGGCTCTCCTCTGCCCAGGTCTCTGTGTATTGGCTGTAGTTGTGACCTCACTGCTGCTGCCAATATAAAGAGCCCATAGCAGCAGCGGACAGCCGGAGCTGGACTCAGGGAAAGTGACGACCATCTCATTTTAACCCCTTCATGACCCCAGCTTTATTCGGTTTTGCGTTTTCGTTTTTCGCTCCCCTCCTTCCCAGAGCCATAAATTTTTTATTTTTCTGTCAATATGGCCATGCAAGGGCTTATTTTTTGTGAGACAAGTTGTACTTTTGAAAGGCATCATTGGTTTTAGCATGTCGTGTACTTGAAAATGGGAAAAAAATTCCAAGTGCGGTGAAATTGCAAAAAAGGTGCAATCCCACACTTGTTTTTTGTTTGGCTTTTTTGTTAGGTTCACTAAATGCTAAAACTGACCTGCTCTTTTGATTCTCCAGGTCATTACGATTTCATAGACACCAAACATGTCTAGGTTATTTTTTATTTAAGTGGTAAAAAAAAAAATTCCAAACTTTGCTAAAAAAAAAAAAAGCGCTATTTTCCGATGCCCATAGCGTCTCCATTTTCCATGATCTGGGGTCGGGTGAGGGTTTGTTTTTTGTGTGCTGAGCTGACATTTTTAATGATACCATTTTGGTGCAGATACGTTCTTTTGATCACCCGTTATTGCATTTTAATGCAATGTTGCAGCAACAAAAAAAACGTAATTTTGGTGTTTCAAATTTTTTTTCTCGCTACGCCATTTAGTGATCAGGTTAATCCTTTTTTTATTGGTTGATCGGGCGATTCTGAACGCGGTGATACTAAATATTTTTTCATATTTTTAAAAACATTTTGTTTTTTATTTTTGCCATGCTTCAGTAGCCTCAGGCATAGCCTGATCGGCTCTGCTACATAGGAGCGATGCTCAGATCGCCCCTATGTAGCTGAATTACCGATCCCTCACTGACCCGCCCCCTAGTTTGCATAATGAATACCTAACATACTGAATAAAAAAAAGAAAAAACGCTTCTGCAGACAGGTGTCGGCCGTGGTACCTGTGCTACAGTATAATCGCATGGTTACTGTGCACTTAATCCCTTTTGCAGATTTACTTGAGCGACCACCAAGATGGCATGCGCAATAGTAGCTGTTGGTGATCTCCGAGAGCTGCTACTGTGCAGGCGACGCCATCTTGGTGGAGGACATTTTTTCTCCTCCAGCAAGATGGCGCCGCTGGCGCCTGCACAACAGCCGCTATTGGATCTCTATACAGACCGAAAGCTGCTACTGCGCTGGCACAGCGAGCACCATTCTAAAAATGACTTTTTTCCCTTGCTCAAGTAAATCTGCAAAAGGGATTAAGTAAACAGTAACCGTGCGATTATGCAGCAGGGTTTTTTTTTCTTCAGTATGTTAGGTATTCATTATGCAAACTAGGGGGCGGGGCAGTGAGGGAGCAGTAACCTGTCAGCAGTCTGTATTATGAATATCTAATGACCACATACCCCAACCCCACCTTAGGGCACGAGAATCTTATTACCGTAACTACAAACCGAAAATAAAGATTAAAGGGAACCTGTCACCCCCCCAGGCGTTTTTAACTAAAAGAGCCATCTTGTGCAGCACTAATGCTGCATTCTCTCAAGGTGGCTCTTTTAGTTCGGGTCCCTGCCAACGCTGAAATAATCGTTTTTAGAATTTGCCCCTCATACCTGCAGTTTGTCAGGGGGGCATGTCTTTTCCCCCTGACATAAACGCCTCCCAGCCGTCACTCAGGGCCTCCGTGCGCCGGGCCCCGCTTCCATTTCCTTCCTGAACGTCCCCGGCGCCTGTGCTGTAAGTTTCTTTTCTGGCATGCACAATTTGTGCTGCCCTTCGACTCACATCACATTCACATGACGGGAACTTACAGCGTAGGTGCCGGGGATGTTCAGGAAGGAAATGGAGGTGGCGTCCGGCGCACAGAGGCCTGAGTGACGGCTGGGAGGCGTTTGTGTCAGGGGGAAGAATTAAGATTAGTGGTCATATAACCACACATACATACTGAGAATACAGGGGAATTGTGACCCCATGCGTATCACACACTGTACTGGTCAGCAGTCTGCAGTCACATTGAGTGACTGCAGACTTTCCTTCTGAGACCAAACAACAACCTCATCAAGGTAACAAAGGGTTTATTATTAGTAATGAGCGAATATACTCGTTACTTGAGATTCCCTGAGTTTTCATCACCGCAGCTGAATGATTTACATCTATTAGCCAGCATAAGTACATGTGGGGGCTGCCAGGCATGTAATCAAGCTGGCTAAGAGATGTAAATCATTCAGCTGAGGTGAGGAAAACTTAATCTCTGAGCACTAAAAAATACTCGGGCTCGGGAAATCTCGAGTAACAAGTATATTCGCTCATCACTATTGATGACTATTTATTATGAGATTATTACATTTAGTGCTGATTACACCAGGACTACTGTGTGGGTGTTGGGGTGAGCAGCCGGGGGATTGCTATGAAATTATTAAATCACATCTGCTCTGCATGTAATAACCTCATAATAAATCTACCCCCCAACCCAGCCGTATAATACACCACCATAGCAGTATACAGTATAATGCAGGCCCATAGAAGTATAATGCACCCCCATATTACTATAATGCAGCCCCAGTCGTATAATGCACCCCCATAGTAGAATAATGCACCACCATAGTCATTTATAGTATAATGCACCCCCAAAGCCGTATAATGCACCTCAATAGAAGTATAATGTACCCCAAAGTCATATATAGTATAATACACCTCCATATGAGTATAATGTACCCCATAGTCATATATAGTATAATGCACCCCATAACAGTATAATGCACCCCCATAGCAGTATAATGCACCCCATAGCAGTAAACAGTATAATGCAGCCCCATAGTAGTATAATGCACCCCTATTGTTGTATAATGCACCACCATAGCAGTATAATGCACCCCATAGTCATATATACTATAATGCACCCCCATAGGACTAAAATGCACCCGCATAGTATAAGGAATCCCCATAGCAGGACAATGCACCCCATAGTAATATGCTGCACCCTCACAGGAGTATAACGCTCCCCCAAAGCAGTATAATCCCATAGCCATTTATAGCATAATGCACCTCCATAAGACTATAATGCACCCCAATATGAGTAAAATGCACCCCATAGTCAGGTATAGTATAATGCACCCCCATAGCAGTATAATGCACCCCATAATCATATGCAGTATAATGCACCGCTATAGCAGTATATAGTATAATGCACCCCCATAGCAGTATAATGCACCCCTATAGCAGTATAATGCACCCCCATTGTAATATATACTTTAAAGTACCCCCATAGGAGTATAATGTGGCTCCATAGCAGTGTAGTGCACCCCTTAGCAGTATAATGCACCCCCATAGTAGTATAATGTACTCCTTATATCAGAAAAAGCACTAGGCCTAGATATATGGCACTTCCAATATCAATACAACCAAAGAAGAACATATAAGGAAGTTACACGCCCAATATAAAAATCCAAACAAATTTTATTAATATATTATAACATTAACATACATATAAATATAATTATAAAAAGGAACACAGACAAAGACACTGCCAACACGGGCATGTACCAAGAATAAGCACCATACAATATAAACAGATGTTCAGTATACGTAGAAAATAGCCACTATCATAAATAAATTCACCATTGATATATCCAATAGAGGTGACATAGATCAACGTGCATAAATAAATGCTACTAGACTATACCAACACATTTAAATAAAAATATACGAGCAAAGAATGCTTCATAAAATTTTGGTACCTGGTAGCTACCTGCCGCACAAGCCTGACCTTACCATCAGAGACTCCAGTGAACACCAAGGTAGCTACTTAGTCACACCCCTTCCAGGGTAGTCTGGTTTGTTTCACAGTGGAGCCACACCCCCTCGCTCATGCCAACAAGAAAGGGTGTTAGCGTAACACCCCATAGTAGTATAATGCACCCTCATTGTAGTATAATGTACCTTATAGCAGTATATTGTACCCCATAGTCGTATACTGCACCCCATAGTCATATACAGTCATGGCCAAAAGTATTCACACCCCTGCAATTCTGTCAGATAATACTCATTTTCTTCCTGAAAATGATTGCAAACACAAATTCTTTGGTATTATTATCTTCATTTAATTTGTCTTAAATGAAAACACAGAAAAGAGAATGAAGCAAAAAGCAAAATATTGATCATTTCACACAAAACTCCAAAAATGGGCTAGACAAAATTATTGGCACCCTCAGCCTAATACTTGGTTGCACAACCTTTAGCCAAAATAACTGCGACCAACCGCTTCCAGTAACCATCAATGAGTTTCTTACAATGCTCTGCTGGAATTTTAGACCATTCTTCTTTGGCAAACTGCTCCAGGTCCCTGATATTTGAAGGGTGCCTTCTCCAAACTGCCATTTTTAGATCTCTCCACAGGTGTTCTATGGGATTCAGGTCTGGACTCATTGCTGGCCACCTTAGAAGTCTCCAGTGCTTTCTCTCAAACCATTTTCTAGTGCTTTTTGAAGTGTGTTTTGGGTTATTGCCCTGCTGGAAGACCCATGACGTCTGAGGGAGACCCAGCTTTCTCACACTGGGCCCTACATTATGCTGCAAAATTTGGTGGTAGTCTTCAGACTTCATAATGCCATGCACACGGTCAAGCAGTTCAATGCCAGAGGCAACAAAGCAACCCCAAAACATCAGGGAACCTCTGCCATGTTTGACTGTAGGGACCGTGTTCTTTTCTTTGAATGCCTCTTTTTTTCTCCTGTAAACTCTATGTTGATGCCTTTTTATTATTATTATTATTATTATTATTATTTATTTATATAGCACCATTGATTCCATGGTGCTGTACATGAGAAGGGGTTACATACAAGTTACAAATATCACATACAGTAAGCATTTGCTCAACAGGAAAAAAAAGGCATTTAAACTGGGTGACAAAGAGGAAATTAAAATGATACAGCATGAATTGAAGCATAAAATAAAGGAGGCCCGGGAAGCCTTCAGAATTTAACTTGAAAAGAAACTGTCCCACAATAATACCAGAGAGGTTTGGGCAGGAATGAAATTACTGACTGGGCTTAAGCTGAGGCTTGAAAATGATCCAGGAACAATGGACAAGGCTAATGAGATGAATGAGTATTTCAATAGATTTAGCAGTACATGTGTAATGCAAACTGATAGTGGATGGGAACTGGGTGCAAATTCTGCAACATCGATATTGAAGGATGAGCAGACCTATTTTAGAGTATCCGAAAATGATGTGAGGAGGCAGTTTAAGTCACTTAACATTGGTAAAGCTGCAGGACCTGATGGACTCAGCTCACGTGTCCTTAAAGTTTGTGCAGACCAGCTGTGTACTGTCTTTACGCGCCTATTTAATGGAAGTATACAAACACAGAGGGTACCAGTGTTATGGAAAACTTCCTGTCTGGTGCCGGTACCCAAGACGACTTCTCTTGCAACCCTAAATGACTATCGTCCTGTAGCCTTAACATCTCACGCTATGAAGGCCTTGGAAAGATTAGTGCTTGCTCACTTAAGACCGAGGGTCAATGCTTTTATTGATCCCCTTCAGTTTGCTTACCGACATAGATTGGGGGTGGATGATGCTATTCTTTCTCTGTTACATAGGGTACATTCATTTCTGGAGATTGACGGAACCATGGTGCGAGCGATGTTCTTCGATTTCTCGAGTGCATTTAACTCCCTGCAGCCACTTTTACTACACAAAAAGATGACTGATATGAAGGTTGAGGAGGGGATGAGAAATTGGATAACTGACTACCTATCAGATCGGCCACAGTTTGTACAGATGGGAGCAGTGGTGTCAAGCAGATTATTGAGCAGTGTAGGTGCCCCCCAGGGAACGGTGCTTGCGCCCTTTCTATTCACACTGTATACTTCAGACTTTCAGTATAAATCTGAACTTTGCCACCTTCAAAAATTTTCGGATGACTCTGTGGTTGTGGGATGCATTAGGGGAGATCAGGGGGATGAGGAATATAGAAGGGTGGTGTCGAATTTCGTGGATTGGTGCAATGGTAACTATCTGCAACTAAATGTTAAGAAAACTAAGGAGTTGGTGGCCAACTATAGCAGGATAAAGATGGAATGCTTACCGATCACTATTGCTGGTCAGGAGGTAGAGCAGGTGGAGAGTTACAAATATTTGGGGGTCCATTTGGATAGCAAACTGGACTGGAGATGCCACTCAGAGTTTGTCTACAAGAAGGGGATGAGCAGACTGTATTTCCTAAGGAAACTGAGGTCTTTTAGTGTGTGTAGCAAAATGTTAGAAATGTTCTACCAGTCTGTGGTGGCAAGTGCCATCTTTTTTGCAATCAAGTGCTGGGGTAGTAGTGTGCGGGCCTCTGATGCTAATAAGCTGAATAAGATTATTAAGAAGGCAAGTTCTGCTGTGGGCTGCAAGCTGGACTCTTTTGGGGAGGTAGTGGAGAAAAGAACTCTGAGAAAGTGTATGACAATTATGAACAATAATGCACATCCATTATATGAGCTATTCATGAGACAGAAGAGCACCTTCAGTAACCGGCTTATACTCCTGAGGTGTAAGAAGGAAAAATATAGGAAATCGTTTGTGCCAACTGCCATGGGAATGTACAACAATAACATTAGGGTTAAACCACCAAGGTGAATGTCTACTTATTTCTCTACATTTCAGTTCACTTGTTGTGTATGTCCTATTCTAATGTATAATGTTCTTCTGTCAACAAACTGTCATGTCAACTATGTAATTCCTTTATGATTTTTATGTTTTAAGTCGTGCTGCTGTGATACCATAATTTCCCACGGGATCAATAAAGTGTATCGTATCGTATCGTATCGTATCGTAACAAACTAACAATGACGGACTGATACAGAGGGGCGAGGACCCTGCCCTTGCGGGCTTACATTCTACAGGATTATGGGGAAGGAGACAGTAGGTTGAGGGTTGCAGGAGCTCCGGTGTTGGTGAGGCGGTAGCTCCGGTGTTGGTGAGGCGGTAGCTCTGGTGTTGGTGAGGCGGTAGCTTCGATAGTGATGAGGCAGCAGCGGTGTCAGTGCAGGCTGTAGGCTTTCCTGAAGAGATGAGTTTTCAGGTTCCGTCTGAAGGATCCGACTGTGGTTGATAGTCGGACGTGTTGGGGCAGAGAGTTCCAGAGGATGAGGGATATTCGGGAGAAGTCTTGGAGGCGATTGGATGAGGAGCGAATAAGTGTGGAGGAGAGAAGGAGGTCTTGGGAGGACCGGAGATCACGTGAGGGAAGATATCGAGAGATTTGTTCAGAGATATATGGAGGAGACAGGTTGTGGATGGCTTTGTAGGTCAGTATTAGCAATTTGAACTGGATACGCTGAGGGAATGGGAGCCAGTGAAGAGATTTGCAGAGGGGGGAAGCGGAGGAGTAGCGAGGATAGAGATGGATTAGTCGGGCAGCAGAGTTAAGGATGGACTGGAGAGGTGCAAGGGTGTTAGCAGGGAGGCCACAGAAAAGGATGTTGCAGTAGTCAAGGCGGGAAATGATGAGGGCGTGCACAAGCATTTTAGTAGATTGGGGGTTGAGGAAAGGACGGATCCTGGAGATATTTTTGAGCTGGAGGCGACAGGAGGTGGAAAGAGCTTGGATGTGTGGTTTGAAGGACAGGGCAGAGTCGAAGGTTACTCCGAGGCAGCGGACTTCGGGTACAGGGGAAAGCATGATGTCATTGACTGCGATAGATAGGTCAGGTAAGGAAGATACCTTTGCCTTTGCCCAAAAAGCTCTACTTTTGTCTCATCTGACCAGAGAACATTGTACCAAAACGTTTTAGGCCTTTTCATGTAAGTTTTGGCAAACTCCAGTCTGGCTTTTTTATGTCTCGGGATAAGAAGTGGGGTCTTCCTGGGTCTCCTACCATACAGTCCCTTTTCATTCAGATGCCGACGGATAATACGGGTTGACACTGTTGTACCCTTGGACTGCAGGGCAGCTTGAACTTGTTTGGATGTTAGTCGAGGTTCTTTATCCAACATCCGCACAATCTTGCGTTGAAATCTCTTGTCAATTTTTCTTTTCCGTCCACATCTAGGGAGGTTAGCCACAGTGCCATGGGCTTTAAACTTCTTGATGACACTGCGCACGGTAAACACAGGAACATTCAGGTCTTTGGAGATGGACTTGTAGCCTTGAGATTGCTCGTGCTTCCTCACAATTTGGTTTCTCAAGTCCTCAGACAGTTCTTTGGTCTTCTTTCTTTTCTCCATGCTCAATGTGGTACACACAAGGACACAGGACAGAGGTTGAGTCAACTTTATTCCATGTCAACTGGCTGCAAGTGTGATTTAGTTATTGCCAACACCTGTTAGGTGCCACAGGTAAGATACAGGTGCTGTTAATTACACAAATTAGAGAAGCATCACAAGATTTTTCGAGCGGTGTCAATACTTTTGTCCACCCCCTTTTTTATGTTTGGTGTGGAATTATATCCAATTTGGCTTTAGGACAATTCTTTTTGTGTTTTTTCATTTAAGACAAATTAAATGAAGATAATAATAAAGAATTTGTGTTTGCAATCATTTTCAGGAAGAAACTGAGTATTATCTGACAGAATTGCAGGGGTGTGAATACTTTTGGCCATGACTGTAATGCATCCCATAGTAGTATAATGCACCCCCAAAGTAGTTTAATGCACCCCCATAGTCATATATAACATAATGCACCCCCAAAGTATTTTAATGCACCCCCATAGGCATATATAGTATAATGCACCCCCATAGCAGTATAAAGCACCCCCATAGTCATGTATAAAATAATACACCCCATTGGAGTATAATGCACCTCAATAGTCATATATAGTGTAATCCACCCCCACAGAAGTATAATTCACCCCATAGTCATACATAGTACAATGCACCACCATATCCGTACAATGAAACCCCATAGCAGTATAATGCACCCCCATAGCAGTATAATGCACCCCCATAGCAGTATAATACACCCCCATAGTCGTATAATGCACTACCATAGGAGTATAATGTACCCCCATAGCAGTATAATGCACCACCAAACTCATGTATAGTATAATGCACCCCATAGGAGTATCATTCACCCCAATAGTCATATATAGTGTAAAGCACCCCAATAGCAGTATAATGCACTCCCATAGCCATATAATGCAGCCCATAGTCATACACAGTATAATGCACCCCAAATCAGTATAATGCGCCCCCATAGTAGTATAATGCACCATAATAGCAGTATAATGCACCCCATAGCAGTATAATGCACCCACATAGCAGCATAATGCATCCCCATAGCAGTATATAGTATAATACACCCCCATGGCAGAATAATCTACCTATATAGCAGTAAAATGCACTCCAATAGCAGTTTAATGCACCCCAATAGTCATATATAATGCAAACCCATAGCAGTATAATGCACCCCATAGTCATATAATGCGTCCCATAGTAGTATAATGCACCCTATAGCAGTATAATGCACCCCTATAGTAGTATAATGCACTCCATAGCAGTATAATGCACCCCCACAGTCGTAAAATGCACACCGATAGTCATATAATGCACCCTCATAGTAGTATAATGCATCCCATAGTAGTATAATGCACCCCTATAGCTGTGTAATGCAACCCAATAGTCATATATAGTGTAATGCACCCCTGTAGGAGTATAATAAAGCCCCATAGTAGTATAATGCACCCCCATAGTCAACTTCTGGCCTCGGATTTGCCTGCAGTGTGTATTGCCATGCACAGACCCGATGTATCTCTGCGCCGCAATACACTTCAACTAAACATGGGTCTGAGGATGCACACCCAATTTGGCATTGTGCTGACGTCATTGACCCTCCACCCACTTGGGTCCGGTTGCGACCTCTGAGATGTTACGCCCCTGTGGGATGTCACATGTCGTCTCTTCTGGAATGTAAATGACTATAATTTCTTCCATAGGGACAGTGTCATGTGCAAGCTGATGTATCAAAGTCATAAAAGTCCATGTTCCAGCAGAGATCTCAGCATAAAGACCAAGTATCTACTGCACAAATTACTGTCCAATGTTTTGCAAATTATTTTCAGGTAATAAAATCTATACAGAAAATTACTAGCAAGACGGTAATATGCTAAGTTTGGAGTGTTAAAACTATGTACAATACAATTTACGAATTTGACTCACTTAGGGCAGAATTGAAACCGGACAGAAAAACTGCATCCCTAATATCAGACACCTAAGACGGACCTATCTCATGGGTTTTAGTTCTGACCTATCTCATGGATTTTAGTTATGCACGTATTCAAATAACCAGTGGAAGAGTGTTGGGGAGGTGGTGAAAGAAATTTGGGACCTTATAATGTCAGTGGTGATCACTGTACAATCTGTACACTGACACTATAGACAGAGCTCCTGTGTATAATGTCACTGGTGATCATTGTATTACCTGTACACTGACACTATATACAGAGCTCCAAAGTACAATGTCACTGGTGATCACTATATTACATGTACAATTGATATAAGTGGTGCAGCCCTGCACAACAAATGGAGATGGGGTGCAAAACCTGGTCAGTAAATGGAATGCTATAAACACAAAAGAAAAAAGACTCGACCAATAATGGTATGCACACCCATAAAATATGTGAAAATATCAAAAAATGTTTAATTACACCTCAAAGAACATGACAAACATATAAAACCATTTAAAAAGGTCTGAATACAGAACCATGAGTCACCACCCCTAAGCACAAATATCATGAAATAACAATACTACATGGATAAAGTGCTATATATGTACAAAATGTGTCATGTCTAAACATGTAATGGTCCAATATGACACACATGAATATATAAAGGCCGAAACAAATGCATACGTAAACCTGTAGTCGTGCACTGACAGATAATCTAGCAATAAAATTACTGCAATTCAGTGTTTGGTATATAACAATATAAAGTGTTATATCAGCATGCTGTTTAGCCAAGATGATGGCAGTACCAAGATAGGTATATACATGCGGGCTACAAGCATGTGCTAGAAAGCCTCAAGTATGACATACATGAATATATACAGGCCGAAACAAATGCATACGTAAACCTGTAGTCGTACACTGACAGATAATGTAGCAATAAAATTACTGCAATTAGATGTTTGGTATGTAATAATATAAAATGTTATATCAGCATGCTGTTTAGCCAAGATGATGGCAGTATCAAGATAGGTGTATAGATGTGGGCTACAAGCATGTGCCAGAAAGCCTCAAATAGGCATACACTGGTACTCCCCTGCAATCAAATAATAACCCAATGGGTGCCAAGATGTAAGAAAAAATGGGGGGAGTAAAGAGAGGAAAAAATATTCCAAAGGAACGGCATGAACTCTGAACAATGGTATACCATGAGCCCAGATACCTAATGGAGACAGGAGACAGGCTTAAGGGGTGAGGCGAGAGCCCCACGCGTATCGCTGCGGACGCTTCATTTTATATTGTTACATACCAAACACCTAATTGCAGTAATTTTATTGCTACATTATCTGTCAGTGTATGACTACAGGTTTACGTATGCATTTGTTTCGGCCTGTATATATTCATGTATGTCATACTTGAGGCTTTCTAGCACATGCTTGTAGCCCGCATGTATATACCTATCTTGGTACTGCCATCATCTTGGCTAAACAGCATGCTGATATAACACTGTATATTGTTATATACCAAACACTGAATTGCAGTAATTTTATTGCTAGATTATCTGTCAGTGCACGACTACAGGTTTACGTATGCATTTGTTTCGGCCTTTATATATTCATGTGTGTCATATTGGACCATTACATGTTTAGACAGGATACATTTTGTACATATATAGCACTTTATCCATGTAGTATTGTTATTTCATGATATTTGTGCTTAGTGGTGGTGACTCATGGTTCTGTATTCAGACCTTTTTAAATGGTTTTATATGTTTGTCATGTTCTTTGAGGTGTAATTAAACATTTTTTGATATTTTCACATATTTTATGGGTGTGCATACCATTATTGGTCGAGTCTTTTTTCTTTTGTGTTTATTGTATTACCTGTACACTGACACTATATACAAAGCTCCTGTGTATAATGGCACTTAGTATTGTGGTTTTTTAGTATTGCAGTATTCGGTCAGTATGTGGTGTTAATATGTGGTCTGGTCATGGTGTGGTGGCATTTGTTCCTTGTATGTGGTATTATCAGGTCACTATTTGGAGGTAATATGTGATTTGGTCATGCTGTGATGGCACTTGTCCCTTGTGTGTAGTATTATTGGTCGCTTTAAAAAATGTATGTGACACATTCTCCTAGAGAAAATTTATATAAAAATATACCTAAAAGAGCATTGGGTATTTTAAGAAATGTTTAATAGGTTAGAGTAGAGTAGGACCCTGACAAGAAGAGTCTACCATGTCTGATGGCTTCTTAAAAAATCTTTTGGCAAAACAAAAGCTGCTGGCTATGTATGTGGTCTGGTGTTCTATGGGAACTGATAATGTATGATTGGTAAGGACGTGGTATAGAAGTGGAGTTTTTCCAAGAGTGGGCGGTGGAACTGTGAAATGTTCAAGGGTTGGAGGCGCAGTTGGGGTGCAGGTGGAGCCTGGGTGGAGTCTAACTGGGGCCTGGTAGAAGCCCTGAATATTAGACATGAGTTTATTCACCACAGTGCATTTCCAATTATATGTTAGAATATCAGGGTGATCCTGGATTAATAAAAGTTTTCAATTTTAACCTTAGATATTCCCTGCCCCAGGTTTTGGGATCAATGTAATCCATGAGTGGAAAAAAAGAAACCCAATAACATAATATGTACAATTTCTAAAGTTCATAAGTGAACTTATGCTCAAAAATATATGTAAAATACAATATAAATAAAAACTAAAGAGAATTAAATGTAAAATTAGATCTTGTTTTTGGTTGAGACTGTATGGTATACGTGTACAGGACCTTTCATCACATTTTTCATGCTGAACTGAACACAAGATGTAATAGTGGCTGCAGAGCAGAATAAAACATGTTATTTATTTTTAATTTCATCTCTCCTTGTGGCGATATCAGCAATCAAATGATTTGGCACCTAATGAGTTAACTTTTGTCACGTCCAAGTGGGTGTTACCAGAGAGCGACTCCTACAGGGAGAAGAAGTACACACCCCAATGAAAACACCCACTTCAGCTTAACTAAAGTGAACTCATTAGATGCCAAATACTTTGATTGCTGGTATATCTGCAAGAGAGAGGTGAAAAAAAAACTAAAAAAAAAGTTTTATTCCACTTCTGCAGCCACTATTACGTTGTGTGTCCAGGTCAACATGAAAGATTTGGTGGAAGGTCCTCTACACGCATATCATATGTTCTTAACCAAAGCAAGATCTTATTTTACAATATTAATTCTCTATCGTTTTTACTTAGGCCGGCGTCACACTCGGCGTGAGACAATACGGTCCGTATTTTACGGCCTTAATACGCGCGTAATATGCCGAAATGTCCTAGAAATATTGTTCCGTAGGTAATCCGTTGCCTAGGTGTGGTCGCGTATTTTGCGCATGTACTGTTGCGTGTGTGATCCGTAGGGCGTATTTTTCACGCAACATCACAAAATGGACATTTAACGGTTCTCTGGCCTGCAAATAATTCAAATCATCATTAACATCACTATTTAAGCCCTCTACAACAGGTGAAACCCTCCCATCTGCCCATTTATTTGTTGTGCTTATTTTGTCTGTGTTGGTTGTACCTTCCAAACATGTCTGACCATGTGTCTTTAAGCACAACTCAGTGGGTGTTGTTTCACTGGCTGTTGTCGCGTCGCTTTGGGCAGCCATATCCGGTGAATGTTGATCCGCGGGCCAGGCTCCTCGTAAAGCCCTCCTCCCCATCATCCTCACGAACCCTTGCCAGGTAGTCCAACACCCCAGCATCCACATTTCTCCTACTTTGGAGGAGTTGTCTTCTTCGGCGACCACGCTGTGTTATCACTGCAGCCTGTGGTGATTGCTCCAGGGCAACAGTAGGGCTGCTGCTGTTTGCAGGGTCATCCTGACTAGGTGGTGCTGCTGCTGCTGCTGATGGTGGGGCATCTTCTTGGGATGCTGGTGCTGGAGCTGGCTGGGAAGATGTTGAGGATCCTTGAGGGATGGAGCCTGAGGGAGCAGAAGATGGGCCAGCCACCTCTTCTCCTTCCCCAACTGGGTCTATGACCAATTCTGAATCCGACCCTTTCTCCCTGTCAGTGAGGTTAGACTGTGTTCTGTAATGAAATTTTTGTTTTTTTAAATATCTTTTTTTTTTTTAAACCCCCCCCCCAAAAATAAGGATGAAAATGTGTTGGGAGGTTTGTACTTACGGTCTGAGGTCCATGCTGGGATTCAAGAAGGTCACGAGATCAAAATATATATATTTTTTTTCTTAGGAGGTGCGCCTGCCCCACTCCTGTCACGCTGCTGCCTCTCCCTCCTATATTGATCGCGGATGCTCCGCCATCTTGTCGTAACATCACCCACTGCTACAAAATACATTAAACAAATTGATTACCCCATTATGCACAGTGGTCACACAAGGTGTAATTGACTACACAGATTTGAGTGTAGCATAGGAATATGCATTTGTGGAATACATTTATTAGTAATTGAGATCAAATAATACAATTTGTATGTAAGGCCACAAGGACAGAGTCCGCTACCCTCTATCCCAGAATGTAATTGTTCAGGTTAACACTGTAAGGGACATCTGTTACAACCATTATTTAAATCCGTTTGTCATGTACAGCACCATGTACGTACTGGTGTGCTTTAAATTAAGTTCTGTAATAATTATCAAAGTCATGTTTAACAAATCAAAGGAGTTAGGTACTGCTGTTTCACACGAAAAATAAATTACAAACATGAGTGTACTTACTTACTTGTCGCTGTGCCTCACGTGGCTGCTGCTCATAATGTGGGAATAGGGACCCACACACACTCCTCCATGCTGCCTCTTTTTGGGCCCTGTTGGAATAGTTGGGATCCCTCTGGTCCCAAATTACTAGCCTTTCTTGCACCAAAATAATGAGCATGTCCACATTAATAATGTTAGCCATGCTGATTCTCACTCCGTGGAGGCGTGCAGCAGACTTCCGGGTTCACTGTCTGGCTTTTTCAGCTAATTAGCATGTCTCACCTGCCTGATTGAGGCCTTTGGACATTTCCGGACATCTGCCTGAGTGTAGCGTATTTCTCGCAAGTCACACGCATGGTCCGTATGCAGTGCGTATTTTGCGTGCCCCCATAGACTTTCATTGGCGTATTTTTTGCGCAATACGCTGACAAACGCAGCATGCTGCAATTTTGTACAGCCGTAGAAATCCATATAATACGGATGCGTAGTATACGGCTACTAGGACCTGACCCATTGACAATCATTTGGCCGTTTGTAATGCGTGTTTTACGGACATATTTTCTGCGCTCATACGTCCGTAAAACTCGCTAGTGTGACGCCGGCCTTATATTGTATTTTACATATTATTTTTGCATAAGTTCAATGCTGATTTGGATTTATATTGAATACGTTTTTCTGGTATTTAGACCTTGTAATATTTTGAACTATGAACAGCTTAGAACAACTGAGGTTTACACAGAAATCCCAAGAAAATGCTGAAAGGAAATGGAGGGGGAAAAGTGGATCCCTTTAAACAAATGTGTGTAACCAGAGGAACGCAACAACTGGCAAACTTTCCTGATTGTATGTGGACGCTTCAGGGGAGTTTCCTGTGACAACATAAGGCGGTGAGGTGTCTTAGATTATTTTTAATTGCTAAGAACGAGCTACGTTTTGTAAAAAGGGTTCATAAGTCCAAGGTATGATTTAAATATATCACGTGACATATTTCTCCATACACAGTTTTACATGTGAAAATCTATATGATCAGATCGATTCTCTCATTTACCTAAGTGATGAGTTTAATGAACCAATCAGATGCTTGCTTTGTTTTCTTTGTTAATATTAATGAGTGAATTTTTGAACCAACCAATCAGATGCTTCCTTTTTCTGCCATTTGTGACATGACAGTTGGAATATGTCGGTTGGTGCCAGTGAGGAGTTTCTTGTTATACCTGACCCCAGCCCTGGTACCGTGCAGATATGGGATGTAATTAGGGTCCGATGGGCCCCGGTGCAAGAATTGGCCCTTCAGGTATATATGCCCCTCATCTTAGCCCCATCTTGCTATATATATATATATATATATATACACACTGTATATATACAGTATATATATATATATATATATACATATATATATATATATATATATATATATATATATATACCCTACATCCTGCTATGTATGTCCCTCAGCCTGGTATTTTCATCTGTATTCCATCCATCCTGGTATATATATATATATATATATATATATATATATATATATTTAAATATATATATTACATGAATATTGTTATGTGTATTTATGGTAATGATTATAGATTTTGATTTTAGGTTTTGTTATCTAGAGATCTCTTTTCTCTGCATTTGCTAATGTAATAGGTATTGTGATATTCTGAGGCCTGCTGGCTCAGCACACGGTAGATGAACACCCTTTGTGCCAGTGATCATTATATTTTGTGTTGTATTGATTGCATTGTAAAACCAAATAAAAATTACTTAAAAAAACAGTCATACCTAATAATCCTAATTGTACGGCAAATATTGATATGTTGTATGATTGATTGTGTCATAAAAAAATACAAATGTTTTAATCTGAGAAAACCAAATAAAAATTAATTGAAAATAAAATAAAAATAAGTCAGTGGGTCCTACTCTTTGGGGAACAAGTGAACATGTCACCTGTGCTAGGAGAAATAAATATTGGCGATAGTATGGCATAGATAATGTACGGAAGAGTACAACATATATAATAGAAGTCTATGAACATCACTGGGGAAAAAAGTAGCAAAATGTTGAAAAATAAAATACATACAGTGGTGAGTATTCATAAGAGCAGAGGTCGCACTGTTGCCGAAACGTGCGTTGGGGTGGGTGTCTCCACCGTTATACAGGTAACCTCTTTGGCTTTTTTATATACTTTAAATCAATGACTTCAGGTCTAGTACTTTGTTGCCTTGATGGCTGCTAGTCCACGTATATTCTGTGCGCAATGAGTACTTTACCACAGTGGTCTCTATATTGTTGTTGTACTATGATACACATTTTTAGCACTATTTTTTTATGACCTGTTTGCCCTACTAACTTGGCCTGGGTTTTTGTTTTTTTTGCAATTTGCTAACCTGTATTACTACCGTGGTTGCATCTTCTGGTATTCCATTGTCTTGTCCCTGTTTTCAAAACATGCATGATGCAATTTGTTGTGAATAATAAAGTTTATATTTTTAAGTATTTTGGTTCTTTATGGTGCTTTGTTTCTTGGTATGATTTTCATGGTGTTGCACTGAACCTTGTCCTATACACCCTTGCACCTTTTTACACTTTTTCATTCTTTGCACTGAGCACTTTTTGTTGCTGGCTTGACATATAGGATTATTATATTTTACAGCAGGTTAAGAATACTCTTTTTAGCAATTTTAAGGAGTATTTTTATACAAGGAGGAGTAAGTAATTTGCATAAAGTCACATTTATAGTAAGCACGTTTACAGAATGTTAAGGCCTCACTACATATAAAGAGATACATGTCTCCAAGCATGAAATGGGTTTTCCACTCTCCAGAGAGTCCTCTGTATTGGGCAGTGCTGTGTATAAATAATAGAATCAGGTGCTCCCCTCACCTTCCCCGGGTCCAGGGCCGGCTCTCCGCTGCCCAGGTCTCTTTGTATTGGCTGTAGTTGTGAGCTCACCAATATAAAGAGCCCATAGCAGCAGCGGACAGCCAGAGCTGGACTCGGAAGGTGAGGACCATCTCATTTTAATATCTGACCAATACAGATGAGCATCCTTAAAGTTTAATAACCCTTTAATAGAGGATTAGTGTAACCTCTAGAAAAGGCTGTACTGCAATAACAGGCCAAGAGAAGGTTTATGTTACAGGGAACCTGTCAGCAGGGTTGTGCTCAGTAACCTACACACAGTGTCAGGTCGGTGATGTTATACTGAATATAATGATACCTTAGTTGATGAAATCCGTCTTTTCTTTAATCTTTATTTTCAGTTTTGTGTTAATGAGATTCTCGTGCCCTAAGGTGGGGCTGGTGTATGTGGTGATTATATATTCACACTGCAGACTGCTGACAGGTCACCGATCCCTCACTGACCCGCCCCCTAGTTTGCATAATGAATACCTAACATACTGAATTAATGTTAAAAAATCGCTTCTGGAGGCAGTTGCTGGCCGTGGCCCCTGCGCTGCAACATAATTGCATGGTTACTGTGCACTTAATCCCTTTTGCAGATTTACTTGAGCAACCACCAAGATGGCGCCACCTGCGCACGCGCAATAGTAGCTGATTGCGATCTCCGAGAGCTGCTACTGTGTAGGCACGGGCGGCGCCATGTTGGTGGAGGACATTTTTTTTCTCCAGCAAGGTGGCGCCGCCTGCGCAACAGCAGCTATCGGATCTCTATACAAACCGATAGCTGCCACTGCGTAGACGCGGCTGGCACCATTTTCAAAATAACTTTTTTTTCCTCGCTCAAGTAAAATCTGCAAAAGGGTTTAAGTGCATAATAGCCATGCGATTATGCCGCAGCGCAGGTGCATCTACTTGCAGAAGCCTTTTTTTTAATTCAGTATGTTAGGTATTCATTATGCAAACTAGGGGGCGGGTCAGTGTGGGATCAGTGACCTGTCTGCAGTCTGCATTATGAATATCTATTCAGAGCACCACATACCCCAACCCCACCTTAAGGCACGAGAATCTCATTAGCAAAAAACTGAAAAAAAAAGATTAAAGAACAACTACACAATGGATTTCATCAACCTTTCATCAACCAAGGTATCATTTTAATCAGTATAACGGCGCCGACCTGACACTGTGCGTAGGTTACTGTGCACAATCCTGCTGACAGGTTCCCTTTAAAGCAGGGGTGGTGAATTTCAGGCTCCAGGGCCATTTACGGCCCTCAATTATCAGGCAGATTTTCAAGGACCGCATTCTTGCTTTGTTAGCACACACATATACAGTGTTCACTACTGAACACTGAAGGGCATGCAATGAAAGATTACATCCTGAAACCAGTGCCAGAGTTAGAATGTTTGTGGGCGGAGTTTGTACGGCCCCCGAAGGATGGTATAAATATCCAAATGGCCCTTGGCAGAAAAACGATTCCCCACCCCTTCTTTAAAGGGTTGTCCATTACTAGATGACCCCTTC
Organism: Ranitomeya imitator; assembly: GCF_032444005.1. Classification (NCBI taxonomy): domain Eukaryota; kingdom Metazoa; phylum Chordata; class Amphibia; order Anura; family Dendrobatidae; genus Ranitomeya; species Ranitomeya imitator. Next base: position 83,258,796 of record NC_091288.1, read on the forward strand.
TTAACAGCAGCAGCATGTTCCTTTCAGACCAGTGATGTTCCTCTTCAGGCTGCCGTCACACTAGCGGTATTTGGTCAGTATTTTACCTCAGTATTTGTAAGCCAAAACCAGGAGTGGAACAATTAGAGGAAACGTATAATAGAAACATATGCACCACTTCTGCATTTATTACCCACTCCTGGTTTTGGCTTGCAAATACTGATGTAAAATACTGACCAAATACTGCTAGTGTGACGGCAGCCTCACTCATATCCTGACAAAAACAATGTCATGTGACCGCTGATTGGCTGCAGCATTCTCTATTCTACCAGACTGGAGGAGACACTGTTTCTCGGCTGCAGTGGTCACATGACATTATTTAAGTCAGGATACCAATTGGTAACATATCGTTGATATTGGAAGAGCGGAGCCCGTCAGGACACTACGAAAACAGTTTATTTTATGCTATACCTTGTGGCAATTAAGAAAAGATTGTCAATCCTTTTAAAGTGTTGCTATGGAGCCAATCGGTTCCAAATCTGAGATGTGCAGTGCTAATTAATTTACGACCCCATAAACCTTCCAAGATAAGTGCATAATGCCTTCTGATCTTGCATGCGTCTCAGTATGTATGAGCACTACATGACATAAAAATCAGTGAAATGACCCCTTTGACCCTTTCTGACATATGACCTACAGTTATGCCATATGCCGGCTCCCTGACTGAGATGCGGGGTCAGGGACTAGAATTTAGATTAGTGGTTACATAACCACACATACATACTAGGAATACAGGGGAATTGTGACCCCATGCATATCACACAATGTAGTGGTCAGCAGTCTGCAGTCACATTGAGTGACTGCAGATTTTTCTTCTGAGACCAAACAACGACCTCATCAAGGTAACAAAGGGTTTACTATGAGATTATTACATTTAGTGCTGATTACGCCAGGACTATTGTGTGGGTGTTGGGGTGAGCAGCGAGGGGATTGTTATGAAATTATTAAATGTAATAAACTCAATCTGCTCTGCAGTAATAATCTCATAATAAATCTACCCCCAACCCCAGGCAAATTTATTGTTCAGGGTGATGTGGGGCAGCAGAGAGTTTTTTATGACAATCAGGGGATGTCACAAGGAATTTCAAGGCCCCATACTGGCAACATTTTCTCGCCCCCTTGAGTCTCCACGCTGGCTCCACCCCAGCTCCCCCTCCAACCCTTGAACCTTCCACAGTCCCACCGCCCACTCATAGAAAAATTCCACATCTGCACCATGTCTTCACCAACCACACATTATCAGTTCCCAACTAACACCAGATCTCATACATTATTATTATTATTTATTTATATAGCACCATTGATTCCATGGTGCTGCACATGAGAAGGGGTTACATACAAATTACAGACATCCCTTACAGTAGGCAAAGTAACAATGACAGACTGATGCAGAGGGGAGAGGACCCTGCCCTTGCGAGCTTACATTCTACAGGATGGTGGGGAAGGAAACAGTAGGTTGGGGGGTTGCAGCAGCTCTGGTTTTGGTGAGGCAGTAGCTCAGGTAGTGGTGAGGAGGCAGCGGGGTGAGTGCAGGCTGTTAGATTTCCTGAAGAGGTGGGTTTTCATATTCAGTCTGAAGGATCCGAATGTGGTTGATAGTCGGACGTGTTGGGGCAATGAATTCCAGAGGATGGGGGATATTCGGGAGAAGTCTTGGAGGCGGTTGGGTGAAGAGCGAATAACTGTGGAGGAGAGAAGGAGGTCTTGGGAGGACCAGAGATTACGTGAGGGAAGATATTGGGAGATTAGTGCAAAGTCAGCAGCTTCTGTTTGGCTAAAAGATTTTTTTGAAGCCACCACCACAACTAGGTAGACTCTTTTGCCTGAACCCTACCCTACTCTAACCTATTAAACATTTTGTTAAAATATCTAATACTCTTTTTAGGTATATTTTTATTTCTGTTTCTTTAAGGGAATGAGTCACATATATTTTTTAAAATGAACAATAATACCACATACAAGTGACAAATACTGTCACACTGTGACCAGACCACATATCACCACCACATAGTGACCGAATAATACCACATACAAGGCGCAAATACTGCCACACCATGGCCGAACCACATATTTCCACCACATTGTGACTGAATAATACCACATACAAGGGACAACTACCAGCACACCATGCCATACCGCATTATCACCACATAGTGACTGAATAATACCACATACAAGGAACAAATACCACCACACCATGGCCGTACCACATATTACCACGACATAATTACCTATAATACCACATACAAGGGACAAATACCACCACACCATGACCAGACCGCATTATCACCACATAGTGACTGAATAATACCACATACAAGGAACAAATACCACCACACCATGGCCGGACCACATATTACCACCACATAGTTAACGGATACTACAATACTGATCATTAATAAAAAAACAATACAAATTTTACAATATGTGCCATTATACACAGGTGCTCTGTACATAGTATACAATGTATAGTGTCAGTGTATAGGTAACTCACTGACTCACCAGTGACATTATACATGGGAGCTCTGTATATAGTGTATAGTGTACATATAATACAGTGATCACCAGTTACATTATACACAGGAGCTCTGTATATAGTGTATAGTGTACAGGTAATACAGTGATCACCAGTGACATTATACATAGGAACTCTATATGGTATACAGTGTACAATGCTGGTGTACAGGTAACACACTGACTCACCGGTGACGTCATCTTCATCCAGCGCACACCGCCATCGCTTCTACCAGCTAGGACTTGTCTCTGCAGAAAATAAAACAGTTATCTAGAGCACATTCCCCAATTTTTCCCCAACCTCTACACTATGCGAGATAAAGAAAAAAAAGCGACTGTGCAGCCCTGCCCAGTAACAGTACCTCTCCTCCCCCACGCTGAAAACAGTATCCTTAAAAATAATATTCTTTAATTAGCCCCTAGAGTAATAATATGGCTGGAGTCACACTACAGCGAGTTATGGCCGAGTCTCGCAGGTTAAAAACAAGCTCTGGCGCTGGCACTCCGGAGTGGAGCGTAGAGCTCCATGTATTGCTATGCAGCTGCACACTCCGCTCTGGAGTGCCGGTGCCAGAGCTTGGTTTTAACCTGCGAGATTCGGCCGTATCTCGCTGTGTGTGATCCCGGCCTTTCCCACATTCTGAATCCCAAGTGTCCTCCCATACTGCCCCCATAGTGATTTATAGTAATATAATGCAACCCATAGTCATCTATAATAATATAATGCACCCCATAGTCATCTAGAATTAGTGTAATGCACCCCGTAATCATCCATAACATTATAATGCACACCACAGTCATCCATAATAGTATAATGCACCCCACAGTCATCCATAATAATATAATGCATCTCATAGTCATATATAGTAGTATAATGTAATGCACCCCCATAGTCTTAGATATAGTAAAATGCATACCCATAGTAGTATAATGCACCCTCACAGCAATGAAATGCACCCCTATAGTCATATATAGTATAATGCACCCCTGATAGGCGTATAATGCGCCCCTATAGCAGTATAATGCACCACCATAGTCATTTATAGTATAATGCACCCCCAAAGCCGTATAATGCACCTCTGTATGAGTATAATGTACCCCATAATCATACAGTGGGGAAAAAGTATTTAGGCTGGGTTCACACTAGCGTTTGGGTATGCAGCATAGGGCTGCGTACTTCTTACCTTCAGATCCGCATACATCTGCATCCGTCCTGTGCACCTATCTTTAACATGTTGCGTTCGGGGGGCACGTAAAAACGCCGCACAGGGACGCATCCGCATTCAACGCAGGACCACGCATGTCCCTGTGGACACAATGTTAAAGATAGTTACGCAGGACGGATGCGGATGTATGTGGATCTGAAGGTAAGAACTACACAGCCCTATGCTGCTTTCTCATACGCTAGTGTGATCCCAGCCTTAGTCAGCCACCAATTGTGCAAGTTCTCCCACTTAAAAGATGAGAGAGGCCTGTAATTGACATTATAGGTAAACCACAACTATGAGAGTCAAAATGAGAAAACAAATCCAGAAAATCACCTTGCCTGATTTGGCAAGATTTATTTAGAAAATTATGGTGGAAAATAAGTATTTGGTCATTAACAAATGATCATGTCAATATTTTGTTATATATCCTTTGTTGGCAATGACAGAGGTCAAATGTTTTCATTAAGCCTTCACAAGGTTGGCACACACTGTTGGTAGTATGTTGGCCCATTCCTCCATGCAGATCTCCTCTAGAGCCGTGATGTTTTGGGCCTGTCGCTCGGCAACACAGACTTTCAACTCCCTCCAAAGGTTTTCTATGGGGTTGAGATCTGGAGACTGGCTAGGCCACTCCAGGACCTTCATATGCTTCTTACGAAGCCACTCCTTCATTGCCCTGGCAGTGTGTTTGGAATCATTATCATGCTGAAAGACCTATCCATGTTTGATCTTCAATGTCCTTGCTGATGGAAGGAGGTTTGCACTCAAAATCTCACAATACATGGCCCCATTCATTGTTTCATGTACACCGATCAGTCGTCCTGGTCACTTTGCAGAGTAGCAGCCTCAAAGCATGATGTTGCCACCCCAAAGCTTCACAGTAGGTATGGTGTTCTGTTGTGAATTCTGTGGCTGAGTTCACTTCTGTGGTCACAAGTGGTATTGCAGTCTCTGGGCTTCCTCCCTCAGGTGTTTTGGTGAGCTCGTTGGCTGCCTTGCTATTTAGCTCCACCTGAGTCTGTCTTCCTTGCTCCTTGTCAATGTTCCAGTGTTGGATCTGAGCTACTGCATCTTTCCTTGGGCCTGCTGCTCTGCTAGATAAGTGCTTCTAGTTTGTTTTCTGTTTTTTCTGTCCAGCTTGTTATTATCTTTTGCTGGAAGCTCTGAGAAGCAAAGGGGTGCACCGCCGTGCTGTTAGTTCGGCACGGTGGGTCTTTTTGCCCCTTTGCGTGGTTTTCGTTTTAGGGTTTTTTGTAGACTGCATAGTTCTCTTTGCTATCCTCGCTCTGTCTAGAATATCGGGCCTCACTTTGCTGAATCTATTTCATTCCTACGTTTGTCTTTTCATCTTGCTAACAGTCATTATATGTGGGGGCTGCCTATTCCTTTGGGGTATTTCTCTGAGGTAAGTCAGGCTTGTATTTCTATCTTCAGGCTAGTCAGCTCCTCAGGCAGTGCCGAGTTGCATAGGTAGTTGATAGGCGCAATCCACTGCTGCTTCCAGTTGTGTGAGGATAGATCAGGTACTGCAGTCTACAGAGATTCCACGTCTCAGAGCTCGTCCTATTGTTTTGGGTTATTGCCAGATCTCTGTATGTGCGCTGATTACTGCACGCTGTGTTGCCTGATTGCCAGCCATAACAGTACAAGGAGCCTTTCAATGATTTCCAATAGAGGGAAAAAAGAAATCCTGACATCATTTTTTTTTCTTAGCTCTGTCTTCAGTCTTTTTTTTCCCCTAGACATTAGAGTGCTTCAGGACACAGCTGTGGACATGGATATTCAGGCTCTGTGCTCCTCAATGGATAATCTCGTTGTAAATGTACAAAAGATTCAAGATACTATTGATCAGAAATCGATGCTAGAACCAAGAATTCCGATTCCTGATTTGTTTTTTGGTGACAGAACTAAGTTCCTGAGCTTCAGAAATAATTGTAAGCTATTTTTGGCCTTGAAACCTCATTCTTCTGGTAATCCTATTCAACAGGTTTTGATTATTATTTCTTTTTTGCGCGGCGACCCACAGGACTGGGCGTTTTCTCTTGCACCAGGAGATTCTGCATTGAGTAATGTTGATGCATTTTTCCAGGCGCTGGGATTGCTTTACGATGAGCCTAATTCAGTGGATCAAGCTGAGAAAAATCTGCTGGCTTTATGCCAGGGTCAGGATGATGTAGAAGTATATTGTCAGAAATTTAGAAAATGGTCAGTACTCACTCTGTGGAATGAATCTGCACTAGCGGCTTTGTTCAGAAAGGGTCTCTCTGAAGCTCTTAAGGATGTAATGGTGGGATTTCCTATGCCTGCTGGTTTGAATGAGTCTATGTCCTTGGCCATTCAGATCGGTCGTCGCTTGCGCGAGCGTAAATCTGTGCACCATCTGGCGGTATTGTCTGAGAGTAAGCCTGAGCCTATGCAGTGCGACAGGACTATGACTAAAGTAGAACGGCACGAACACAGACGTCTGAACAGACTGTGTTTCTATTGTGGTGATTCTACTCATGCTATTTCTAATTGTCCTAAACGCACTAGGCGGTTTGATAGCTCTGCCGTTATTGGTACTGTACAGTCCAAATTCCTTTTGTCCATTACCTTAATGTGCTCTTTGTCATCATATTCTGTCATGGCGTTTGTGGATTCAGGCGCTGCCCTGAATCTGATGGATTTGGATTATGCTAAACGTTGTGGATTTTTCTTGGAGCCTTTGCGGTGTCCTATTCCGTTGAGAGGAATTGATGCTACACCTCTGGCCAAGAATAAGCCTCAGTACTGGGCCCAGCTGACCATGTGCATGGCTCCTGCACATCAGGAAGTTATTCGCTTTTTGGTACTGCATAATTTGCATGATGTGGTCGTGTTGGGGTTGCCATGGCTACAAACCCATAATCCAGTATTGGATTGGAACTCTATGTCGGTAACCAGCTGGGGTTGTCAGGGAGTACATGGTGATGTTCCATTTTTGTCTATTTCGTCATCCATTCCTTCTGACATCCCAGAGTTCTTGTCGGACTTTCAGGATGTATTTGAAGAGTCCAAGTCTGATGCCCTTCCTCCGCATAGGAATTGTGATTGTGCTATCGATTTGATTCCTGGTAGTAAATTCCCTAAGGGTCGTTTATTTAATTTGTCCGTACCTGAACACACCGCTATGCGCAGTTATGTGAAGGAGTCCCTGGAGAAGGGACATATTCGCCCATCGTCGTCACCATTGGGAGCAGGGTTCTTTTTTGTAGCCAAGAAGGATGGTTCGCTAAGACCGTGTATTGATTACCGCCTTCTTAATAAGATCACTGTTAAGTTTCAGTATCCCTTGCCATTGATTTCTGACTTGTTTGCTCGGATTAAGGGGGCTAGTTGGTTTACTAAGATTGATCTTCGTGGTGCGTATAATCTGGTGAGAATCAGGCAGGGAGATGAATGGAAAACGGCATTTAATACGCCCGAGGGTCATTTTGAGTATCTGGTGATGCCGTTCGGACTTGCCAATGCTCCATCTGTTTTTCAGTCTTTTATGCATGACATTTTCCGTGAGTATCTGGATAAATTCTTGATTGTTTACTTGGATGACATTTTGATCTTCTCAGATGATTGGGAGTCTCATGTGAAGCAAGTCAGAATGGTTTTCCAGGTACTGCGTGCTAATTCCTTGTTCGTGAAGGGATCAAAGTGTCTCTTCGGTGTGCAGAAAGTTTCATTTTTGGGGTTCATCTTTTCCCCTTCTACTATCGAGATGGATCCGGTTAAGGTTCAGGCCATCCAGGATTGGACTCAGCCGACATCTCTAAAAAGTTTGCAGAAATTCCTGGGCTTTGCTAATTTTTATCGTCGCTTCATCTGTAATTTTTCTAGCATTGCCAGACCATTGACCGATTTGACCAAGAAGGGTGCTGATTTGGTTAATTGGTCTTCTGCTGCCGTGGAAGCTTTTCAGGAGTTGAAGCGTCGTTTTTGCTGTGCCCCTGTGTTGTGTCAACCTGATGTTTCTCTTCCGTTCCAGGTCGAGGTTGATGCTTCTGAGATTGGTGCAGGGGCGGTTTTGTCACAGAGAGGTTCTGGTTGCTCAGTGTTCAAACCATGTGCTTTCTTTTCCAGGAAATTTTCTGCTGCTGAGCGTAATTATGATGTGGGCAACCGAGAGTTGCTGGCCATGAAGTGGGCATTCGAGGAGTGGCGTCATTGGCTTGAGGGTGCTAAGCATCGCGTGGTGGTTTTGACTGATCATAAGAACCTTACTTATCTTGAGTCTGCCAAGCGCTTGAATCCTAGACAGGCCCGTTGGTCGTTATTTTTTGCTCGTTTTGATTTTGTGATTTCATACCTTCCGGGCTCTAAAAATGTGAAGGCGGATGCTCTGTCTAGGAGTTTTGTGCCCGACTCTCCGGGGTTATCTGAGCCGGCGAGTATCCTCAAGGAAGGAGTCATTGTGTCTGCCATCTCCCCTGATTTGCGGAGAGTGTTGCAGAAATTTCAGGCTAATAAACCTGATCGTTGTCCGGCCGAGAAACTGTTCGTCCCTGATAGGTGGACTAGTAAAGTTATCTCTGAACTTCATTGTTCGGTGCTGGCCGGTCATCCAGGAATCTTTGGTACCAGGGAGTTGGTTGCTAGATCCTTCTGGTGGCCATCTCTGTCACGGGATGTGCGTGCTTTTGTGCAGTCCTGTGGAATTTGTGCTAGGGCTAAGCCCTGCTGTTCACGTGCCAGTGGGTTGCTTTTGCCCTTGCCGGTCCCGAAGAGGCCTTGGACACATATTTCGATGGATTTCATTTCTGACCTTCCCGTTTCTCAAAAGATGTCTGTCATTTGGGTGGTCTGTGATCGCTTTTCTAAAATGGTCCATCTGGTGCCCTTGGTTAAATTGCCTTCATCCTCTGATTTGGTGCCTTTGTTCTTCCAGCATGTGGTTCGTTTACATGGCATTCCTGAGAATATTGTTTCTGACAGAGGTTCCCAGTTTGTCTCGAGGTTCTGGCGAGCCTTTTGTGGTAGGATGGGCATTGACCTATCTTTTTCCTCGGCCTTCCATCCTCAGACTAATGGCCAGACCGAACGAACCAATCAGACCTTGGAAACATATCTGAGATGTTTTGTTTCCGCTGACCAGGATGATTGGGTGTCATTTTTGCCGTTGGCTGAGTTCGCCCTTAATAATCGGGCCAGCTCGGCTACCTTGGTCTCTCCATTTTTCTGCAATTCTGGGTTCCATCCTCGTTTCTCTTCAGGACAGGTTGAGTCTTCGGACTGTCCTGGTGTGGATTATGTGGTGGACAGGTTGCAGCAGATCTGGACTCAGGTAGTGGACAATTTGACCTTGTCCCAGGAGAAGGCTCAGCTTTTCGCTAATCGCAGACGCCGTGTGGGACCCCGACTTCGTGTTGGGGATCTGGTTTGGTTATCTTCTCGTCATATACCTATGAAGGTTTCCTCTCCTAAATTTAAACCTCGTTTTATTGGTCCGTATAGGATTTCTGAGATTCTCAATCCGGTGTCTTTTCGTTTGACCCTCCCAGACTCCTTTTCCATACATAATGTATTCCATAGGTCGTTGTTGAGGAGATACGTGGCACCTATGGTTCCATCTGTGGAGCCTCCTGCCCCTGTTTTGGTGGAGGGCGAATTGGAGTATATTGTGGAGAAGATTTTGGATTCTCGTGTCTCTAGACGGAAACTCCAGTATCTGGTCAAATGGAAGGGTTATGCTCAGGAAGATAATTCCTGGGTTTTTGCCTCTGATGTCCATGCCCCAGATCTTGTTCGTGCCTTTCATGTGGCTCATCCTGGTCGGCCTGGGGGTTCTGGTGAGGGTTCGGTGACCCCTCCTCAAGGGGGGGGTACTGTTGTGAATTCTGTGGCTGAGTTCACTTCTGTGGTCACAAGTGGTATTGCAGTCTCTGGGCTTCCTCCCTCAGGTGTTTTGGTGAGCTCGTTGGCTGCCTTGCTATTTAGCTCCACCTGAGTCTGTCTTCCTTGCTCCTTGTCAATGTTCCAGTGTTGGATCTGAGCTACTGCATCTTTCCTTGGGCCTGCTGCTCTGCTAGATAAGTGCTTCTAGTTTGTTTTCTGTTTTTTCTGTCCAGCTTGTTATTATCTTTTGCTGGAAGCTCTGAGAAGCAAAGGGGTGCACCGCCGTGCTGTTAGTTCGGCACGGTGGGTCTTTTTGCCCCTTTGCGTGGTTTTCGTTTTAGGGTTTTTTGTAGACTGCATAGTTCTCTTTGCTATCCTCGCTCTGTCTAGAATATCGGGCCTCACTTTGCTGAATCTATTTCATTCCTACGTTTGTCTTTTCATCTTGCTAACAGTCATTATATGTGGGGGCTGCCTATTCCTTTGGGGTATTTCTCTGAGGTAAGTCAGGCTTGTATTTCTATCTTCAGGCTAGTCAGCTCCTCAGGCAGTGCCGAGTTGCATAGGTAGTTGATAGGCGCAATCCACTGCTGCTTCCAGTTGTGTGAGGATAGATCAGGTACTGCAGTCTACAGAGATTCCACGTCTCAGAGCTCGTCCTATTGTTTTGGGTTATTGCCAGATCTCTGTATGTGCGCTGATTACTGCACGCTGTGTTGCCTGATTGCCAGCCATAACAGTGTTCTTTGGATGCAACTCAGCCTTCTTTCTCCTCCAAACACGACAAGTGTTGTTTCTACCAAACAGTTCTACTTCAGTTTCATCAGACTATATGACATTCTCCCAGTACTCTTCTGGATAATCCAAATGCTCTCTAGCAAACTTCAGACGGGACCGGACATGTACTGGTTTAAGCAGGGGGACACGTCTTTCACTGCAGGATCTAAGTCTCTGGCAGCGTAGTGTGTTACTGATGGTAGCCTTTGTTATGGTGGTCCCAGCTCTATGCAGGTCATTCACTACGTCTCCCCGTGTGGTTCTGGGATTTTTGCTCACCGTTCTTGTGATCATTTTGACCCCACGGGGTGAGATCATACGTGGAGCCCCAGATCAAAGTCTTGTATGTCTTCCATTTTATTATTGCTCCCACAGTTGATTTTATCACACCAAGCTGCTTGCCTATTGCAGATTCAGTCTTCCCAGCCTGTTGCAGGGCTACAATTTTGTTTCTGGTGTACTTCAACAGCTCTTTGGTCTTCATCATAGTGGTGTTTGGAGTGTGACTGTTTGAGGTTATGGACATGTGTCTTTTATACTGATAACAAGTTCAAACAGGTGCCATTACTACAGGTAATGAGTGGAGGACAGAGGAGCAGTTACAGGTCTGTGAGAGCCAGTAATCTTGCATGTCTTTAGGTGACCAAATATTTATTTTCCACCATAATTTGCAAAATAAATCTTGCAAAATCAGACAAGGTGAATTTCTGGATTTGTTTTCTCATTGTGACTCTAATAGGTGTGGTCTACCTATGATGTCAATTAACCCTGCTGTTCTGTTCGGTCTGGGGAGACCTATTTTGAACTTTGGTATTTTTTGGGGTGTTCAAGATGCGGTTCTGAAACTTGTGGTTGATTGACTTAAATGAGGATGAGTCGGTCGGCCACGGGTTTCAGAGCCGCATCTTGAATATTTTAAAGAATATTGAAGTTCAAAGTCGGTCATTTTTGACCAACAGAACAGCAGGGTTAAGCCAACTATCATCTTTTTAAGTGGGAGAACTTGCACAATTGGTGGCTGACTAAATACTTTTTTCCCCACTGTATATAGTATAATGCACCCCAATAGCAGTATAATGTACCCCATAATCATATACAGTATAATGCACACCCAAAGCAGTATAATGCACACCCAAAGCAGTATATACAGTAGTATAATGCATCCCATAACAGTATAATGCATCCCCATAGCAGCTTAATGCAGCACGAAAGCAGTATGCAGTATAATGCAGCCCCATAGCAGTATAAGGCACCCCATAGTCATATATAGTATAATGCACCCCATAGCAGTATAATGCATCCCCATATTAGTATAATGCAGCCCCAGTCATATAATGCACCCCCATAGTAGTATAATGCATCTCCATAGTAGTATAATGCACCCCCATAGCAGTACAATGCACCACATAGTCATATATACTATAGTGCACCCCATAGGACTATAATGTGGCCGCATAGCAGTATAATGCACCACCATAGCAGTAAAATGCACCCCCATAGCAGTATAATGGAAACGGATAGCATACTGTATCCCGCTCAGTACAATGCACCCCCATAGTCATATATTGCACCCCCATAGTGGTATAATGCACCCCATAGCAGTATAATGCACCCCCACAGGAGAATAACACCCCCATAGCAGTATAATCCCATAGTCATAGAGTAACCCATAGAGTAAAATGCACCTCATAGTCATAGATAGCATAATACAACCCAATATCAGTATAATGCACCCACATAGCAGTATAATGCACCTCATAATCATATGCAGTATAATGTACCGCTATGGCTGCCGTCAGACTAGCAATATTTGGTCAGTATTTTACATCAGTATTTGTAAGCCAAAACCAGAAGTGGGTGATAAATGCAGAAGTGGTGCATATGTTTCTATTATACTTTTCCACTAATTGTTCCACTCCTGGTTTTGGCTTACAAATACTGATGTAAAATACTGACCAAATACTGCTAGTGTGACGGCAGCCTATAGCAGTATACAGTATAATGCACCCCCATAACAGTATAATGCACCACCATAGTCATATATATTATAATACAGCCCCATAGCAGTATAATGCACCCCCATAGCAGGATAATGCATCCCTATAGTAGTATAATGCACCCCTATAATCGTATAATGCACAAACATAGTAGTATAATGCACCCCCATAGTAGTATACAGTATAATTCACCCCATAACAGTATAATGCACCCCCATAGCAGTATAAGGCACCCCATAGTCATATATAGTATAATGCACCCCCATAGCAGGATAATGCATCCCTATAGTAGTATAATGCACCCCTATCGTATAATGCACAAACATAGTAGTATAATGCACCCCCATAGCAGTATATAGTATAATGCACCCCATAACAGTATAATGCACCCCCATAGCAGTATAAGGCACCCCATAGTCATTTATAGTGTAATGCACCCCCATAGCAGTATAATGCATCCCCATAGCAGCTTAATGCAGCCCAAAAGCAGTGTACAGTATATTGCAGTCCCATAGCAGTATAATGCACCCCCATATTAGTATAATGCAGCCCCATTTGTATAATGCACCCCCATACTAGTATAATGCACCCCATAGTCATATATATTATAATACAGCCCCATAGCAGTATAATGCACCCCCATAGCAGGATAATGCATCCTTATAGTAGTGTAATGCACCCCTATAGTCGTATAATGCACAAACATAGTAGTATAATGCACCCCTATATTAGTATAATGCACCACCATAGTCATATATATTATGATACAGCCCCATAGCAGTATAATCCACCCCCACAGCAGGATAATGCATCCCTATAGTAGTATAATGCACCCCTATAGTCGTATAATGCACAAACACAGTAGTATAATGCACCCCCATAGTAGTATAATGCAGCCCCATAGTCATATATACTATAAATCACCCCCATAGCAGTGTAATGCACCCCCATAGCAGTATAATGCATCCCATAGTAGAATAATGCACCCTCATAGTAGTATAATGTACCCCTATAGCAATACAGTGCACCCCCATGGGAGTATAATGCACCCTCATTGTAGTATTTTGCACCCTATGGTTGTATAATGCACCCCCATAGTAGTATAATGCACCCCCATAGTAGTATAATGACCCCCCATAGTAGTATAATGCACCCCCATAGTAGTATTATCCACCACCATAGTCAGATATAATATAATGCTCCCCAGTATCAATATTATGCACCCTCATAGCCATATAATGCACCCACAGTCATATATAGTACAATGCACTCCCATGGGAGTATAATGCACCCAATATCAGTATAAAGCGCCCTCATAGTCATGTATCGTATAATGAACCCAATAGGAGTATAATGCACCTCAATAATTATATATAGAGTAATTGCACCCCAATAGCAGGATAATGCACCATAATAGCAGTATAATGCACCCATAGCAGTATTATGCACTGCATAGTAGTATAATGCACCCCATAGTAGTATAATATAACCCTTAGTATATAATCCACTCCCATAGTAGTTTAATGCACCCCCGCAGCAGTATAATGCATCCCTCTAGTCATATGATGCACTTCTATAGTCATATATTTCACCCCCAAAGTAGTATAATACACCCCATAGTAGTATAATGCACCCCATAGTAGTAAAATGTACCCCAAAGTAGTATAATGCATCGCCATAGTAGTATAATGCACCTCCATATCAGTATAATGCTCACCCATAGTCATATATAGCATAATACACTTCCATAAAACTATAATGTATCCTCATAGTACAGGGTGGGCCATTTATATGGACACACCAAAATAAAATGAGAATGGTTGGTGATGTTAACTTCCTGTTTGTGGCACATTAGTATATGGGAGGGGAAAACTTTTCAAGATGGGTTGTGACCATGGCAGCGATTTTGAAGTTGGCCATTTTGGATCCAACTTTATTTTTTCCAATGGGAAGAGGGTCATGTGACATATCAAACTTATTGAGAATTTCACAAGAAAAACAATGGTGTGCGTGGTTTTAACGTAACTTTATTCTTTCATGAGATATTTACAAGTTTATGACCACTTATAAAATGTGTTCAAAGTGCTGCCCATTGTGTTGTATTGTCAATGCAAACATCTTCTCCCACTCTTGACACACTGATAGCAACACCGTAGAAGAAATGCTAGCACAAGCTTCCAGTATCTGTTGTTTCAGATGCTGCACATCTTGTATCTTCACAGCATAGACAATTGCCTTCAGATGACCCAAGAGATAAAAGTCTAAAGGGGTCAGATCGGGAGACCTTGGGGGCCATTCCACTGGCCCACGATGACTGATCCACTTTCCAGGAAACTGTTCATGTAGGAATGCTCAGACCTGACACCCATAATGTGGTGGTGCACTTGTCTATGCTGTGAAGATATGAGATGTGCAGCATCTGAAACAACGGATACTGGAAGCCTGTGCTAGCATTTCTTCTGTGGTGTTGCTATCAGTGTGTCAAGAGTGGGAGAAGAGGGTGGCATTGACAATCCAACACAATGGGCAGCACTTTGAACACATTTTATTAGTGGTCATAAACTTGAAAATAACTCATAAAAGAATAAAGTTATGTTAAAACCAAACACCATCGTTTTTCTTGCCACATTCTCAATAAGTTTGATGTGTCACATGACCATCCTCCCATTCAAAAAAATAAAGTTGGATCCAAAATGGCTGACTTCAAATTGGCGACCATGGTCACAACCATTGAAAAGTTTCCCCTCTCCCATATACTAATGTGCCACAAACAGGAAGTTGGTATCACCAACCATTCCCATTTTATTTAAGTGTATCCATATAAATGGCCCACCCTGTAGAACAAAGTGAGTATTTCAATTTTTGCATTGTATTTTCTCCTTTGGTACTAGCTGACATTATTTGTTTTGCTTTGTGCAGACAAGAAAATTATTTCACTGGAAGCAAATTCTGGACTTTTGGAATCAATTAAAAACATTTTAAAATTCACGTTATGCTTCAGTTGGATGGTAAGTATTTATCCCACCATTCAATTACATGTGCAAAGCTGTGAATGTAAATTATATTCAATCGTCATTTGTCAGAAAGCTGAGAGGCTCTACATTGAGATTTCATTTTTATTACTACAAGCTAAACTGATGTGTTTTCGTTAGAAAAACAAGGGACCATCCACGATACAGGCAATTGCCCTTTTTGGAGTCAATGAAACATGTATCCTCAGGCTATTTATGGGAAGAAGATCATGTTCAAGTGCTTGGTTGTTCCTATGCAATGCCCACACATTTCACAATGATAAATGCAGAAAAGGTTCTTGTCAAAGAGTTGTTTTACTGCATTGGTGTGAAATTATGTGCATGCACAGAGCTATGAGCAATAACTTTTTGCTCATTACATGAGCCATAGCATAGCTAATGTATGTTATAGAAGAACCTTGGAAAGGATCTTCTGCTTTTGTCAAAGGGTCATCTTTTGAATGTTGGATTACGATGTCGCTTTGGACCTTCCATCAAGAAAAGTTTCAATCAGAAGAACCTTCAAGAAGATGTGTGGATTTTGTTGAACATTTAAAAAAAAAAACAACAAATCAAGGTAAGTAGAACTAATGTAATATTTAAATGTTTGGATATAATCTTCCCTTTTTGTCCAAATATATTTTTTGGTTTTGCTTTCTTGTAGAACAGGAAGATCCTATTACTTACCTGGAAGCGGTTCCTGGACTATTGGATTCCTAGGAAGACATTGAAGAATTCAGGTCATATTCCAACTGGGTGGTAAGCAATTGATCAAACATTCTATCAAATTTTCAAAGCTTTGAATGTAGACAATATGCAATCATCATGTGTCAGAAAGCTTAGAGGCTTTACATTGAGATTGCATTTTTATTACTACAAACTAATCTTTTGTATTTCAGTTAAGAAACGAAAGACCATCCTCGATCCATGCAATTCTCTTTTGGCAGTTGCTTAAATCTGTTATCCTCAAGCCAAATACGGTACAAAATAATTGTTGAACTAACTGGTTGCTTCTGTGCAATACCCTCACATTTTACAATGATAAGTACGGTAAAAGTTCTTAATACAGATTTGTTTCTACTGCATTGTTGCGAATTTGTGTGCCGACGCATAACCTAGGATGTACATTTCTTACGTATTGCATGGCTTAAGCTATGGCTCATGCACTTTGTAGAAGAGTTGAAAAAATACTGCCATTCTTGACAAAGGAGCACCTTCTAAGTGTTGAATTTTGAGGATATTTTGGACCTTCTATCAAGAATGGATGCCATTAGTAAAACATTGAAGAACATGTGAGGCCTTTACTCTTTAATTTTTGGAAGACACCAAATCAAAGTAAGTAGAACAAATTTAGTATTTCAATTTTTGCATTGCATTTTCTCCATTGGTCTTAGCTGACATTTTTTGTTTTGCTTTGTGTAGGCAAGAAAATTATTTCACTGGAAGCAAATTCTGTACTCTTGGAATCAATGAAAAACATTTTAAAATTCACGTTATGCTTCAGTTGGATGGTAAGTATTTATCCCACCATTCAATTACATGTGCAAAGCTGTGAATGTAAATTATATTCAATCATCATTTGTCAGAAAGCTCAGAGGCTCTACATTGAAATATCATTTTTATTACTACAAGCTAAACTGCTGTGTTTTCGTTAGAGAAACAAGGGACCGTCCACGATACAGGCAATTCCCCTTTTTGGAGTCAATGAAACATGTATCCTCATGCTATTTATGGGAAGAAGATCATGTTCAAGTGCTTGGTTGTTCCTATGCAATGCCCACACATTTCACAATGATAAATGCAGTAAAGGTTCTTGTCAAAGAGTTGTTTTACTGCATTGTTGTGAAACCATGTGCATGCACAGAGCTATGAGCAATAACTTTTTGCTCATTGCATGAGCCATGGCATAGCTAATGCATGTTATAGAGGAACCTTGGAAAGGATCTTCTGCTTTTGTCAAAGGGTCATCTTTTGAATATTGGATTACGACGTCACTTTGGACCTTCCATCAAGAAATGTTTCAATCAGAAGAACCTTCAAGAAGATGTGTGGATTTTATTGAACATTTAAAAAAAACAACAAATCAAGGTAAGTAGAACTAATGTAATATTTAACCCCTTTACCCCCAAGGGTGGTTTGCACGTTAATGACCGGGCCAATTTTTACAATTCTGACCACTGTCCCTTTGTGAGGTTATAACTCTGGAACGCTTCAACGGATCCCAGTGATTCTGGCACTGTTTTCTCGTGACATATTGTACTTCATGACAATGGTAAAAATTCTTTGATAGTACCTGCGTTTATTTGTGAAAAAAACGGAAATTTGGCGAAAATTATGAAAATTTCGCAATTTTCCAACTTTGAATTTTTATGCAATTAAATCACAGAGATATGTCACACAAAATACTTAATAAGTAACATTTCCCACATGTCTACTTTACATCAGCACAATTTTGGAACCAAAATTTTTTTTTGTTAGGGAGTTATAAGGGTTAAAAGTTGACCAGCAATTTCTCATTTCTACAACACCATTTTTTTTAGGGACCACATCTCATTTGAAGTCATTTTGAGGGGTCTATATGATAGAAAATACCCAAGTGTGACACCATTCTAAAAACTACACCCCTCAAGGTGCTCAAAACCATATTCAAGAAGTTTATCAACCCTTCTGGTGCTTCACAGGAATTTTTTGAATGTTTAAATAAAAATGAACATTTAACTTTTTTTCACAAAAAATTTAATTCAGCTCCAATTTGTTCAATTTTACCAAGGGTAACAGGAGAAAATAGACCCCAAACATTGTTGTACAATTTGTCCTGAGCACGACAATACCCCACATGTGGGGGTAAACCACTGTTTGGGCGCATGGCAGAGCTCGGAAGCGAAGGAGCGCCATTTGACTTTTCAATGCAAAATTGACTGGAATTGAGATGGGACGCCATGTTTCGTTTGGAGAGCCCCTGATGTGCCTAAACATTGAAACCCCCCACAAGTGACACCATTTTGGAAAGTAGACCCCTTAAGGAACTTATCTAGATGTGTGGTGAGCACTTTGACCCACCAAGTGCTTCACAGAAGTTTATAATGTAGAACCGTAAAAATAAAAAATCATATTTTTTCACAAAAATTAACTTTCCGCCCCCAATTTTTTATTTTCCCAAGGGTAAGAGAAGAAATTGGACCCCAAAAGTTGTTGTACAATTTGTCCTGAGTACGCTGAGACCCCATATGTGGGGGTAAACCACTGTTTGGGCGGATGGGAGAGCTCGGAAGGGAAGGAGCGCCGTTTGACTTTTCAATGCAAAATTGACAGGAATTGAGATGGGGCGCCATGTTGCGTTTGGAGAGCCACTGATGTGCCTAAACATTGAAACCCCCCACAAGTGACACCATTTTGGAAAGTAGACCCCCTAAGGAACTTATCTAGAGGTGTGGTGAGCACTTTGACCCACCAAGTGCTTCACAGAAGTTTATAATGCAGAGCCGTAAAAATAAAACAAAAAATTTTTCCCACAAAAATTATTTTTTAGCCCCCAGTTTTGTATTTTCCCGAGGGTAACAGGAGAAAGTGGACCCCAAAAGTTGTTGTCCAATTTGTCCTGAGTGCGCTGATACCCCATATGTGGGCAGGAACCACTGTTTGGGCGCATGGGAGGGTTCGGAAGGGAAGGAGTGCCATTTGAATGCAGACTTAGATGGAATGGTCTGCAGGTGTCACATTGCGTTTGCAGAGCCCCTAATGTACCTAAACAGTAGAAACCCCCCACAAGTGACACCATTTTGGAAAGTAGACCCCCTAAGGAACTTATCTACATGTGTGGTGAGCACTTTGACCCACCAAGGGCTTCACAGAAGTTTATAATGGAGAGCCGTAAAAATAAAACAAAAATTTTTTCCCACAAAAATTATTTTTTAGCCCCCAGTTTTGTATTTTCCCGAGGGTAACAGGAGAAATTGGACCCCAAAATTTGTTGTCCAATTTGTCCTGAGTGCGCTGATACCCCATATGTGGGGGGGGAACCACTGTTTGGGCGCATGGGAGGGCTCGGAAGGGAAGGAGCTCCATTTGGAATGCAGGCTTAGATGGAATGGTCTGCAGGTGTCACATTGCATTTGCAGAGCCCCTAATGTACCGAAACACTAGAAACCCCCCACAAGTGACACCATTTTGGAAACTAGACCCCCTAAGGAACTCATCTAGATGTGTTCTGAGAGGTTTGAACCCCCAAGTGTTTCACTACAGTTTGTAACGCAGAGCCGTGAAAATAAAAAATCCTTTTTTTCCCACAAAAATTATTTTTTAGCCCCCAGTTTTGTATTTTCCCAAGGGTAACAGGAGAAATTGGACCCCAAAAGTTGTTGTCCAATTTGTCCTGAGTACGCTGATGCCCCATATGTTGGGGTAAACCCCTGTTTAGGCACACGGGAGAGCTCGGAAGGGAAGAAGCACTGTTTTACTTTTTCAATGCAGAATTGGCTGGAATTGAGATCGGACGCCATGTCGCGTTTGGAGAGCCCCTGATGTGCCTAAACAGTGGAAACCCCCCAATTATAACTGAAACCCTAATCCAAACACACCCCTAACCCTAATCCCAACAGTAACCCTAACCACACCTCTAACCCTGACACACACCTAACCCTAATTCCAACCCTATTCCCAACTGTAAATGTAATCTAAACCCTAACCGTAACTTTAGCCCCAACCTAACTGTAGCCTTAACCCTAGCCCCAACCCTAACTTTAGCCCCAACCCAAACTGTAGCCCTAACCCTAGCCCTAACCATAGACCTAACCCTAACTTTAGCCCCAACCCTAACTGTAGCCTTAACCCTAGCCCTAACCATAGCCCTAACCCTAACCCTAACCCTAGCCCTAACCCTAGCCCTAACCCTAGCCCTAACCCTAGCCCTAACCCTAACCCTAGCCCTAACCCTAGCCCTAACCCTAGCCCTAACCCTAGCCCTAGCCCAAACCCTAACCCTAGCCCTAACCCTAGCCCTAGCCCTAACCCTAATGGAAAAATGGAAATAAATACATTTTTTTAAATTTTTCCCTAACTAACGGGGTGATGAAGGGGGGTTTGATTTACTTTTATAGCGGGTTTTTTAGCGGATTTTTATGATTGGCAGCCGTCACACACTGAAAGACGCTTTTTATTGCAAAAAATATTTTTTGCGTTACCACATTTTGAGAGCTATAATTTTTCCATATTTTGGTTCACAGAGTCATGTGAGGTCTTGTTTTTTGCGAGACGAGTTGACGTTTTTATTGGTAACATTTTCGGGCACGTTACATTTTTTGATCGCTTTTTATTCCGATTTTTGCGAGGCAGAATGACCAAAAACCAGCTATTCATGAATTTCTTTTGGGAGAGGCGTTTATACCGTTCCGCGTCGGTTAAATTGATAAATCAGTTTTATTCTTCGGGTCAGTACGATTACAGCGACACCTCATTTATATCTTTTTTTATGTTTTGGCGCTTTTATACGATAAAAACTATTTTATAGAAAAAATAATTATTTTTGCATCGCTTTATTCTGAGGACTATAACTTTTTTATTTTTTTGCTGATGATGCTGTATGGCGGCTCGTTTTTTGCGGGACAAGATGACGCTTTCAGCGGAACCATGATTATTTATATCTGTCTTTTTGATCGCGTGTTATTCCACTTTTTGTTCGGCAGTATGATAATAAAGCGTTATTTTTTGCCTCGTTTTTTTTTTTCTTACGGTGTTTACTGAAGGGGTTAACTACTGGGCCAGTTTTATAGGTCGGGCCGTTACGGACACGGCGATACTAAATATGTGTACTTTTATTGTTTTTTTTTATTTAGATAAAGAAAAGTATTTAGGGGAATAATATTTTTTTTTTTTTTTTCATTTTTTAGGAATATTTTTTTTTATTTTTTTTTACACATTTTGAAAATTTTTTTTTTACTTTTTTACATTGTGAAGCCACCTCCCTTCCTGCAGGACCCGGATCCGCGGCCATCTTGGATCCGGGGCTGGACTGAGCAGGGAGGGAGGTAAGACCCTCGCAGCAACGCGATCACATCGTGTTGCTGCGGGGGGGCTCATGGAAGCCCCGCAGGGAGCCCCCTCCCTGCGGGAAGCTTCCCTATACCGCCGGCACATCGCGATCATCTTTGATCGCGGTGTGCCAGGGGTTAATGTGCCGGGGGCAGTCCGTGACCGCTCCTGGCACATAGTGCCGGATGTCAGCTGCGATAAACAGCTGACACCCGGCCGCGATCGGCCGCGCTCCCCCCGTGAGCGCCGCCGATCGCGCTGGACGTACTATCCCGTCCGTGGTCATGGGGGCCCACCCCACCTCGACGGGATAGTACGTCCCATGTCAGAAAGGGGTTAAATGTTTGGATATAATCTTCCCTTTTTGTCAAAATATGTTTTTTGGTTTTGCTTTTTTGTAGAACAGGAAGATCCTATTACTTACCTGGAAGCGGTTCCTGGACTATTGGATTCCTAGGAAGACATTGAAGAATTCAGGTCATATTCCAACTGGGTTGTAAGCAATTGATCAAGCATTCTATCAAATTTTCAAAGCTTTGAATGTAGACAATATGCAATCATCATGTGTCAGAAAGCTGAGAGGCTTTACATTGAGATTGCATTTTTATTACTACAAACTAATCTTTTGTATTTCAGTTAAGAAACGAAAGACCATCCTCGATCCATGCAATTCTCTTTTGGCAGTTGCTTAAATCTGTTATCCTCAAGCCAAATACAGTATGAAATATTTGTTGAACTAACTGGTTCCTTCTGTGCAATACCCTCATATTTTACAACGGTAAGTATGGTAAAAGTTCTTAATACAGATTAGTTGCTACTGTACTGTTGCGAATTTGTGTGCTTATGCATAACCTAGGATGTACATTTCTTACGTATTGCATGGCTTAAACTATGGCTCATGCACTTTGTAGAGGAGCTGAAAAAATACTGCCATTCTTGGCAAAGGAGCACCTTCTAAGTGTTGAATTTGGAGGATATTTTGGACCTTCTATCAAGAATGGATGCCATTAGTAAAACATTGAAGAACATGTGAGGCCTTTACTCTTTAATTTTTGGAAGACACCAAATCAAAGTAAGTAGAACAAATTTAGTATTTCAATATTTGCATTGTATTTTCTCCATTGGTCTTAGCTGACATTTTTTGTTTTGCTTTGTGTAGGCAAGAAAATTATTTCTCCGGAAGCAAATTCTGGACTCTTGGAATCAATGAAAAACATTTTAAAATTCATGTTATGCTTCAGTTGGATGGTAAGTATTTATTCCACCATTCAATTACATGTGCAAAGCTGTGAATGTAAATTGTATTCAATCATCATTTGTTAGAAAGCTCAGAGGCTCTACATTGAAATTTCATTTTTATTACTACAGGCTAAACTGCTCTGTTTTCGTTAGAGAAACAAGGGACCGTCCACGACACAGGCAATTCCCCTTTTTGGAGTCAATGAAACATGTATCCTCAGGCTATTTATGGGAAGAAGATCATGTTCAAGTGCTTGGTTGTTCCTATGCAATGCCAACACATTTCACAATGATAAATGCAGTAAAGGTTCTTGTCAAGGAGTTGTTTTACTGCATTGTTGTGAAACTATGTGCATGCACAGAGCTATGAGCAATAACTTTTTGCTCATTGCATGAGCCATAGCATAGCTAATGCATGTTATAGAAGAACCTTGGAAACCAAGGATCTTCTGCTTTTGTCAAAGGGTCATCTTTTGAATGTTGGATTACAATGTCGCTTTGGACCTTCCATGAAGAAAAGTTTCAATCAGAAGAACCTTCAAGAAGATGTGTGGATTTTATTGAACATTTAAAAAAACAAAAACAAATCAAGGTAAGTAGAACTAATGTAATATTTAAATGTTTGGATATAATCTTCCCTTTTTGTCAAAATATGTTTTTTGGTTTTGCTTTTTTGTAGAACAGGAAGATCCTATTACTCACCTGGAAGCGGTTCCTGGACTATTGGATTCCTAGGAAGACATTGAAGAATTCAGGTCATATTCCAACTGGGTGGTAAGCAATTGATCAAGCATTCTATCAAATTTTCAAAGCTTTGAATGTAGACAATATGCAATCATCATGTGTCAGAAAGCTGAGAGGCTTTATATTGAGATTGCATTTTTATTACTACAAACTAATCTTTTGTGTTTCAGTTAAAGGGCATGTCACCCCCTGCAGCCGTTATAAACTAAAAGAGCCACCTTGTGCAGCAGTAATGCCGCATTCTAACAAGGTGGCTCTTTTAGTTTTGTGTTCAGGTATTTGTTGTGAATTCTGTGGCTGAATTCACTCCTGTGGTCACAAGTGGTACTGCAGCTTCTGAGCTTCCTCCCTCAGGTGTTCTGGTGAGCTCGTTAACTGCTTCATTACTTAACTCCGCCTGATGCTGCTATCCTTGCTCCTTGTCAATGTTTCAGTGTTGGATCTGAGCTTCTCCTGATTGTTCCTGTGACCTGCTGCTCTGTATAGCTAAGTGCTTTTTGCTTTTTTGTTGCTTTTTTTTCTGTCCAGCTTGTCTTTTGTTTTGCTGGAAGCTCTGAGACGCAAAGGGTGTACCGCCGTGCCGTTAGTTCGGCACGGTGAGTTTTTTTTGCCCCCTTTGCGTGGTTTCGCTTTTAGGGTTTTTTGTAGACTGCAAAGTTCGCTTTACTGTCCTCACTCTGTCCTAGAATATCGGGCCCCACTTTGCTGAATCTATTTCATCCCTACGTTTTGTCTTTTCATCTTACTCACAGTCATTATATGTGGGGGGCTGCCTTTTCCTTTGGGGAATTTCTCTGGGGCAAGTCAGGCCTATTTTTCTATCTTCAGGCTAGCTAGTTTCTTAGGCTGTGCCGAGTTGCCTAGGTAGTTGTTAGGCGCAATCCACAGCCGCTTTTAGTTGTGTTTAGGATAGGATCAGGTGTGCAGTCTACAGAGTTTCCACGTCTCAGAGCTCGTTCTTGTATTTTTGGGTATTTGTCAGATCACTGTGTGCGCTCTGATCGCTAAGCACACTGTGTTTCTGGATTGCCTTCATAACACCTGTCATTAGCAAACATAACAGTACAAGGAGCCAAACTAATGATTCTCAATAGAGGGAAAGAAAAAGTTCTGACATCATTTTATTTTTTTTTTTTGCTCTGTGTTCACTTTTTTTTTTTTCCCCTAGACATTTGGGTGATTCTGGACACAGGTGTGGACATGGATGTTCAGGGTCTGTGCTCTTCAATGGATAATCTCGTTATAAATGTACAAAAAATTCAAGATACTATTGATCAGAAATCTATGTTAGAACCAAGAATTCCTATTCCTGATTTGTTTTTTGGAGATAGAACTAAGTTTCTAAGTTTCAAAAATAATTGTAAGCTATTTCTGGCCTTGAAACCTCATTCTTCTGGTAATCCTATTCAACAGGTTTTGATTATTATTTCTTTTTTGCGCGGCGACCCTCAAGACTGGGCATTTTCTCTTGCGCCAGGAGACCCTGCATTGAGTAGTGTCGATGCGTTTTTCCTGGCGCTCGGATTGCTGTACGATGAGCCTAATTCAGTGGATCAGGCTGAGAAAAATTTGCTGGCTTTGTGCCAGGGTCAGGATGATATAGAAGTATATTGTCAGAAATTTAGGAAATGGTCAGTACTCACTCAGTGGAATGAATCTGCGCTGGCAGCTTTGTTCAGAAAGGGTCTCTCTGAGGCTCTTAAGGATGTCATGGTGGGATTTCCTATGCCTGCTGGTTTGAATGAGTCTTTGTCTTTGGCCATTCAGATCGGTCGACGCTTGCGCGAGCGTAAATCTGTGCACCATTTGGCGGTACTGCCTGAGGTTAAACCTGAGCCTATGCAGTGCGATAGGACTATGACTAGAGTTGAACGGCAGGAATACAGACGTCTGAATGGTCTGTGTTTCTACTGTGGTGATTCCACTCATGCTATTTCTGATTGTCCTAAGCGCACTAAGCGGTCCGCTAGGTCTGCCGTCATTGGTACTGTACAGTCCAAATTCCTTCTGTCCATTACCTTGATATGCTCTTTGTCGTCGTTTTCTGTCATGGCGTTTGTGGATTCGGGCGCTGCCCTGAATCTGATGGATTTGGATTATGCTAAACGTTGTGGGTTTTTCTTGGAGCCTTTGCGGTGTCCTATTCCATTGAGAGGAATTGATGCTACACCTTTGGCCAAGAATAAACCTCAATACTGGGCCCAGCTGACCATGTGCATGGCTCCTGCACATCAGGAAGTTATTCGCTTTCTGGTGTTGCATAATCTGCATGATGTGGTCGTGTTGGGGTTGCCATGGCTACAAACCCATAATCCAGTATTGGATTGGAATTCCATGTCGGTATCCAGCTGGGGTTGTCAGGGGGTACATGGTGATGTTCCATTTTTGTCGATTTCGTCATCCACCCCTTCTGAGGTCCCAGAGTTCTTGTCTGATTATCAGGATGTATTTGAAGAGCCCAAGTCCGATGCTCTACCTCCGCATAGGGATTGTGATTGTGCTATCAATTTGATTCCTGGTAGTAAATTCCCTAAAGGTCGATTATTTAATTTATCCGTGCCCGAACACGCCGCTATGCGCAGTTATGTGAAGGAATCCCTGGAGAAGGGACATATTTGCCCATCGTCATCACCACTGGGAGCAGGGTTCTTCTTTGTAGCCAAGAAGGATGGTTCGCTGAGACCGTGTATTGATTACCGCCTTCTTAATAAGATCACTGTTAAATTTCAGTATCCCTTGCCATTGTTATCTGACTTGTTTGCTCGGATTAAGGGGGCTAGTTGGTTCACTAAGATAGATCTTCGTGGTGCGTATAATCTGGTGAGAATCAGGCAAGGAGATGAATGGAAAACTGCATTCAATACGCCCGAGGGTCATTTTGAGTATCTAGTGATGCCGTTCGGACTTGCCAATGCTCCATCTGTGTTTCAGTCTTTTATGCATGACATCTTCCGTGAGTATCTGGATAAATTCCTGATTGTTTACTTGGATGACATTTTGATCTTCTCAGATGATTGGGAGTCTCATGTGAAGCAGGTCAGAATGGTTTTTCAGGTCCTGCGTGCTAACTCTTTGTTTGTGAAGGGATCAAAGTGTCTCTTCGGTGTGCAGAAAGTTTCATTTTTGGGGTTCATCTTTACCCCTTCTACTATCGAGATGGATCCAGTTAAGGTCCAAGCCATCCAGGATTGGATTCAGCCGACATCTCTGAAAAGTCTGCAAAAGTTCCTGGGCTTTGTTAATTTTTATCGTCGCTTCATCTGTAATTTTTCTAGCATTGCCAAACCATTGACCGATTTGACCAAGAAGGGTGCTGATTTGGTTAATTGGTCTTCTGCTGCTGTGGAAGCTTTTCAGGAGTTGAAGCGTCGTTTTTGTTCTGCCCCTGTGTTGTGTCAGCCAGATGTTTCTCTTCCGTTCCAGGTCGAGGTTGATGCTTCTGAGATTGGAGCAGGGGCGGTTTTGTCACAGAGAGGTTCTGATTGCTCAGTGATGAAACCATGTGCTTTCTTTTCCAGGAAGTTTTCGCCCGCTGAGCGTAATTATGATGTGGGCAATCGAGAGTTGCTGGCCATGAAGTGGGCATTCGAGGAGTGGCGTCATTGGCTTGAAGGAGCTAAGCATCGCGTGGTGGTATTGACTGATCATAAGAACTTGACTTATCTCGAGTCTGCCAAGCGCTTGAATCCTAGACAGGCCCGTTGGTCGTTATTTTTTGCCCGCTTCGACTTTGTGATTTCGTACCTTCCGGGCTCTAAAAATGTGAAGGCGGATGCTCTGTCTAGGAGTTTTGTGCCCAACTCTCCGGGTTTATCTGAGCCAGCGGGTATCCTCAAGGAAGGAGTCATTGTGTCTGCCATCTCCCCTGATTTGCGGCGGGTGCTGCAAAAATTTCAGGCGAATAAACCTGATCGTTGTCCAGCAGAGAAACTGTTCGTCCCTGATAGGTGGACTAATAAACTTATCTCTGAACTTCATTGTTCGGTGTTGGCTGGTCATCCTGGAATCTTTGGTACCAGAGAGTTAGTGGCTAGATCCTTCTGGTGGCCATCTCTGTCACGGGATGTACGTACTTTTGTGCAGTCCTGTGGGATTTGTGCTAGGGCTAAGCCCTGCTGTTCTCGTGCCAGTGGGTTGCTTTTGCCCTTGCCGGTCCCAAAGAGGCCTTGGACACATATTTCGATGGATTTCATTTCTGACCTTCCCGTTTCTCAAAAGATGTCAGTCATTTGGGTGGTCTGTGATCGCTTTTCTAAAATGGTCCATCTGGTGCCCTTGGCTAAATTGCCTTCCTCCTCTGATTTGGTACCTTTGTTCTTTCAGCATGTGGTTCGGTTGCATGGCATTCCTGAGAATATTGTTTCTGACAGAGGTTCCCAGTTTGTTTCAAGGTTTTGGCGAGCCTTTTGTGGTAGGATGGGCATTGACCTATCCTTTTCCTCGGCTTTCCATCCTCAGACTAATGGCCAGACCGAACGAACCAATCAGACCTTGGAAACATATCTGAGATGTTTTGTTTCTGCAGACCAGGATGATTGGGTGTCCTTTTTGCCGTTGGCTGAGTTCGCCCTTAATAATCGGGCCAGCTCGGCTACCTTGGTTTCTCCATTTTTTTGCAATTCTGGGTTCCATCCTCGTTTCTCTTCAGGACAGGTTGAGTCTTCGGACTGTCCTGGTGTGGATTCTGTGGTGGATAGGTTGCAGCAGATCTGGACTCAGGTAGTGGACAATTTGATCTTGTCCCAGGAGAAAGCTCAACTTTTCGCTAATCGCAGACGCCGTGTGGGTCCCCGACTTCGTGTTGGGGATCTGGTTTGGTTATCTTCTCGTCATATTCCTATGAAGGTTTCCTCTCCTAAATTTAAACCTCGTTTTATTGGTCCGTATAGGATTTCTGAGGTTCTCAATCCTGTGTCTTTTCGTTTGACCCTCCCAGACTCCTTTTCCATACATAATGTATTCCATAGGTCGTTGTTGCGGAGATACGTGGCACCTATGGTTCCATCTGTTGAGCCTCCTGCCCCGGTTTTGGTGGAGGGGGAATTGGAGTATATTGTGGAGAAGATTTTGGATTCTCGTGTTTCTAGACGGAAACTCCAGTATCTGGTTAAATGGAAGGGTTATGCTCAGGAAGATAATTCCTGGGTTTTTGCCTCTGATGTTCATGCTTCAGATCTTGTTCGTGCCTTTCATGCGGCTCATCCTGGTCGGCCTGGGGGCTCTGGTGAGGGTTCGGTGACCCCTCCTCAAGGGGGGGGTACTGTTGTGAATTCTGTGGCTGAATTCACTCCTGTGGTCACAAGTGGTACTGCAGCTTCTGAGCTTCCTCCCTCAGGTGTTCTGGTGAGCTCGTTAACTGCTTCATTACTTAACTCCGCCTGATGCTGCTATCCTTGCTCCTTGTCAATGTTTCAGTGTTGGATCTGAGCTTCTCCTGATTGTTCCTGTGACCTGCTGCTCTGTATAGCTAAGTGCTTTTTGCTTTTTTGTTGCTTTATTTTCTGTCCAGCTTGTCTTTTGTTTTGCTGGAAGCTCTGAGACGCAAAGGGTGTACCGCCGTGCCGTTAGTTCGGCACGGTGGGTTTTTTTTGCCCCCTTTGCGTGGTTTTGCTTTAGGGTTTTTTGTAGACTGCAAAGTTCGCTTTACTGTCCTCGCTCTGTCCTAGAATATCGGGCCCCACTTTGCTGAATCTATTTCATCCCTACGTTTTGTCTTTTCATCTTACTCACAGTCATTATATGTTGGGGGCTGCCTTTTCCTTTGGGGAATTTCTCTGGGGCAAGTCAGGCCTATTTTTCTATCTTCAGGCTAGCTAGTTTCTTAGGCTGTGCCGAGTTGCCTAGGTAGTTGTTAGGCGCAATCCACAGCCGCTTTTAGTTGTGTTTAGGATAGGATCAGGTGTGCAGTCTACAGAGTTTCCACGTCTCAGAGCTCGTTCTTGTATTTTTGGGTATTTGTCAGATCACTGTGTGCGCTCTGATCGCTAAGCACACTGTGTTTCTGGATTGCCTTCATAACACCTGTCATTAGCAAACATAACAGGTATTACTAAAATAAAGCAGTTTGAAACTTTGCAGAAATACCTGTCTTTGTCCACGGAGGCGGGTCTGAAGCCTCCTCTGTGAAGCGCCCAACTGCCGTCACTCATCTCTTCTGGGGCGATGGTCGCCGCCCCCTCCGCGCTGTTTTCTTTTCAAATCCGGCGCCGGCGCTGTGTAAATATTTTTGGGGCAGGCGCAGTAAGCTCTGGCGGTCTGACATCCCAGCCAGGCTTGCAGACTGCGCCTGTGCTGGCAGTGCGGCCACCCACCTCGGTAATCCCTGCCCCGCACTGTGTTATGCATTATGCATAGTGCGGGGCTGGGATTCCTGGGCATGCGCACTGCGTGTGTCAGCCACTCACCCAAGTCCCCCCGCTGACACACGCAGTGCGCATGCCCAGGAATCCCAGCCCCGCACTGTGCATAATGCATAACACAGTGCGGGGCAGGGATTACCGAGGTGGGTGGCCGCACTGCCAGCACAGGCGCAGTCTGCAAGCCTGGCTGGGACGTCAGACCGCCAGAGCTTACTGCGCCTGCCCCACAAATATTTACACAGCGCCGGCGCCGGATTTGAAAAGAAAACAGCGCGGAGGGGGCGGCGACCATCGCCCCAGAAGAGATGAGTGACGGCAGTTGGGCGCTTCACGGAGGAGGCTTCAGACCCGCCTCCGTGGACAAAGACAGGTATTTCTGCAAAGTTTCAAACTGCTTTATTTTAGTAATACATGAACACAAAACTAAAAGAGCCACCTTGTTAGAATGCGGCATTACTGCTGCACAAGGTGGCTCTGTTAGTTTATAACGGCTGCCGGGGGGTGACAGTGGCCCTTTAAGAAACGAAAGACCATCCTCGATCCATGCAATTCTCTTTTGGCAGTTGCTTAAATCTGTTATCCTCAAGCCAAATACGGTACAAAATATTTGTTGAACTAACTGGTTGCTTCTGTGCAATACCCTCACATTTTACAATGATAAGTACGGTAAAAGTTCTTAATACAGATTAGTTACTACTGCATCATTGCGAATTTGTGTGCCTACGCATAACCTAGGATGTACATTTCTTACGTATTGCATGGCTTAAGCTATGGCTCATGCACTTTGTAGAAGAGCTGAAAAAATATTGCCATTCTTGACAAAGGAGCACCTTCTAAGTGTTGAATTTTGAGGATATTTTGGACCTTCTATCATGAATGGATGCCATTAGTAAAACTTTGAAGAACATGTGAGGCTTTTGTTAGGAGTCGAGTTTCCTCTGCTGCACAGGGGGAATCTTGATCCGTGTCTGCTGCGGTCTCCCATTCAGCATCGGCCGCAGTGGGGTCTGCTCAGCGGAGACGTCACTCCCAGCGTCTCACTGAGGCTGATTCGGTGCATAGGGTCACTACTGCCTTTTCTGGCTTTCCTATGGTACCCTGCACTGATCTGCGGCGAGCAGGCCTCTCTGGGACTAAGTCCTTATTTACACACACTGAGCATGCCCAGGGCAAGGTCTCCCATTGGTGGTCGAGGGTCACATGTTCGGTCACATGTTCAGGTACTGCAGCGCATCCCATTGGTCCTCCAGGAAGGTCCTGAAAGTGCAAAACTTTGGTAGCAGCTTCCTGTGCTGTAACTATATAAACTGCGCATGACCGCACGGCCATGCGCTAGTATCGTCTTTTGTCATATGCTTTGCGCCAATGTGGTCATGTGTTTGTATGTGTTCAGGGACCCAGATGAAATAAGCCCCTAGAATGCTGGCACCTCCAGCGAGGAGATTGTGTATAAGTTTGTTCAGGGACCCGGCTGAAATAAGCCCCTAGAATGCTGGCTCCTCCGGCGAGGAGATTGTGTACAAGTTTGTTCAGGGACCCAGCTGAAATAAGCCCCTAGAATGCTGGCTCCTCCGGCGAGGAGATTGTGTATGTATGCACGACCACTCACTGCTCACATCTGGGTAGTTGGCCTGTGCCTCTGTGAAAGTCTAACAGGGCACAGAGCCTGTCTCTCGCGGTTACTCTGTGAAGCTAACAGAGTTGGTATATTCCGCCATATTTAGCAGCAGGTACTTTCCTGCACGGTGGATCCTGGGTTGCGAACGCACCAATTCCATTTAATAAACAATATATTTGGTGTGTTCCGCCAACCCTAACAGTATACTAGCGCCAGGATCTGGCTAAGTAATGGTGGATGAACAGCGATTGCAGGGGTACATCCAGCTGCTGGAGGGCCGATTGGCATCTCTTGAGCGTGCAACCTCGGCGGTGGATGTTACCGCAATAGCTGTTCAGGTTGCTAGCGTGGCTGCAGCAGCTTTACCCACTGCCACCTCTGTTCCGACCCTATCTCACCTTCCTTTGCCTGAGAGATACTCTGGGGACAGTAAGTCCTGTAGGGGTTTCGTGAGCCAATGTGGTATACACCTCGAGCTCCTGGCTGCACGTTTCCCTACTGAGCGGGCAAAGGTGGGATACATAATCTCCGTCTTGTCGGACAGAGCGTTGGAGTGGGCTACGCCGCTGTGGGATCGCAACGATCATGTGGTTCCTCGGTTTCTGGACTATCTGAAACAGGTCTTTTTAGGACCTCAAGTCACCCATGATACAGCGCTCCAACTGCTGGCTTTGACTCAGGGTTCAACCATGGTCAGCCATTTTGCTGTTCTCTTCCGGACATTAGCATCTGAGTTGGAATGGCCAGATAAAACCCTCCTTCCCGTATTTTGGAGGGGGCTGGCTGACCATGTGAAAGATGCTTTGGCCACTAGGGAGATTCCCGCCACACTGGAGGAGCTCATAGCCATATCTACTCGCATAGACCTTCGTTTTCACGAGCGAAGGTTGGAGCGAGCCCAGTGTAGGCAGAGGTTTCGGCTGGCTCCCACCTTCGCCAAACCTTTGGAATCTCCAGTCCAGGCGTCCGAGTCACATGAGGCCTTAGAGGTGACACGAGCGGGATCCAAGTCTCAGTCCGCCCGTACACATAAGGTCCGTCATGTTTGCCGGCAGTCAGGACATCTTGCCTCCAAGGGTCCTCAGCGGTCGGGGAAACATCAGCGTCTAGTGGCAGTTGGAGGAGGTACAGTAGACACGGCGACGTTTGCCTCAAAGTTGTCCTTCAAGGGGACAATTACCATAGGCCCATCCACTCTTATGGTCGAGCTATGCGTGGATTCTGGGGCAGAGGGTAATTTTATGTCTTCCTCTTTTGCCCAGCGTCACGCAATACCCTTGGTGATGCTCGCCAAGCCTGTAACCGTTCGAGTGGTAAATGTGTCAACACTACCCTCACTGATTACCCACCAAACCATTCCTTTCACGCTTTCTGTGTCTCCATCACATCAGGAGATAATCTCCCTATTAGTCATTCCTGAGGGAATTGATGAGGTCCTGTTGGGGATACCATGGCTTCGCTACCATTCTCCTCATATTGAGTGGTCCTCTGGGAGAATTTTGGGATGGAGTAAATCCTGCAAGGGTAGATGTCAGAGGGAGTGCGTTCAGGTTGCTATTACACAGGTACCCGCAGATCTTTCCTCTCTCCCCAAGCACTATTGGCCCTATGCAGACGTGTTCTCCAAAAGAGCTGCGGAGACCCTTCCGCCTCACCGCCCCTATGACTGTCCTATTGACCTCTTGCCTGGTGCTGAGCCTCCCCGGGGTCGAGTCTATCCGTTATCTCTCCCGGAGACGGAGGCAATGTCTCAGTACATCCAAGAAAATCTGGCAAGAGGATTCATTAGGAAGTCAGTGTCACCGGCAGGGGCTGGGTTCTTCTTCGTACAGAAGAAGATTGGAGACTTACGTTCATGCATAGACTACAGGGGTCTTAACGCCATCACCGTTAAGAACAAGTACCCATTACCCCTGATATCTGAGCTGTTTGATAGGCTACGGGGAGCGAGGGTATTTACGAAGTTAGATCTGTGGGGTGCTTACAACCTGATTCGCATCCGTGAGGGGGATGAATGGAAGACGGCTTTTAACACCAGGGATGGGCACTATGAATATCTGGTGATGCCCTTTGGGCTCTGTAATGCCCCAGCCGTTTTCCAAGACTTTGTGAACGACATCTTCCGGTATATGCTCACCACCTCGGTCGTAGTCTATCTGGATGATATTCTCATCTTCTCTCCAGATATTGACTCCCATCGGAGAGATGTTCGCAAAGTCTTCGACCTCTTACGGGCAAACTCCCTCTAAGTTGGAGAAGTGTGTGTTTGAGCAGGAGTCCTTGCCTTTCCTTGGTTACATCATCTCTGCCCAGGGTTTGGCTATGGATCCTGCCAAGCTACAGGCTGTAATGGACTGGCAGGAACCCCATTCTCTTAAAGAGGTGCAGCGCTTTATGGGGTTCATTAATTACTATCGCCAGTTAATTCCACACTTCTCAACTTTGGTAGCTCCCTTGGTTGCCCTCACCAAAAAGGGAGCAAATCCCAAGTTGTGGTCAGAGGAGGTCTCCAAAGCCTTTCTCTTGATCAAGTCACACTTCGCTAGCGCTCCCATCCTACATCGCCCCGATGTTGATAAACCATTTATCTTGGAGGTGGATGCCTCATCCGTTGGTGCTGGAGCAGTCCTTTTCCAAAAGGATGCTCAAGGTCGGAAGCATCCTTGCTTCTTCTTCTCCAAGACCTTCACACCAGCGGAGAGGAATTATTCCATCGGGGACAGGGAGTTGCTAGCCATGAATTTGGCTTTTTCAGAGTGGAGACATCTCTTGGAGGGAGCTCGCTTTCCCTTCCAAGTCTTCACTGACCACAAGAACTTGGTATATCTATAAACGGCCCAGCGGCTGAATTCTCGCCAGGCTAGATGGTCCCTGTTCTTCTCCCGCTTCCATTTTACTCTCCATTTCCTCTCCGGGGAGAAGAACGTTCGTGCTGACACTCTCTCCCGCTCCGTAGTGTCATCGTAGGAGGAGGAGGAGGAGCCTCGGCTTATTGTCCCTTCTGAGAGCCTGAGAACTGTAGCTCTGGTTTCGCTTGAGTCTGTGCCCCCGGGCAAGACTTTCGTACCAGCTAACTTGCGACCGGAGGTTCTCTCTTGGGCTCACTCCTCCAGAGTGGGTGGGCATTTTGGGACCAAGAGGACATCTGAGCTTTTGGCGAGAACATACTGGTGGCCGCATATGGCCCGAGATGTCAGGGACTATATTCAGGTGTGCGTTTCTTGCGCCCAGAATCGGTCTCCTCGGCAACGGCCTGCTGGGTTGCTTTACCCTCTACCGGTGGCAGACAGGCCCTGGGATATGGTCAGGATGGACTTTGTGGTGGGCCTACCCAAGTCGCGTGGCTGCTCCATTATTTGGGTTGTCACCGACCATTTCTCTAAGATGGTGCATTTGGTGCCGCTTCCTCGGTTACCCTCAGCACGGGCCTTGGCGGTGTTGTTCATTAAGCACGTTTTCCGATTGCATGGTATGCCTGATAAGATTGTCAGCGATCGGGGTCCCCAGTTCGCGTCTCGGTTTTGGAGAGAGCTCTGCCGTTTACTCAGCATAGAGTTAAACCTCTCATCTGCATATCATCCCGAGACGAATGGGTTGGTGGAGAGAACCAACCAGACTCTGGTGACATATTTGCGACATTTCGTCTCTGCTAGGCAGGATGACTGGGCATCTTTGCTACCTTGGGCGGAATTTGCCTTGAACAACGCCGTAGCCGATTCCACTGGTCAAACTCCTTTTCTCCTTAATTTCGGCCAGCATCCGCGTGTCCCTGTGCCCATGCCCGTGTCATCCACCGATTCTAGGGTGGCAGACTGGGCGGTGGAGGCACGTGACATCTGGGACCGCACACAGGATGCCATCCGGGCCTTCAAGGAGAGAACGAGGGTTTCGGCTGATACACACCGGCGCCCCGCTCCGGTCTTTGCTCCTGGCGACTTAGTGTGGCTCTCCGCCCGTAACATCAGGCTGCGAGTTGAGTCCACTAAGTTTGCTCCTCGCTACATTGGCCCGTTTAAGGTTCTGGAACAGGTCAACCCTGTGGTCTACCGTTTGGCTATTCCACCACGCCTTGGTATCATCGATACTTTTCACGTTTCCCTCTTAAAGCCCGTTCATTTGTCCCGGTCTTCTGAGTCATCTGCTGGGACATCGGGTTCATCCACGGATGAGTTTGAGGTGAATGCTATTGTGGGGTGCAAGGTGGTACGTGGCAAGAAATTTTATCTGGTGGACTGGTCACGGCCCAGAGGATAGAACCTGGGAGCCTGTGGAGCAAATTCGGGCTCCGCTGCTTATTGCAGCTTTTGAGCGTAGTGAGGCTCAAGGAGGGGGGCCCTAGGAGGGGGGGTAATGTTAGGAGTCGAGTTTCCTCTGCTGCACAGGGGGAATCTCGATCCGTGTCTGCTGCGGTCTCCCATTCAGCATAGGCCGCAGTGGGGTCTGCTCAGCGGAGACATCGCTCCCAGCATCTCGCTGAGGCTGATTCGGTGCATAGGGTGACTACTGCCTTTTCTGGCTTTCCTATGGTACCCTGCACTGATCTGCGGCGAGCAGGCCTCTCTGGGACTAAGTCCTTATTTACACACACTGAGCATGCCCAGGGCAAGGTCTCCCATTGGAGGTCGAGGGTCACATGTTCGGTCACATGTTCAGGTACTGCAGCGCATCCCATTGGTCCTCCAGGAAGGTCCTGAAAGTGCAAAACTTTGGTAGCAGCTTCCTGTGCTGTAACTATATAAACTGCGCATGACCGCATGGCCATGCGCTAGTATCGTCTTTTGTCATATGCTTTGCGCCAATGTGGTCATGTGTTTGTATGTGTTCAAGGACCCGGCTGAAATAAGCCCCTAGAATGCTGGCACCTCCGGCGAGGAGATTGTGTATAAGTGTGTTCAGGGACCCGGCTGAAATAAGCCCCTAGAATGCTGGCTCCTCCGGCGAGGAGATTGTGTATGTATGCATGACCCCTCACTGCTCACATCTGGGTAGTTGGCCTGTGCCTCTGTGAAAGTCTAACAGGGCACAGAGCCTGCCTCTCGCGGTTACTCTGTGAAGCTAACAGAGTTGGTATATACCGCCATATAGAGCAGCCATTATTTAGCAGCAGGTACTTTCCTGCACGGTGGATCCCGGGTTGCGAACGCACCAATTCCATTTAATAAACAATATATTTGGTGCGTTCCGCCAACCCTAACAGCCTTTACTCTTTAATTTTTGGAAGACACCAAATCAAAGTAAGTAGAACAAATTTAGTTTTTCAATTTTTGCATTGTATTTTCTCCATTGGTCTTAGCTGACATTTTTTGTTTTGTGTAGGTAAGAAAATTATTTCTCTGGAACCAAATTCTGGACTTTTGGAATCATTGAATAACATTTTAAAATTCACGTTATGAGTCAGTTGGATGGTAAGTATTTATCCCACCATTCAATTACATGTGCAAAGCTGTGAATGTAAATTAAATTCAATCATCATTTGTCAGAAAGCTCAGAGGCTCTAAATTGAGATTTCATTTTTAATACTACAAGTTAAATTGCTGTGCTTTTGTTAGAGAAACAAGGGACCGTCCACGATACAGGCAATTTCCCTTTTTGGAGTCAATGAAACATGTATCCTTGGGCTATTTATGGGAAGAAGATCATGTTCAAGTGCTTGGTTGTTCCTATGCAATGCCCACACATTTCACAATGATAAATGCAGTAAAGGTTCTTGTCAAAGAGTTGTTTTACTGCATTGTTGTGAAACTATGTGCATGCACAGAGCTATGAGCAATAACTTTTTCCTCATTGCATGAGCCATAGCATAGCTAATGCGTGTTATAGAAGAACCTTGGAAAGGATCTTCTGCTTTTGTCAAAGGGTCATCTTTTGAATGTTGGATTACAACGTCGCTTTGGACCTTCCATCAAGAAAATTTTCAATCAGAAGAACCTTCAAGAAGATGTGTGGATTTTATTGAACATTTTTTAAAAAAACAACAAATCAAGGTAAGTAGAACTAATGTAATATTTAAATGTTTGGATATAATCTTCCCTTTTTGTCCAAATATATTTCTTGGTTTTGCTTTTTTGTAGAACAGGAAGATCCTATTACTTACCTGGAAGCGGTTCCTGGACTATTGGATTCCTAGGAAGACATTGAAGAATTCAGGTCATATTCCAACTGGGTGGTAAGCAATTGACCAAGCATTCTATCAAATTTTCAAAGCTTTGAATGTAGACAATATGCAATCATCATGTGTCAGAAAGCTGAGAGGCTTTACATTGAGATTGCATTTTTATTACTACAAACTAATCTTTTGTATTTCAGTTAAGATTAAGAAACGAAAGACCATCCTCGATCCATGCAATTCTCTTTTGGCAGTTGCTTAAATCTGTTATCCTTAAGCCAAATATGGTACGAAATATTTGTTGAACTAACTGGTTGCTTCTGTGCAATACCCTCACATTTTACATTGATAAGTACGGTAAAAGTTCTTAATACAGATTAGTTGCTACTGAACTGTTGCGAATTTGTGTGCCTACGCATAACCTAGGATGTACATTTCTTACGTATTGCATGGCTGAAGCTATGGCTCATGCCCTTTGTAGAAGAGCTGAAAAAATACTGCCATTGTTGACAAAGGAGCACCTTCTAAGTGTTGAATTTTGAGGATATTTTGGACCTTCTATCAAGAATGGATGCGATTAGTAAAACATTGAAGAACATGTGAGGCCTTTACTCTTTAATTTTTGGAAGACACCAAATCAAAGTAAGTAGAACATATTTAGTATTTCAATTTTTTGCATTGTATTTTCTCCATTGGACTTAGCTGACATTTTTTGTTTTGCTTTGTGTAGGCAAGAAAATTATTTCTCCGGAAGCAAATTCTGGACTCTTGGAATCAATGAAAAACATTATAAAATTCACGTTATGCTTCAATTGGATGGTAAGTATTTATCCCACCATTCAATTACATGTGCAAAGCTGTATACTGTATGTAAATTAGATTCAATCATCATTTGTCAGAAAGCTGAGAGGCTCTACATTGAGATTTCATTTTTATTACAAGCTAAACTGCTGTGTTTTCGTTAGAGAAACAAGGGACCGTCCCCAATACAGGCAATTCCCCTTTTTGGAGTCAATGAAACATGTATCTCCAGGCTATTTATGGGAAGAAGAACATGTTCAAGTGCCTGGTTGTTCCTATGCAATGCCCACACATTTCACAATGATAAATGCAGTAAAGGTTCTTGTCAAAGAGTTGTTTTACTGCGTTGTTGTGAAATTATGTGCATGCACAGAGCTTGAGCAATAACATTTTCCTCATTGCATTAGCCATAGCATAGCTAATGCATGTTATAGAAGAACCTTGGAAAGGATCTTCTGCTTTTGTCAAATGGTCATCTTTTGAATGTTGGATTACGACGTCGCTTTGGACCTTCCATCAAGAAAATTTTCAATCAGAAGAACCTTCAAGAAGTAGTGTGGATTTTATTGAACATTTTAAAAAAAAACAACAAATCAATGTAAGTAGAACTAATGTAATATTTAAATGTTTGTATATAATCTTCCCTTTTTGTCCAAATATATTTCTTGGTTTTGCTTTTTGGTAGAACAGGAAGATCCTATTACTTACCTGGAAGCGGTTCCTGGACTATTGGATTCCTAGGAACACATTGAAGAATTCAGGTCATATTCCAACTGAGTGGTAAGTAGTGTTGAGCATTCCGATACCGCAAGTATCGGGTATGGGCCGATACTTGCGGTATCGGAATTCCGATACCGAGATCCGATACTTTTGTGGTATCGGGTATCGGTATCGGATCCATAGGGATGTGTAAAATAAAGAATTAAAATAAAAAATATTGATATGCTCACCTCTCCGGCGGCTCCTGGACATCACGCGGCTAACCGGCCGGCTTCTTTGTTTAAATGAGCGCCTTTAGGACCTGCGAATGACGTCGCGGCTTCTGATTGGTCGCGTGCCGCTCATGTGACCGCCACGCGACCAATCACAAGCCGCGACGTCATCGAAGGTCCTTAACGCGCTCATTTTTAAAAATGAGCGCGTTAATAGCTTTCGATGACGTAGCGGCTTGTGATTGGTCGCGTGGCGGTCACTTGAGCGGCACGCGACCAATCAGAAGCCGCGACGTCATTCGCAGGTCCTAAAGGCACTCATTTTAAACAAAGAAGTCGGCTGATTAGCCGCGTGATGTCCAGGGGCCGCCGGAGAGGTGAGCATATCAATATTTTTTATTTTAATTCTTTATTTTACACATCCCTATGGATCCCAGGGCCTGAAGGAGAGTTTCCTCTCCTTCAGACCCTGGGAACCATCAGGATACATCCGATACTTGATGCCCCATTGACTTGTATTGGTATCGGATATCGGTATCGGCGATATCCAATATTTTTTGGGTATCGGCCGATACTATCCGATACCGATACTTTCAAGTATCGGACGGTATCGCTCATCCCTAGTGGTAAGCAATTGATCAAGCATTCTATCAAGTTTTCAAAGCTTTGAATGTAGACAATATGCAATCATCATGTGTCAGAAAGCTGAGAGGCTTTACATTGAGATTGCATTTTTATTACTACAAACTAATCTTTTGTATTTCAGTTAAGAAACGAAAGACCATCCTCGATCCATGCAATTCTCTTTTGGCAGTTGCTTAAATCTGTTATCCTTCAGCCAAATACGGTACGAAATATTTGTTGAACTAACTGGTTGCTTCTGTGCAATACCCTCACATTTTACATTGATAAGTATGGTAAAAGTTCTTAATACAGATTAGTTGCTACTGCATTGTTGCGAATTTGTGTGCCTACGCATAACCTAGGATGTACATTTCTTACATATTGCATGGCTTAAGCTATGGCTCATGCACTTTGTAGAAGAGCTGAAAAATACTGCCATTGTTGACAAAGGAGCACCTTCTAAGTGTTGAATTTTGAGGATATTTTGGACCTTCTATCAAGAATGGATGCCATTAGTAAAACATTGAAGAACATGTGAGGCCTTTACTCTTTAATTTTGAGAAGACACCAATTCAAAGTAAGTAGAGCAAATTTAGTATTTCAAATTTTTGCATTGTATTTTCTCCATTGGTCTTAGCTGACATTTTTTGTTTTGCTTTGTGTAGGCAAGAAAATTATTTCTCCGGAAGCAAATTCTGGACTCTTGGAATCAATGAAAAACATTTTAAAATTCACGTTATGCTTCAGTTGGATGGTAAGTATTTATCCCACCATTCAATTACATGTGCAAAGCTGTGAATGTAAATTGTATTCAATCATCATTTGTCAGAAAGCTAAGAGGCTCTACATTGAGATTTCATTTTTATTACTACAAGCTAAACTGCTGTGTTTTCGTTAGAGAAACAAGGGACCGTCCACGATACAGGCAATTCCCCTTTTTGGAGTCAATGAAACATGTATCCTCAGGCTATTTAAGGGAAAAAGATCATGTTCAAGTGCTTGGTTGTTCCTATGCAATGCCCACACATTTCACAATGATAAATGCATGAAAGGTTCTTGTCAAAGAGTTGTTTTACTGAATTGTTGTGAAACTATGTGCATGCACAGAGCTATGAGCAATAACTTTTTGCTCATTACATGAGACATAGCATAGCTAATGCATGTTATAGGAGAACCTTGGAAAGGATCTTCTGCTTTTGTCAGAGGGTCACCTTTTCAATGTTGGATTACGACGTCGCTTTGTACCTTCCATCAAGAAAAGTTTCAATCTGAAAGACCTTCAAGACGATGTATGGATTTTATTGAACATTTAAAAAAAACAACAACAAATCAAGGTAAGTAGAACTAATGTAATATTTTAATGTTTGGATATAACCTTCCCTTTTTGTCCAAATATATTTTTTTGTTTTGCTTTTTTTGTAGAACAGGAAGATCCTATTACTTACCTGGAAGCGGTTCCTGGACTATTGGATTCCTAGGAAGACATTGAAGAATTCAGGTCATATTCCAACTGGGTGGTAAGCAATTGATCAAGCATTCTATCAAATTTTCAAAGCTTTAAATGTAGACAATATGCTATCATCATGTGTAAGAAAGCTGAGAGGCTTTACATTGAGATTGCATTTTTATTACTACAAACTAATCTTTGGTATTTCAGTTAAGAAACGAAAGACCATCCTCGATCCATGCAATTGTCTTTGGCAGTTGCTTAAATCTGTTATCCTCAAGCCAAATACGGTACAAAATATTTGTTGAACTAACTGGTTGCTTTTGTGCAATACCCTCACATTTTACAATGATAAGTGCGATAAAAGTTCTTAATACAGATTAGTTGCTACTGCATTGTTGCGAATTTCTGTGCCTACGCATAACCTAGGATGTACATTTAACATAGTAACATAGTTAGTAAGGCCGAAAAAAGACATTTGTCCATCCAGTTCAGCCTATATTCCATCATAATAAATCCCAAGATCTACGTCCTTCTACAGAACCTAATAATTGTATGATACAATATTGTTCTGCTCCAGGAAGACATCCAGGCCTCTCTTGAACCCCTCGACTGAGTTCGCCATCACCACCTCCTCAGGCAAGCAATTCCAGATTCTCACTGCCCTAACAGTAAAGAATCCTCTTCTATGTTGGTGGAAAAACCTTCTCTCCTCCAGACGCAAAGAATGCCCCCTTGTGCCCGTCACCTTCCTTGGTATAAACAGATCCTCAGCGAGATATTTGTATTGTCCCCTTATATACTTATACATGGTTATTAGATCGCCCCTC
The DNA here is from genome assembly GCF_032444005.1 of Ranitomeya imitator. Taxonomy (NCBI): domain Eukaryota; kingdom Metazoa; phylum Chordata; class Amphibia; order Anura; family Dendrobatidae; genus Ranitomeya; species Ranitomeya imitator. The sequence continues at coordinate 83,300,913 of NC_091288.1, forward strand.
AGTCGTCTTTTTTCTAGACTAAATGATCCTAATTTCGCTAATCTATCTGGGTATTGTAGTTCTCCCATCCCCTTTATTAATTTTGTTGCCCTCCTTTGTACTCTCTCTAGTTCCATTATATCCTTCATGAGCACTGGTGCCCAAAACTGGACACAGTACTCCATGTGCGGTCTAACTAGGGATTTGTACAGAGGCAGTATAATGCTCTCATCATGTGTATCCAGACCTCTTTTAATGCACCCCATGATCCTGTTTGCCTTGGCAGCTGCTGCCTGGCACTGGCTGCTCCAGGTAAGTTTATCATTAACTAGGATCCCCAAGTCCTTCTCCCTGTCAGATTTACCCAGTGGTTTCCCATTCAGTGTGTAATGGTGATATTGATTTCTTCTTCCCATGTGTATAACCTTACATTTATCATTGTTAAACCTCATCTGCCACCTTTCAGCCCAAGTTTCCAACTTATCCAGATCCATCTGTAGCAGAATACTATCTTCTCTTGTATTAACTGCTTTACATAGTTTTGTATCATCTGCAAATATCGATATTTTACTGTGTAAACCTTCTACCAGATCATTAATGAATATATTGAAGAGAACAGGTCCCAATACTGACCCCTGCGGTACCCCACTGGTCACAGCGACCCAGTTAGAGACTATACCATTTATAACCACCCTCTGCTTTCTATCACTTAGCCAGTTACTAACCCATTTACACACATTTTCCCCCAGACCAAGCATTCTCATTTTGTGTACCAACCTCTTGTGCGGCACGGTATCAAACGCTTTGGAAAAATCGAGATATACCACGTCCAATGACTAACCGTGGTCCAGCCTATAGCTTACCTCTTCATAAAAACTGATTAGATTGGTTTGACAGGAGCGAATTCTCATAAACCCATGCTGATATGGAGTTAAACAGTTATTCTCATTGAGATAATCCAGAATAACATCCCTCAGAAACCCTTCAAATATTTTACCAACAATAGAGGTTAGACTTACTGGCCTATAATTTCCAGGTTCACTTTTAGAGCCCTTTTTGAATATTGGCACCACATTTGCTATGCGCCAGTCCTGCGGAACAGATCCTGTCGCTATAGAGTCCCTAAAAATAAGAAATAATGGTTTATCTATTACATTACTTAGTTCCCTTAGTACTCGTGGGTGTATGCCATCCGGACCCTGAGATTTATCTATTTTAATCTTATTTAGCCGATTTCGCACCTCTTCTTGGGTTAGATTGGTGACCCTTAATATAGGGTTTTCATTGTTTCTTGGGATTTGACCTAGCATTTCATTTTCCACCGTGAATACCGTGGAGAAGAAGGTGTTTAATATGTTAGCTTTTTCCTCGTCATCTACAACCATTCTTTCCTCACTATTTTTTAAGGGGCCTACATTTTCAGTTTTTATTCTTTTACTATTGATATAGTTGAATTTCTTACGTATTGCATGGCTTAAACTATGGCTCATGCACTTTGTAGAAGAGCTGAAAAAATACTGCCATTCTTGACAAAGGAGCACCTTCTAAGTGTTGAATTTTGAGGATATTTTGGACCTTCTATCAAGAATGGATGCCATTAGTAAAACATTGAGGAACATGTGAGGCCTTTACTCTTTATTTTTTGGAAGACACCAAATCAAAGTAAGTAGAACAAATTTGGTATTTCAATTTTTACATTGTATTTTCTCCATTGGTCTTAGCTGACATTTATTGTTTTGCTTTGTGTAGGCAAGAAAATTATTTTTCTGGAAGCAAATTCTGGACTCTTGGAATCAATGAAAAACATTTTAAAATTCACGTTATGCTTCAGTTGGATGGTATTTATCCCACCATTCAATTACATGTGCAAAGCTGTGAATGTAAATTAGATTCAATCATCATTTGTCAGAAAGCTGAGAGGCTCTACATTGAGATTTAATTTTTATTACTACAAGCTAAACTGCTGTGTTTTCGTTAGAGAAACAAGGGACCCTCCACGATACAGGCAATTCCCCTTTTTGGAGTCAATGAAACATGTATCCTGAGGCTATTTAAGGGAAGAAGATCATGTTCAAGTGCTTGGTTGTTCCTATGCAATGCCCACACATTTCACAATGATAAATGCAGTTAAGGTTCTTGTCAAGGAGTTGTTTTACTGCATTGTTGTGAAACTATGTGCATGCAAAGAGCTATGAGCAATAACTTTTTGCTCATTGCATGAGCCATAGCATAGCTAATGCATGTTATAGAAGAACCTTGTAAAGGATCTTCTGCTTTTGTCAAAGGGTCATCTTTTGAATGTTGGATTACGACGTCGCTTTGGACCTTCCTTCAAGAAAAGTTTTAATCAGAAGAACCTTCAAGAAGATGTGTGGATTTTGTTGAACATTTTTCAAAAAAACAACAAATCAAGGTAAGTACAACTAATGTAATATTTAAATGTTTGGATATAATCTTCCCTTTTTGTCCAAATATGTTTTTTGGTTTTGCTTTCTTGTAGAACAGGAAGATCCTATTACTTACATGGAAGCGGTTCCTGGACTGTAGGATTCCTAGGAACACACTGAAGAATTCAGGTCATATTCCAACTGGGTGGTAAGCAATTGATCAAGCATTCTATCAAATTTTCAAAGCTTTGAATGTAGACAATATGCAATCATCATGTGTCAGAAAGCTGAGAGGCTTTACATTGAGATTGCATTTTTATTACTACAAACTAATCTTTTGTATTTCAGTTAAGAAACGAAAGACCATCCTCGATCCATGCAATTCTCTTTTGGCAGTTGCTTAAATCTGTTATCCTCAAGCCAAATACGGTACGAAATATTTCTTGAACTAACTGGTTGCTTCTGTGCAATACCCTCACATTTTACATTGATAAGTACGGTAAAAGTTCTTAATACAGATTAGTTGCTACTGCATTGTTGCGAATTTGTGTGCCTACGCATAACCTAGGATGTACATTTCTTACGTATTGCATGGCTTAAGCTATGGCTCATGCACTTTGTAGAAGAGCTGAAAAAATACTGCCATTCTTGACAAAGGAGCACTTTCTAAGTGTTGAATTTTGAGGATATTTTGGACCTTCTATCAAGAATGAATGCCATTAGCAAAACATTGAAGAAAATGTGAGGCCTTTACTCTTTAATTTTTGGAAGACACCAAATCAAAGTAAGTAGAACAAGTTTAGTATTTCAATTTTTGCATTGTATTTTCTCCATTGGTCCTAGCTGACATTTTTTGTTTTGCTTAGTGTAGGCAAGAAAATTATTTCTCTGGAAGCAAATTCTGGACGCTTGGAATCAATGAAAAATATTTTAAAATTCACGTTATGCTTCAGTTGGATGGTAAGTATTTATTCCAGCATTCAATTACGTGTGCAAAGCTGTGAATGTAAATTGTATTCAATCATCATTTGTCAGAAAGCTGAGAGGCTCTACATTGAGATTTCATTTTTCTTATTACAAGCGAAACTGCTGTGTTTTCATTAGAAAAACAAGGGACCGTCCACGATACAGGCAATTCCCCTTTTTGGAGTAAATGAAACATGTATCCTCAGGCTATTTATTGGAAGAAGATCATGTTCAAGTGCTTGGTTGTTCCTATGCAATGCCCACACATTTCACAATGATAAATGCAGTAAAGGTTCTTGTCAAGGAGTTGTTTTACTGCATTGTTGTGAAACTATGTGCATGCACAGAGCTATGAGCAATAACTTTTTGCTCATTGCTTCTTGAGACATAGCATAGCTAATGCATGTTATAGAAGAACCTTGGAAAGGATCTTCTGCTTTTGTTAAAGGGTCATCTTTTGAATGTTGGATTACGACGTCGCTTTAGACCTTCCATCAAGAAAATTTTCAATCAGAAGAACCTTCAAGAAGATGTGTGGATTTTATTGAACATTTTAAAAAAAAACAACAAATCAAGGTAAGTAGAACTAATGTAATATTTAAGCGTTTGGATATAATCTTCCCTTTTTGTTCAAATATATTTCTTGGTTTTGCTTTTTTGTGGAACAGGAAGATCCTATTACTTACCTGGAAGCGGTTCCTGGACTATTGGATTCCTAGGAACACACTGAAGAATTCAGGTCATATTCCAACTGGGTGGTAAGCAATTGATCAAGCATTCTATCAAATTTTCAAAGCTTTGAATGTAGACAATACGCAATCATCATGTGTCAGAAAGCTGAGAGGCTTTACATTGAGATTGCATTTTTATTACTACAAACTAATCTTTTGTATTTCAGTTAAGAAACGAAAGACCATCCTCGATCCATGCAATTCTCTTTTGGCAGTTGCTTAAATCTGTTATCCTTAAGCCAAATATGGTACAAAATATTTGTTGAACTAACTGGTTGCTTCTGTGCAATACCCTCACATTTTACATTGATAAGTACGGTAAAAGTTCTTAATACAGAATAGTTTCTACTGCATTGTTGCGAATTTGTGTGCCTACGCATAACCTAGGATGTACATTTCTTACGTATTGCATGGCTTAAGCTATGGCCCATGTACTTTTTAGAAGAGCTGAAAAATTACTGCCATTCTTGACAAAGGAGCACCTTCTAAGTCTTGAATTTTGAGGATATTTTGGACCTTCTATCAAGAATAGATGCCATTAGTAAAACATTGAAGAAAATGTGAGGCCTTTACTCTTTAATTTTTGGAAGACACCAAATCAAAGTAAGTAGAACAAATTTAGTATTTCAATTTTTGCATTGTAATTTCTCCTTTGGTCTTAGCTGACATTTTTTGTTTTGCTTTGTGTAGGCAAGAAAATTATTTCTCTGGAAGCAAATTCTGGACTCTTGGAATCAATGAAAAACATTTTAAAATTCACGCTATGCTTCAGTTGGATGGTAAGTATTTATTCCACCATTCAATTACATGTGCAAAGCTGTGAATGTAAATTGTATTCAATCATCATTTGTCAGAAAGCTGAGAGGCTCTACATTGAGATTTCATTTTTATTATTACAAGCTAAACTGCTGTGTTTTCGTTAGAAAAACAAGGGACCGTCCACGATACAGGCAATTCCCCTTTTTGGAGTCAATGAAACATGTATCCTCAGGCTATTTATTGGAAGAAGATCATGTTCAAGTGCTTGGTTGTTCCTATGCAATGCCCACACATTTCATAATGATAAATGCAGTAAAGGTTCTTGTCAAAGAGTTATTTGACTGCATTGTTGTGAAACTATCTGCATGCACAGAGCTGTGAGCAATAACTTTTTGCTCATTGCATGAGCCATAGCATAGCTAATGCATGTTATAGAAGAACCTTGGAAAGGATCTTCTGCTTTTGTCAAAGGGTCATCTTTTGAATGTTGCATTACGATGTCGCTTTGGACCTTCCATCAAGTAAAGTTTCAATCAGAAGAACCTTCAAGAAGATGTGTGGATTTTGTTGAACATTTTTAAAAAAAAACAACAAATCAAGGTAAGTAGAACTAATGTAATATTTAAATGTTTGGATATAATCTTCCCTTTTTGTCCAAATATGTTTTTTGGTTTTGCTTTCTTGTAGAACAGGAAGATCCTATTACTTACATGGAAGCGGTTCCTGGACTGTTGGATTCCTAGGAAGACATTGAAGAATTCAGGTCATATTCCAACTGGGTGGTAAGCAATTGATCAAGCATTCTATCAATTTTTCAAAGCTTAGAATGTAGACAATATGCAATCATCATGTGTCAGAAAGCTGAGAGGCTTTACATTGAGTTTGCATTTTTATTACTACAAACTTATCTTTTGTATTTCAGGTAAGAAACGAAAGACCATCCTCGATCCATGCAATTCTCTTTTGGCAGTTGCTTAAATCTGTTATCCTCAAGCCAAATACGGTACGAAATATTTCTTGAACTAACTGGTTGCTTCTGTGCAATACCCTCACATTTTACATTGATATGTGCGGTAAAAGTTCTTAATACAGATTAGTTGCTACTGCATTGTTGCGAATTTGTGTGCCTACGCATAACCTAGGATGTACATTTCTTACGTATTGCATGGCTTAAGCTATGGCTCATGCACTTTGTAGAAGAGCTGAAAAAATACTGCCATTCTTGACAAAGGAGCACTTTCTAAGTGTTGAATTTTGAGGATATTTTGGACCTTCTATCAAGAATGAATGCCATTAGCAAAACATTGAAGAAAATGTGAGGCCTTTACTCTTTAATTTTTGGAAGACACCAAATCAAAGTAAGTAGAACAAGTTTAGTATTTCAATTTTTGCATTGTATTTTCTCCATTGGTCCTAGCTGACATTTTTTGTTTTGCTTAGTGTAGGCAAGAAAATTATTTCTCTGGAAGCAAATTCTGGACGCTTGGAATCAATGAAAAATATTTTAAAATTCACGTTATGCTTCAGTTGGATGGTAAGTATTTATTCCAGCATTCAATTACGTGTGCAAAGCTGTGAATGTAAATTGTATTCAATCATCATTTGTCAGAAAGCTGAGAGGCTCTACATTGAGATTTCATTTTTCTTATTACAAGCGAAACTGCTGTGTTTTCATTAGAAAAACAAGGGACCGTCCACGATACAGGCAATTCCCCTTTTTGGAGTAAATGAAACATGTATCCTCAGGCTATTTATTGGAAGAAGATCATGTTCAAGTGCTTGGTTGTTCCTATGCAATGCCCACACATTTCACAATGATAAATGCAGTAAAGGTTCTTGTCAAGGAGTTGTTTTACTGCATTGTTGTGAAACTATGTGCATGCACAGAGCTATGAGCAATAACTTTTTGCTCATTGCTTCTTGAGACATAGCATAGCTAATGCATGTTATAGAAGAACCTTGGAAAGGATCTTCTGCTTTTGTTAAAGGGTCATCTTTTAAATGTTGGATTACGACGTCGCTTTAGACCTTCCATCAAGAAAATTTTCAATCAGAAGAACCTTCAAGAAGATGTGTGGATTTTATTGAACATTTTAAAAAAAAACAACAAATCAAGGTAAGTAGAACTAATGTAATATTTAAGCGTTTGGATATAATCTTCCCTTTTTGTTCAAATATATTTCTTGGTTTTGCTTTTTTGTGGAACAGGAAGATCCTATTACTTACCTGGAAGCGGTTCCTGGACTATTGGATTCCTAGGAACACACTGAAGAATTCAGGTCATATTCCAACTGGGTGGTAAGCAATTGATCAAGCATTCTATCAAATTTTCAAAGCTTTGAATGTAGACAATACGCAATCATCATGTGTCAGAAAGCTGAGAGGCTTTACATTGAGATTGCATTTTTATTACTACAAACTAATCTTTTGTATTTCAGTTAAGAAACGAAAGACCATCCTCGATCCATGCAATTCTCTTTTGGCAGTTGCTTAAATCTGTTATCCTTAAGCCAAATATGGTACAAAATATTTGTTGAACTAACTGGTTGCTTCTGTGCAATACCCTCACATTTTACATTGATAAGTACGGTAAAAGTTCTTAATACAGAATAGTTTCTACTGCATTGTTGCGAATTTGTGTGCCTACGCATAACCTAGGATGTACATTTCTTACGTATTGCATGGCTTAAGCTATGGCCCATGTACTTTTTAGAAGAGCTGAAAAATTACTGCCATTCTTGACAAAGGAGCACCTTCTAAGTCTTGAATTTTGAGGATATTTTGGACCTTCTATCAAGAATAGATGCCATTAGTAAAACATTGAAGAAAATGTGAGGCCTTTACTCTTTAATTTTTGGAAGACACCAAATCAAAGTAAGTAGAACAAATTTAGTATTTCAATTTTTGCATTGTAATTTCTCCTTTGGTCTTAGCTGACATTTTTTGTTTTGCTTTGTGTAGGCAAGAAAATTATTTCTCTGGAAGCAAATTCTGGACTCTTGGAATCAATGAAAAACATTTTAAAATTCATGCTATGCTTCAGTTGGATGGTAAGTATTTATTCCACCATTCAATTACATGTGCAAAGCTGTGAATGTAAATTGTATTCAATCATCATTTGTCAGAAAGCTGAGAGGCTCTACATTGAGATTTCATTTTTATTATTACAAGCTAAACTGCTGTGTTTTCGTTAGAAAAACAAGGGACCGTCCACGATACAGGCAATTCCCCTTTTTGGAGTCAATGAAACATGTATCCTCAGGCTATTTATTGGAAGAAGATCATGTTCAAGTGCTTGGTTGTTCCTATGCAATGCCCACACATTTCATAATGATAAATGCAGTAAAGGTTCTTGTCAAAGAGTTATTTGACTGCATTGTTGTGAAACTATCTGCATGCACAGAGCTGTGAGCAATAACTTTTTGCTCATTGCATGAGCCATAGCATAGCTAATGCATGTTATAGAAGAACCTTGGAAAGGATCTTCTGCTTTTGTCAAAGGGTCATCTTTTGAATGTTGCATTACGATGTCGCTTTGGACCTTCCATCAAGTAAAGTTTCAATCAGAAGAACCTTCAAGAAGATGTGTGGATTTTGTTGAACATTTTTTAAAAAAAACAACAAATCAAGGTAAGTAGAACTAATGTAATATTTAAATGTTTGGATATAATCTTCCCTTTTTGTCCAAATATGTTTTTTGGTTTTGCTTTCTTGTAGAACAGGAAGATCCTATTACTTACATGGAAGCGGTTCCTGGACTGTTGGATTCCTAGGAAGACATTGAAGAATTCAGGTCATATTCCAACTGGGTGGTAAGCAATTGATCAAGCATTCTATCAATTTTTCAAAGCTTAGAATGTAGACAATATGCAATCATCATGTGTCAGAAAGCTGAGAGGCTTTACATTGAGTTTGCATTTTTATTACTACAAACTTATCTTTTGTATTTCAGGTAAGAAACGAAAGACCATCCTCGATCCATGCAATTCTCTTTTGACAGTTGCTTAAATCTGTTATCCTCAAGCCAAATACGGTACGAAATATTTCTTGACCTAACTGGTTGCTTCTGTGCAATACCCTCACATTTTACATTGATAAGTACGGTAAAAGTTCTTAATACAGATTAGTTTCTACTGCATTGTTGCGAATTTGTGTGCCTACGCATAACCTAGGATGTACATTTCTTACGTATTGCATGGCTTAAGCTATGGCCCTTGTACGTTTAAGAAGAGCTGAAAAATTACTGCCATTCTTGACAAAGGAGCACGTTCTAAGTCTTGAATTTTGAGGATATTTTGGACCTTCTATCAAGAATGGATGCCATTAGTAAAACATTGAAGAACATGTGAGGCCTTTACTCTTTATTTTTGGAAGACACCAAATCAAAGTAAGTAGAACAAATTTAGTATTTCAATTTTTGCATTGTAATTTCTCCATTGGTCTTAGCTGACATTTTTTGTTTTGCTTTGTGTAGGCAAGAAAATTATTTCTCTGGAAGCAAATTCTGGACTCTTGGAATCAATGAAAAACATTTTAAAATTCACGTTATGCTACAGTTGGATGGTAAGTATTTATTCCACCATTCAATTACATGTGCAAAGCTGTGAATGTAAATTGTATTCAATCATCATTTGTCAGAAAGCTGAAAGGCTCTACATTGAGATTTCATTTTTATTATTACAAGCTAAACTGCTGTGTTTTCGTTAGAAGAACAAGGGACCATCCACGATACAGGCAATTCCCCTTTTTGGAGTCGATGAAACATGTATCCTCAGGCCTTTATAGGAAGAAGAACATGTTCAAGTGCTTGGTTGTTCCTATGCAATGCCCACACATTTCACAATGATAAATGCAGTAAAGGTTCTTGTCAAGGAGTTGTTTTACTGCATTGTTGTGAAACTATGTGCATGCACAGAGCTATGGGCAATAACTTTTTGCTCATTGCATGAGCTATAGCATAGATAATGCATGTTATAGAGGAACCTTGTAAAGGATTTTCTGTTTTTGTCAAAGGGTCATCTTTTGAATGTTGGATTATGACGTCGCTTTGGACCTTCCATCAAGAAAAGTTTCAATAAGAAGAACCTTCAAGAAGATGTGTGGATTTTGTTGAACATTTTTTTAAAAAACAACAAATCAAGGTAAGTAGAACTAATGTAATAGTTAAATGTTTGGATATAATCTTCCCTTTTTGTCCAAATATGTTTTTTGGTTTTGCTTTCTTGTAGAACAGGAAGATCCTATTACTTACATGGAAGCGGTTCCTGGACTGTTGGATTCCTAGGAAGACATTGAAGAATTCAGGTCATATTCCAACTGGGTGGTAAGCAATTAATCAAGCATTCTATCAAAATTTCAAAGCTTTGAATGTAGACAATATGCAATCATCATGTGTCAGAAAGCTGAGAGGCTCTACATTGAGATTTCATTTTTATTATTACAAGCTAAACTGCTGTGTTTTCATTAGAAAAACAAGGGACCGTCCACGATACAGGCAATTCCCCTTTTTGGAGTAAATGAAACATGTATCCTCAGGCTTTTATTGGAAGAAGATCATGTTCAAGTGCTTAGTTGTTCCTATGCAATGCCCACACATTTCACAATGATAAATGCAGTAAAGGTTCTTGTCAAAGAGTTGTTTTACTGCATTGTTGTGAAACTATGTGCATGCACAGAGCTATGAGCAATAACTTTTTGCTCATTGCATGAGCTATAGCATAGATATTGCATGTTATAGAGGAACCTTGGAAAGGATCTTCTGCTTTTGTCAAAGGGTCATCTTTTGAATGTTGGATTACGACATCGCTTTGGACCTTCCATCAAGAAAATTTTCAATCAGAAGAAACTTCAAGAAGATGTGTGGATTTTATTGAACATTTTTTTTAAAAACAACAAATCAAGGTAAGTAGAACTAATGTTATATTTAAATGTTTGGATATAATCTTCCCTTTTTGTCCAAATATATTTTTTTGCTTTGCTTTTTTTTAGAACAGGATGATCCTATTACTTACATGGAAGCGATTCCTGGACTATTGGATTCCTAGGAAGACATTGAAGAATTCAGGTCATATTCCAACTGGGTGGTAAGCAATTGATCAAGCATTCTATCAAATTTTCAAAGCTTTGAATGTAGACAATATGCAATCATCATGTGTCAGAAAGCTGAGAGGCTTTACATTGAGATTGCATTTTTATTACTACAAACTAATCTTTTATATTTCAGTTAAGAAACGAAAGACCATCCTCAATCCATGCAATTCTCTTTTGGCAGTTGCTTAAATCTGTTATCCTCAAGCCAAATACGGTACGAAATATTTGTTGAACTAACTGGTTGCTTCTGTGCAATACCTTCACATTTTACATTGATAAGTACGGTAAAAGTTCTTAATACAGATTAGTTGCTGCTGCATTGTTGTGAATTTGTGTGCCTACGCATAACCTAGGATGTACATTTCTTACGTATTGCATGGCTTAAGCTATAGCTCATGCACTTTGTAGAAGAGCTGAAAAAATACTGCCATTCTTGACAAAGGAGCACCTTCTAAGTGTTGAATTTTGAGGATATTTTGGACCTTCTATCAAGAATAGATGCCATTAGTAAAACATTGAAGTACATGTGAGGCCTTTACTCTTTAATTTTTGGAAGACACCAAATCAAAGTAAGTAGAACAAATTTAGTATTTCAATTTTTGCATTGTATTTTCTCCATTGGTCTTAGCTGACATTTTTTGTTTTGCTTTGTGTAGGCAAGAAAATTATTTCTCTGGAAGCAAATTCTGGACTCTTGGAATCAATGAAAAACATTTTAAAATTCATGTTATGCTTCAGTTGGATGGTAAGTATTTATTCCACCATTCAATTACATGTGCAAAGCTGTGAATGTAAATTATATTCAATCATCATTTGTCAGAAAGCTCAGAGGCTCTACATTGAGATTTCATTTTTATTACTACAAGCTAAACTGCTGTGTTTTCCTTAGAAAAACAATGGACTGTGCACGATACAGGCAATTCCTCTTTTTGGAGTCAATGAAACATGTATCCTCAGGCTATTTAAGGGAAGAAGATCATGTTCAAGTGCTTGGTTGTTCCTATGCAATGCCCACACATTTCACATTGATAAATGCAGTAAAGGGTCTTGTCAAAGAGTTGTTTTACTGAATTGTTGTGAAACTATGTGCATGCACAGAGATATGAGCAATAACTTTTTGCTCATTGCATGAGCCATGGCATAGCTAATGCATGTTATAGAAGAACCTTGGAAAGGATCTTCTGCTTTTGTCAAAGGGTCATCTTTTGAATATTGGATTACGACGTCACTTTGGACCTTCCATCAAGAAAAGTTTCAATCAGAAGAACCTTCAAGAAGATGTGTGGATTTCATTGAACATTTTTTTAAAAAACAACAAATCAAGGTAAGTAGAACTAATGTAATATTTAAATGTTTGGATATAATCTTCCCTTTTTGTCCAAATATATTTTTTGGTTTTGCTTTTTTGTAGAACAGGAAGTTCCTATTACTTACCTGGAACCGGTTCCTGGACTATTGGATTCCTAGGAAGACATTGAAGAATTCAGGTCATATTCCAACTGGGTGGTAAGCAATTGATCAAGCATTCTATCAAATTTTCAAAGCTTTGAATGTAGACAAAAGATGGTATGGGAGAAGGACCTGCCATGACATCACGGTCACATGACGTCATCACAGGCCCTGCGCACCTGCGCTACAAAGACCTGCCATGACGTCACGGTCATGTGACCGCGACGCCATCACAGGTCCTGCGCTCATACCAACCCTGGGACCGGAAGTTGCCATGGACTACAAGGAGCCCTCGAAAAGGTGAATATATGTTTATTTTTTATTTTTTAACCTGTGACAAACCTGGCTGGGCAATATACTACGTGACTGGTCAATATACTACGTGGCTCTGTGCTGTATACTACTTCGCTGTGCAATATACTACGTGGCTCTGTGCTGTATACTACGTCGCTGTGCAATATACTACGTGGCTCTGTGCTGTATACTACGTCACTGGGCAATATACTACATCACTGGGCAATATACTACGTAACTGGGCAATATACTACGTGGCTATGTGCTATATACTACGTCACTGGGCAATATACTATGTAACTGGGCAATATACTACGTGGCTGCACAATATACATGTCACTAGGCAATATACTATGTAACTGGGCAATATACTACGTTGCTGCGCCATATACACGTCACTAGGCAATATACTACGTAACTGGGCAATATACTACGTGGCTGGGCAATATACTACGTCACTGGGCAATATACTACATGGTTGGGCAATATACTACGTGGTTGGGCAATATACTACGTGACTGGGCAATATACTACGTCACTGGGCAATATACTACGTGGTTGGGCAATATACTACGTCACTGGGCAATATACTACGTGTCTGGGCAATATACTACGTGTCTGGGCAATATACTACGTAGCTGGGCAATATACTACGTGGCTGGGCAATATACTACGTAACTGTGCAATATACTACATGGCAGGGCAATATACTACGTGGCTGGACAATATACTACGTGGCTGGACATTATACTGCGTGACTGTGCAATATGCTATGTGGCTGGACAATATACTGTACTATGTGGCTGGACAATATACTGCGTGACTGTGCAATATACTACGTGGCTGGGCAATATACTATGTGGCTGGGCAATATACTACATCGTTGGGCAATATACTAAGTGGTTGGGCAATATACTACGTGACTGCAATATACTACGTCACTGGGCAATATACTATGTGTCTGGGCAATATACTACGTCACTGGGCAATATACTACGTGACTGGGTAATATACTACGTGTCTGGGCAATATACTACGTCACTGGGCAATATACTACGTGTCTGGGCAATATACTACGTAGCTGGGCAATATGCTACGTGGCCGGACAATATACTACGTGACTGTGCAATATACTACGTGGCTGGGCAATATACTATGTCACTGGGCAATATACTACGTGGCTGGGCAATATACTATGTGGCTGGGCAATATACTGCGTGGCTGGACAATATACTACGTGACTGTGCAATATAGTACGTGGCTGGGCAATATACTATGTCACTGGGCAATATACTACGTGGCTGGGCAATATACTACGTGGTTGGCCAATATACTACATCACTGGGCAATATACTACGTGGCTGGGCAATATACTACGTGGCTGGGCAATATACTATGTGGCTGGGCAATATACTGCGTGGCTGGACAATATACTACGTGGCTGGGCAATATACTACGTGACTGGGCAATATACTACGTGACTGGGCAATATACTACGTGACTGTGCAATATACTACGTGGCTGGGCAATATACTACGTGGCTGGGCAATATACTGCGTGGCTGGACAATATACTACGTGACTGGGCAATATACTACGTGACTGGGCAATATACTACGTGACTGTGCAATATACTACGTGGCTGGGCAATATACTACGTGGCTGGGCAATATACTACGTGGCTGGACAATATACTACGTGGGCATGCATATTCTAGAATACCCGATGCGTTAGAATCGGGCCACCATCTAGTAGTAATATAATGCACCCCCATAGCTGTATAATACACCCCCACAGTAGTATAATGCTCCCCCATAGTCAACTTCTGGCCTCGGATTTGCCGGCGGTGTGTATTGCCATGCACATACCCAAAGGGTCTCTGTGCTGCAACACACTTCAACTAAATGTGGGTCTGAGGATGCACACCCAGTTGAGGATTGTGCTGACGTCATCGAGCCTCCACTCACATGGGTTCGGTCGCGACCTCTGAGATGTTACGCCCCTGTGGGATGTCACATGTCGTCTCTTCTGGAATGTAAATGACTATAATTTCTTCCATAGGGACAGTGTCATGTGCAAGCTGATGTATCAAAGTCATAAAAGTCCATGTTTCAGCAGAGATCGCAGCACAAAGACCAAGTATCTACTGCACAATTTACTGTCCAATGATTTGCAAACTACATTCAGGTAATAGAGTCTATACAGAAAATTACTAGTAAGATGGTAATACGCTAAGTTTGGAGTGTTAAAACTATGTACAATACAATTTACGAATTTGACTCACTTAGGGCAAAATTGAAACCGGACAGAAAAACGGCATCCCTAATATCAGACACCTAAGACTGACCTATCTCATGGGTTTTTGTTGTGACCTATCTCATGGATTTTAGTTATGTATTCATTCAAGTATCCAGTGCAAGATTGTTAGGGAGGTGGTGAAAGAAATTTGGGTTCTTATAATGTCACAGGTGATCACCGTACAACCTGTACACTGAATATACACTTATAGTGTTACTGAACATGGTACATAACTAGTGATCATTAAATATTTATCATACCACAGATAGGACTATACCACACCCTGACATAAGGTGAAAATTAGAGTACAAAAAACAATACTTTATTGATAAAACATTATAGACCATAAATGCTTGATGGCAATAAAAATGAACAAAACAAGCTGAGTGTCATAAAACAATGGCAGGAGGAAGGCTAGGGAAAGGTCCTAATACATAATCCAACGATAAAAGGGATAAAGCCCCGTATAATTGACACTATAAACGGCGGGATATCCACTCCTATAGAGTCAGGAGTAAGTGGTAGGAACAACGGTTGCTGAGACTAGCACCATGCGGAGTAATCCCCACACATAATTAGTATAAGCGGACAGCGATTGTAAGCCCAAAGTGGTTATGCTACATAGTAACATAGTAACATAGTAACATAGTTAGTAAGGCCGAAAAAAGACATTTGTCCATCCAGTTCAGCCTATATTCCATCATAATAAATCCCCAGATCTACGTCCTTCTACAGAACCTAATAATTGTATGATACAATATTGTTCTGCTCCAGGAAGACATCCAGGCCTCTCTTGAACCCCTCGACTGAGTTCGCCATCACCACCTCCTCAGGCAAGCAATTCCAGATTCTCACTGCCCTAACAGTAAAGAATCCTCTTCTATGTTGGTGGAAAAACCTTCTCTCCTCCAGACGCAAAGAATGCCCCCTTGTGCCCGTCACCTTCCTTGGTATAAACAGATCCTCAGCTAGATATTTGTATTGTCCCATTATATACTTATACATGGTTATTTGATCGCCCCTCAGTCATCTTTTTTCTAGACTAAATAATCCTAATTTCGCTAATCTATCTGGGTATTGTAGTTCTCCCATCCCCTTTATTACTTTTGTTGCCCTCCTTTGTACTCTCTCTAGTTCCATTATATCCTTCCTGAGCACCGGTGCCCAAAACTGGACACAGTACTCCATGTGCGGTCTAACTAGGGATTTGTACAGAGGCAGTATAATGCTCTCATCATGTGTATCCAGACCTCTTTTAATGCACCCCATGATCCTGTTTGCCTTGGCAGCTGCTGCCTGGCACTGGCTGCTCCAGGTAAGTTTATCATTAACTAGGATCCTTAGAAGTTAGTCCTTCTCCCTGTCAGATTTACCCAGTGGTTTCCCATTCAGTGTGTAATGGTGACATTGATTCCTTCTTCCCATGTGTATAACCTTACATTTATCATTGTTAAACCTCATCTGCCACCTTTCAGCCCAAGTTTATCTTCTCTTGTATTAACTGCTTTACATAGTTTTGTATCATCTGCAAATATCGATATTTTACTGTGTAAACCTTCTACCAGATCATTAATGAATATGTTGAAGAGAACAGGTCCCAATACTGACCCCTGCGGTACCCCACTGGTCACACCGACCCAGTTAGAGACTATACCATTTATAACCACCCTCTGCTTTCTATCACTAAGCCAGTTACTAACCCATTTACACACATTTTCCCCCAGACCAAGCATTCTCATTTTGTGTACCAACCTCTTGTGCGGCACGGTATCAAACGCTTTGGAAAAATCGAGATATACCACGTCCAATGACTCACCGTGGTCCAGCCTATAGCTTACCTCTTCATAAAAACTGATTAGATTGGTTTGACAGGAGCGATTTCTCATAAACCCATGCTGATATGGAGTTAAACAGTTATTCTCATTGAGATAATCCAGAATAACATCCCTCAGAAACCCTTCAAATATTTTACCAACAATAGAGGTTAGACTTACTGGCCTATAATTTCCAGGTTCACTTTTAGAGTCCTTTTTGAATATTGGCACCACATTTGCTATGCGCCAGTCCTGCGGAACAGACCCTGTCGCTATAGAGTCCCTAAAAATAAGAAATAATGGTTTATCTATTACATTACTTAGTTCTCTTAGTACTCGTGGGTGTATGCCATCCGGACCCGGAGATTTATCTATTTTAATCTTATTTAGCCGGTTTCGCACCTCTTCTTGGGTTAGATTGGTGACCCTTAATATAGGGTTTTCATTGTTTCTTGGGATTTCACCTAGCATTTCATTTTCCACCGTGAATACCGTGGAGAAGAAGGTGTTTAATATGTTAGCTTTTTCCTCGTCATCTACAACCATTCTTTCCTCACTATTTTTTAAAGGGCCTACATTTTCAGTTTTTATTCTTTTACTATTGATATAGTTGAAGAACAGTTTGGGATTAGTTTTACTCTCCTTAGCAATGTGCTTCTCTGTTTCCTTTTTGGCAGCTTTAATTAGTTTTTTAGATAAAGTATTTTTCTCCCTATAGTTTTTTAGAGCTTCAATGGTGCCATCCTGCTTTAGTAGTGCAAATGCTTTCTTTTTACTGTTAATTGCCTGTCTTACTTCTTTGTTTAGCCACATTGGGTTTTTCCTATTTCTAGTCCGTTTATTCCCACAAGGTATAAACCGCTTACAGTGCCTATTTAGGATGTTCTTAAACATTTTCCATTTATTATCTGTATTCTTATTTCTGAGGATATTGTCCCAGTCTACCAGATTAAGGGCATCTCTAAGCTGGTCAAACTTTGCCTTCCTAAAGTTCAGTGTTTTTGTGACTCCCTGACAAGTCCCCCTAGTGAAAGACAGGTGAAACTGTACAATATTGTGGTCGCTATTTCCTAGATGCCCGACCACCTGCAGATTTGTTATTCTGTCAGGTCTATTAGATAGTATTAGGTCTAAAAGTGCTGCTCCTCTGGTTGGATTCTGCACCAATTGTGAAAGATAATTTTTCTTGGTTATTAGCAGAAACCTGTTGCCTTTATGGGTTTCACAGGTGTCTGTTTCCCAGTTAATATCCGGGTAGTTAAAGTCCCCCATAACCAGGACCTCATTATGGGTTGCAGCTTCATCTATCTGCTTTAGAAGTAGACTTTCCATGGTTTCTGTTATATTTGGGGGTTTGTAACAGACCCCAATGAGAATTTTGTTACCATTTTTCCCTCCATGAATTTCGACCCATATGGATTCGACATCCTCATTTCCTTCGCTAATATCCTCCCTTAAAGTGGACTTTAGACAAGACTTTACATAGAGACAAACCCCTCCTCCTCTCCGATTTTTACGATCCTTTCTAAACAGACTGTAACCCTGTAAGTTAACTGCCAAGTCATAGCTTTCATCTAACCATGTCTCGGTTATTCCCACTATGTCAAAGTTACCTGTAGATATTTCTGCTTCTAGTTTTTCCATCTTGTTTGTCAGGCTTCTGGCGTTTGCGAGCATGCAGTTTAGAGGATTTTTTTTGTTCCAATCACCTCGCTGTGGATTGTTTTAGAAATGTTCTTACCTCCCTTCTGAGTATGTTTTCCTGGGTCTTCTTTGTTCAAGTCTAATGTTTTTCTTCCCGTCCCCTCTTCTTCTAGTTTAACGCCCTCCTGATGAGTGTAGCGAGTCTTCTGGCGAATGTGTGTTTCCCAGGTTTGTTGAGGTGTAGTCCGTCTCTGGCGAGGAGTCCATCGTACAAGTAATTCACACCGTGGTCCAGGAATCCGAATCCTTGTTGTCTGCACCATCGTCTTAGCCAGTTGTTTGCATCAAGGATCCTGTTCCATCTCCTGGTGCCATGCCCGTCTACTGGAAGGATAGAAGAAAAAACTACCTGTGCATCCAGTTCCTTTACTTTCTTCCCCAACTCTTCAAAGTC
The DNA here is from genome assembly GCF_032444005.1 of Ranitomeya imitator. Classification (NCBI taxonomy): domain Eukaryota; kingdom Metazoa; phylum Chordata; class Amphibia; order Anura; family Dendrobatidae; genus Ranitomeya; species Ranitomeya imitator. The sequence goes on from NC_091288.1 coordinate 83,319,777, forward strand.
TTTGCAGATTGTCGGTAGGTCCTTCCTTGCCGTGTCATTGGTGCCAACATGTATCAGAAGAAATGGTTGGACGTCCTTGGAGCTGAAGAGCTTTGGTATCCTATCGGTCACATCCTTGATCATCGCACCTGGAAGGCAGCATACTTCTCTTGCAGTTATGTCCGGTCTGCAGATGGCTGCTTCTGTGCCTCTCAGTAGTGAGTCTCCCACCACCACCACTCTTCGTTGCTTCTTGGCTGTACTTTTTGCTGTCACTTGTTGCTGTGTGCCCTTTTCTTTTTTGCTTGCTGGTATTGCTTCATCCTTAGGTGTGCCATCTTCATCCTCTACAAAGATTTGATATCGGTTCTTCAGTTGTGTGGTTGGTGATTTCTCCATGGTCTTCTTGGTTCTTTTGGTCACATGCTTCCACTCATCTGCTTTTGGAGGTTCTCTGACACTTTTTTCACCTTCTGTGACCAGTAGAGATGCTTCTGTTCTGTCTAGAAAGTCTTCATTCTCTTTGATGAGTTTCAAAGTTGCTATTCTTTCTTCCAGACCCCGCACCTTTTCTTCTAAAAGGGCCACTAGTCTACACTTCTGACAGGTGAAATTGGATTCTTCTTCTGGTCGATCTGTGAACATGTAGCACATGCTGCAGCTCACCATGTAGGTTGTCACATCTGCCATGTTGCTCCTAGATCCTGCTGACTTGCTGTGTGTTTTCCTTCTTGTGTAATGTACTCAGCCAAGCTCTCTTGCAATAATGTCCTACAGGCAAATATGCAAATTAGCCTCCTCAAGCTTGAATCCCTGGTTTGGTGATGCTTTCCAAGCAGCTGGTCCCGGCTGTACCCAATGATCTTCTAGCTTAGGGAGACTCTTCGCTTTTCCCAGAAGGCACCTGGAATATGCAAATTAGCCTCCTCAAGCTTGAATCCCTGCGGCAAAGTATACCGCCGTTGGTACCACTCACATAGTAGTATTAATGTGCACACACCAAAATCAATAAATAATCAAGAGAATTACCCACCGCAATAGGGGACCCTACACGAACCTGCCTCCGCCCCAACGCGCGTTTTGGCACAAACAACCTTCGTCAGGGGGCATTGAAGTGAACTACAGCCGTGTACATATAGGAACAACCCCGGAAGTGAAAGGCGGCAATGACCCGGAAGTGACCGACTCTGCCATAGCAACCACCAACGCTGAACACTACAGGAACTCCGGGCAGAGACCAGCGACCACGGGGGCCCCACGTGATCAGCCGTCACCCGACCGGGACCTGAGCGCTACAGCGTTGAGGGGGATGACAGCACATAGAAGAAGTGGTAAGTAACATCACCAATGACAGTATGCCACGCACTAGAGAAAGCGATGTGCCAGAAGTAACACTTCACATACAAGAAATGTAAGCAGAGGTGATAGCAGGATAGTAAATAAACACAATGCTGACTATATTAGGAAGAAAGGGGAAGGGGAAGCGAGGGAAGGGGAGGGGGGAAGAAAGGGGGGAAAAGAGAGGGGGGGGAAAGAAACAAAGGAGGCAACCATCATATAAATAATTAAATGATACATAATTACTATAAACCCTCCTCTAAATACCAATCCCACCCCAAGCGGACATAAAATGGCCAAATGACCAGATTATGGCACATGTTGCAAAAGTCTACACCCCGACATATTACAAATAATGCTAATAATAGCCCACAGAGTGTACAAAGGGCGGAAATATACAGCCATAAACGGACAATCAAGAAAACCCCAATTAAATCACAATACTAATAAATATAGCATAAATTGCAAAAGTCTACACCCCCTCAATAATATAAATAGCACTACAGCAATCACACTCAAAATATATACGTTTCGGCAATCAATAATTCTTGAAATATTCAGCCAAATTTGGCCATAAATGTCCTCCAACACACGACAGCAACACAAAGTTCATCCGTAGATTGTAGAGAGACGCCGGTAACCGCCTAAGATCATCATAATGGAAAAGCCACCGGGTAGGTAACCTAAACACCATACTGGACTAACATAACAGCAGTTAAAAACTTTAAAACAAAAACATATAAATTTGACACTCATACCCAAATGCTCAAATGCACAGCAGCCACCCGATAACTACAAAAAAGGGGCATAGCTGATATTATCATTTAATCCTATTGGGTGGACCGTATTAAGTGTCCAGATCCACCTAGACTCAATCTGGGCTAAACGTCCAATTGGAGTTGGGAATACGAGGAGGGGGAACTTTCCAACGTTTAGCCCAGATTGAGTCTAGGTGGATCTGGACACTTAATATTCGGTCACTATGTGGTGGTAATACATGGTCTGGTCATGGTGTTGTGGCATTTGTTCCTTGTATGTGGTATTATCCGGTCACTATGTTGAGGTAATATGTGATTTGGTCATGCTGTGATGGCCAGGGGGGGGCCCTGGGCTACCGCACAGATTGACCCTCTGATAATCATCTGTGAATGCCGGCGGCCGCCGCCGGCATTTATGTGCCCCCCCGCCGTACCCGGTGGGCAGAGAGAGGGGGCCCGCATCGGGCCCCTTCTCATCTGCTCACCGGGCCCCTTCTGGCGCTGCGGCGGTTTCCTATTGATGTGCGGATGCGCTCCCACACGTCAATAGTTAACAACAGCCGCCAGCCAATTGGAGGCTGGCGGCTGATGTCGGCCGCAGGCGCACACGTCGCCGGCGTCTGACGTCATTGTCAGTCGCCGGCGAGTGTGCTCTGCTGCAGGGAGCTCACCGCCTGGAGCGCGGACAGGTGAGGAGACTGCTTGTTTTTTTTTTTTGTTTTTTTTTATAACGGTGGACACACTGAGGGCAATGCTGGAGGACACTGGGGCAATGCTGGAGGACACTGGGGCAGATTGCTGGAGGACACTAGGGCAGATGGCTGGAGGACACTGGGGCAATGCTGGAGGACACTGGGGCAGATTGCTGGAGGACACTGGGGCAGATGGCTGGAGGACACTGGGGCAGATGGCTGGAGGACACTGGGGCAGATGGCTGGAGGACACTGGGGCAATGCTGGAGGACACTGGGGCAGATTGCTGGAGGACACTGGGGCAGATGGCTGGAGGACACTGGGGCAGATGGCTGGAGGACACTGGGGCAGATGGCTGGAGGACACTGGGGCAGATGGCTGGAGGACACTGGGGCAGATGGCTGGAGGACACGGGCAGATGGCTGGAGGACACTGGGGCAGATGGCTGGAGACACTGGGGGAAATGCTGGACATACTGGGGCAGATTGCTGGACACATGGTTGGTAATATTCTGGACACACTGTCTGGGGGCAATGCTGGACGCACTGGGGCAGATTGCTGGACACACTGGGGCACTATGCTGGACATACTGCGGCAGATTGCTGGACACACTGGGGGTAATATGCTGGACACACTGGGGCAGATTGCTGGACACACTGGGGCAGATTGCTGGACACACTGTCTGGGGGCAATGCTGGACACACTGGGGGCAATATGGTGGAGACACTGGGGCAGATTGCTGGACACTGGGGCAATATGCTGGACATACTGGGGCAGATTGCTGGACACACTGGGGGCAGGACTGGAGGCATGGGCAGAATGTAGACACGGGGCATGATTGGAGACACGGGGCAGAATGAAAGACATGGGGCAGGATGGATACGATGGAGACATATGGGGCAGGATGTGGAGATCATATGGGGTAGAATGGATACTCATGAGGGCAGGATGCGAGAACATATGGCTGGAGCCTGGAATGAGACACACGGGGCCAGGGTGGGGAATATTATTACCATAGGGGCTAATTAAGGGATATTATTACTGCAGTGATGTATTTAGTTTATTTTTTGAGTATACTGTTTTAAATGGGGGTCAGTCCTGTTACTGTGCAGAGTGACACTATATCGCCTTTTTTCTTCATGTGGTGTAATGTAGAAGTTGTGAAAAATTAAGTAATGTGTTCTACAAGCGGAGCTCGAGATAACTGTGTTATTTCCTGCAGAAACGAGTCCTGGCTGGAAGAAATGATGGTGGTCTGTGCTGGATGAAAGATGAAGGACTTCACCTAGAGACGTCACTGGTGAGTCAGTGTTACCTATACACTGACACTATACACTGTATACTATATAGAGGTCCTGTGTATAATACCACCAGTGATCTCTGTATTACCTCTACACAGACACTGCATACTAAGTACAGATCTCCTGTGAATACTGGCACTTATGGTGATAGTATTGTGTTGTTGTTTTTTACTGATCAGTATTGTAGTATTCAGTCACTATGTGGTGGTAATATGTGGTCTGGAAATGGTGTTGTGGTATTTGTCCCTTGTATGTGATATTTGGTCACCAAGTGGTGGTAATATGTGGTCTTGACATGGTGCGGTGGTATTTGTTCCTTGTATGTGATATTATTCGATCACTGTGGTTGTAATTTGTGGTCTGGTCATGTTGCGGTGGTATTTGTTCCTTGTATGTGATATTATTGGTCAAAATATACCTAAATTGTATTGCAGATTCTACCAAATATTTAATAGGTTACAGTAGAGTAGGGCCCGGCCATTTTTCTGGAATAATCTGGTTCGGGTATATCATGACCCCCGTCACATGACCCCCGTCACATGACCCCCGTCACATGACCGGGGGGGGGCCCAAAGTGTCTGAACAGCCCGGGGCCCTGGCTACCCTTAATCCACCCCTGGTGATGGCGCTTGTCCTTTGTGTATAGTATTATTGGTCGTTTTAAAAAATGTATGTGACACATTCCCTTAGAGAAAAATAAATAAAAATATATCTAAAAAGAGCATGGGTATTTAAGAAATGTTTAATAGGTTAGAGTAGAGTAGGGTCCTGCCAGAAGAGTCTACCATGTTGTGTAGCTTCTTAAAAAATCTTTTGGCGAAACAAAAGCTGCTGGCTATGTATGTGATCTGGTGTTCTATGGGAACTGTTAATGTGTGATTGGTAAGGACGTGGTACAGAAGTAGAGTTTTTCCAAGAGTGGGCGGTGGAATTTTGAAGTGTTCAAGGGGTGGAGGCGCAGTTGGGGTGCAGGTGGAGCCTGGGTGGAGTCTAACTGGGGCCCAAAAAGTTTGACACTACGGTGCTGTGAAATTCCTGGTAGAATCCCTGAACATTAGACATGAGTTTATTCACCACAGTGCATTTCCAATTATATGTTAGAATATCAGGGTGATCCTGGATTAATAAAAGTTGCAAATTTAAACCTTAGATGTTCCCTGTCCAGGTTTTGGGATCATTTTAATCCAAGAGTGGAAAAAAGAAACCCAATAACATAATATGTACAATTTCCAAAGTCCATAATTGAACTTATGCTCAAAAATATATGTAAAATACAATATAAATTAAAAAACTAAAGCGAATTAAAAATGTAAAATAAGATTTTGTGTCTGGTTGAGACTGGATGGTATACGTGTAAAGGACCTTTCATCACATGCTGAACTGAACACACGATGTAATAGTGACTGCAGAGCAGAATAAAACATTTTTTTTAATTTATTTTTAATCTCATC